>NC_080833.1:2500-302500 GCF_030435755.1 Ochotona princeps | reverse complement strand
GGCGAACGCGGCTACTCCCAGCCAGAGAATCTTATGCTGATTTTATAAGATGTTTGACAGACTCCATAGAAAAACAAGTTAGGGGAGAAGGCGCTAGGAAATTGTTATTAAAGCAACTGGCCTTTGATATTGCGAATGAGGACTGCCAGGCTGTTATTGGTCCTGTAAAAGAAAGAGGGGATCTTCTGGGTTACCTCAAAGCCTGTGGCAACAAAGGGACATTTAAACACCTAGCAGCACTTGAAACTTTTGCCATTCAAAAGCAAATGAATGCTGAATGTTTTAATTGTGGCAAACCAGGACAGCTTAGAACAAATTGTGGAATGCTTCCTTCAACTCAAAAATACCATGCTAATACTTTTAACAGTCACTCCCAGGAATATGTCCTAAGTGCCAGAGGCCGGCACCAGAAAAAGAGTGTAAATCCAAATTTGGTCGTGATGGCAGATGCCTGTGGCCAGAAGACTCCAGGAGGGGCCAGTCCCAGGTCCCAAACATTCAGAGGATTATGAAACAGGAATATCCTATTTAATTTGTGTCTGTGGAGAAGCTACAACCTTAAAACTGCCACTGTCTCAACGCCCCACCTGTGCTCGTCACCCTGCAAGTATAAATCCCGGAGGCTGAGACTCCAGTCAATGGTGGTGAATGCATGTTGTTCATGTAGTACTTATTCCTATACAGCATTGCTTTACCACATAATGTAATTTTTAAGCACAAGTTCTTATATTAAGTTAATCTTTATGTTCTCTGTCCCGTTAAGTCCTCATTGTTTAAAATTAACAAAAGTGATGTTCTTGCTTTAAGGAGTATTTGGTGATGGCATTATACATTATAAGGTGAATGTTTGCTGTTTTGTGTGTTAATGTACCCAGGCTGTTCACTGCATGTCTTGTGGAATATTTTGTATTGCTGAGGAAGCTGGAATGCAGGCCTTCAGTGCAACAGCTAGATTTCAAAGTAATGACCATCTTTTTCTCTTGAGGTTTTGATTCTGTTGCCTGGACACCCACATTTTAAATATCTTTATAAAATGAGAAAAAGAAAAAGTCAAGGAAAAAAGAACAATTTGCCAGAACTTGTTCTCTGGGCTTGTGAATTCTCCCTTGGAAGGTCTTTTGCTGTGATAAATGTTTAGCTAGCTGACTTCATCTGTATATCCATGGCAACTTTTGGGAACTTGGAATTCAAAGAAGATACTAGGCTTTTATGAATCTTGAGGGGTTTTATTTAGGACATTTTCAAAACAGTGAAATTTTATCGTAGATAATTTGGTATAGAATTGAACTCTAACACACTAATAGATTATTTCAAGATATAAGTTAAATTAATGTGATATTTATTGTCTACAAAGTGTTTCCATGTATTAAAGTAATCCTTGTGTTTTCAGCTGGTTATCAAATCTCTCACTGCCTTTAATTGGTCAAGGTTTTGTATTTGTTTTAAAGATATTTGAGTGATGATCTCACATCAGTAACTGATTGTAATCTATAATGTGTTATGCTAACTTCAACAACAAAAAATCTTGTTCCAGATATTTTTAACTATCCTTAAATAAGCATCCAAGAATTCAAAGGTTTCGAATTCTGGGGTTTCCCTGGGTGTTCTTATGAGGCCTCAAGAATGCCAACGGACCTATCTCCCACTTTGTGGAGACAGTTGACTGCTTGGAGTATATTAATGTTATTGCCAAATGCCAAGCAGAGTAAAATTTTGTCATGTTGATATGTTGTATACATCCATGGAGTTGTGAAGGTTTAAACTTTAGTTTGCATGCTTTTAATGATTTAGCTCTCCAGCTGTGATCTGGTGGTTCACTACACATTCTTAGGATAGTTACATTACTGGGAAGACTGAAATTTGTATTTTCAGCTTGATGGAGGGATTTCATAGTGGTGATCAATGTTTTTCTCTCAGTGTCTTGGTTCAAGGCTTTTGACTTGATGGCTTTTCACTTACTGGTTTCTGGTGAGTACTACTACAACTAAGCTTGGTCGAAAACAACAATGTTTAAGTCCCCAAAAGTGTGTGTGTGTGTGTGCAGGAGCACATGAGTATCTTAACATTTGTCTTTTGTAAACACTGTTTAAAATTGTTAATACAATTTAGTTTTAATTGTTAACCAGTGCTCTTGTTTCCAAATTCACAGCAGACACTGGACTTTTGGGTAATGTTTTCTGAAGCCGTTAATTGATATTTTTCATTGATAATTGTTTCTGAGAGTAAGCAACCTGGTGGCTCAGACTTGTTGAATGTACATGCCCCACCTTAAAAAGCCAATTTTTTATAAAAATAATAATTAATAAATAAAAAGGGGGGATGCCCTCCAGAAACACTTTATCTATAATATTTCTAATACTTAACTTGTAAAATTTGCCTTTTAAAATTTTCCTCCAAGAGACATTAATACTCCTGTTGATACACATTTTTTTTATATTCTCTGATAAATTCCTGTGTATATAAAACACAAAATGATTGATATTCTAGAACACTAACCTGTGGAAAAGGTTATGCTCTTGTTTCTAGAATTTCCTGATGGATCCTCAGCACTGTGGGTTTCCCTATGGCTCATCCGGCCTCGGAATTGCAGCAACTCCATTTTTTTTTTTAATTTTTAATATTCATTTATTCATTAATTACATTGCATTACATGACACAATTTCATAGGTACTGGGATTCCCCCCTTCACCCCAAACCCTTCCCCCATCATGAATTCCTTCACCTTGATGCATAACCACAGCTCAAGTTCCGTTGAGGTTCCCTAATTAAAAGTTTACACCATACAGAGTCCAGCATCCCACTTGTCCAGTTCAAGTTCAACGGCCTCTTAGGGAGGCCCTCTCAGATTTGTAGGCAGAGCCAGCAGAGCGTCACCTCGATCAATTAGAAGCTCCAACATATCATCAGCAACAGTCCAGGTATGATGAGGCTGGTGCAGAGTCCACTGATTGACATAGTCCGTCTTAGGGGCAGCAACTCCATTGAGTACAACGCTGCCCCTGGGAAAGATGGACTCCCCAGTGGAGCTGCCTCTAAGCAATGTAAAACCAGATTTGTTTTTTAATGTTTTTGTTTCACTACAGGTCAGCAGCGCAGAGAAAGCGTCCACCTTCTAAGAATGTTTGAGAAAGACTTTAAAGATTTATTTATTTTTATTGGAAAGGCAGAGAGGAGGAGAGACAGAGAGGAAGATCTTCCATCGGATAAATCACTCCCCAAGTGACCTCAATGGGCAATGCTGAGCCGATCCGAGGCCAGGAGCCAGGAGCTCTTCCTGGTCTCCCACACTGGTGCAGGGTCCCAAGGCTTTGGGCTGTCCTTGACTGCTTTCCCAGGCCACAAGCAGGGAGCTGGAAGGGAAGTGGGGCCTCCGGGATTAGAATCAGCGTCCATTTGGGATCCCGGTGCATTTAAGGCAAGGACTTTAACCACTACGCTTTCACACTGGGCCCGAGGAAAACTTTAAATATAAATTGTCAAGATTATAATAGGTGATTTATAGAGAACAGATTCTTAACTGCCTTAGACATTAGAAAACCTATAGAAACTTGCAGTGGGATCCAAGAGCAACCCTGACACCCTCTTAAAAGGAGGTTGTGTGTGCAGAGCAGGAGGGGGTCCCAGGGCGGAGCAGGAGGATAAGAGGGGGTCTGTATCCTAGTCCTGGAGACCCCCAGAGGCTTCCAAGTGCTTTCGCCACAGGAGCAGTGGAGACTTTGTTAAGGATTGTCGGTATGGATACTGAGAACCATATCCTGACTGCCAAGGAGACCAAAGGGGATGTGAATGCCCTCTGAGGCCGAGAACTCTGAGGTCAGTCATTTCCTATTGGATTTCCCACAGGGGATGGCAGCAGCCCAGTGCCCTGCTCATAGGGTCTGGTGACATTGGAACTACAACCAGGAGCCCTGGGTGGCTCTCAGAGATAAAAGAGGATTGTAAATTTCCTTCTGGACTCAGGAGAGGTGCTTTCTCTGGTCCTTACCTAGTTTTTCAATTGTCCTTACCTGTTTTTCAATTGTTAACATATGACTTGTTAGAATTATAAAGCTGTTTTGGGCCCGGTGGAATGGCCTAGCAGCTAAAGTCCTTGCCTTGAATGCTCCGGGATCCCATATGGGCGGAAGATCTTCCTCTCTGTCTCTCCTCCCCTCTATATCTGACTTTGTAATAAAAATAAATAAATCTTTAAAAAAAAAGAATCATAAAACTGTTTTGATTATCCCAAAATGCATGAAGTTCTGGTGCAGCCCGGATAGCACCCAGTGACAGTGGGCAAATGAACTGTGGCTGTGTCCCCTGCCTGCCCTCTGTCCTGAAGGCGGGTCCTAACAGCAATGGAATGTTAATACCTACTTCACTTCTTAAATGTTTACACATTCAAAATACACATGGTGAATAGTGATCATTTATCCCCACAGCATAATCAAATGACAAGAACGGTAAAATAGTCACATATAGGTTATATCAACTAATACTTACTGTTACATGTAAGCTTACTTAACATAAAATCAGCATTGGGTATCAGCGATAAAAAATGTGAACAAGGGCCCATCAGCGTGGCCTAGCGGCTAAAGTCCTCGCCTTGAACGCCCCGGGATCCCATATGGGTGCCGGTTCTAATCCTGGCAGCTCCACTTCCCACCCAGCTCCCTGCTTGTGGCCTGGGAAAGCAGTCGAGGACGGCCCAATGCATTGGGATCCTGCACCCGTGTGGGAGACCCGGAAGAGGCTCCAGGTTCCCGGCTTCGGATCGGCGCGCACCGGCCCATTGTGGTCACTTGGGGAATGAATCATCGGACGGAAGATCTTCCTCTCTGTCTCTCCTCCTCTGTGTATATCCGACTTTGTAATAAAAATAAATAAATCTTTAAAAAAAAAAGTCCATATTGTAATGGAAAAAATAGAACTAAAAAACTTGAAATTCAATCCCACAAAAATCTATAATCAGTACTCTTTTGAGCAGTAGAGAAAAAGATATGAAGTCCACATGAAAAATATTTACATTAATTTTAATAAAAAAATTAAAAGAAAGCAAATTTTACTGTAACAAAATGTATACAAATTTTCAAATAATCTTGGTTTAATAGACTTATTAAGCAAAAAATTTGCAGAGCACTTGGTACTTTTATTTGGGCTCATATATTCTAAAAGCACCCTCAAGATAGACTTGGGAAGGTAAGAAATGTAAAATTTTGATACTTTCCTCCATAACTTAACATACAAAGAAGGTGCTTAGACTTACAGGTAAATTTGTAAAGTTAGGGGGGAAGTGGGAGAAAGTAGTAACGTACAAGCTCAGGACATATTCCAAGAATGTATAAGCAAAACTTTGAACTGTTTAGATGAGTTGGTAGGAAATCAAAGTAAGGAATGATAGAACTGACATCAAATACTTTCGGGGTAATGGGATTGTTACAACTTTTTCACCTTAGGAAACATAAATAGTGATTTTAGTGTATTTCTTTGAATGCATTCATAAAAAGGACTTTTAACGAAATTGTGTCTGTGAATAAAACATTACCCTAATTAAAATTTAAATTGTACAAAAGTTTTATATTAAAATATTTACATTAATTGATATTTTAATATTGATGGAAGTTGCATAGATCAAATTAAAATCAATGATAAATCCTAAAAAAAAAGAATGTTAATTCCATCCTCAGCCACTCCCCCCACCACTTAGGTATTCACTCGTGCCCACCTGGGACTCACCTGTCAACTGAGAGGGGACGGTATTGCATTGTTGTGCAACTACTCCCCTCACAAGCCCCTGTAAAAGTCCTGGGAAGCCAGGGCTCACTCTTTTTCTGGTCAAGTGCTTCCGTTGCTCTGGCACCTGGACTCTTGGCTGACCCAGGACAGGTAATCCCTTGAGCATGGTCCCTGTGCACTGCTTAGATGGGACACTGGATATAGTAATGTTGTTTCTGGTTTGTGTGCTGTCAGGAGTTCCAGGAGAGGGGAGGCCTGGCAGTGATAGAATGTGGGCAGAGAAGCCAGCTTTGTAAGTGTGTCCAGGTTATTCATAGCATGTCTCGTAGGATAACTTGTATTGTTGGGGAGCATAGGTCTTTGGCTTAACAGATGGACTTCAGGGTAATGACCATTTGTTCCCCTTTGCATTATGTTTGGTTGGATTATGATTGGTTGGATTGCCATATGGACTTGTGATTTGCTATTTCTAGTATGCTGTATTATCACTAAACTTGGTTAATAAGACTCCTTAATAAACCTGAAACATGTCTGGTGTGATCTCGCTCGCACCCTGTATTAGTTCTATAAAATCATGCTTGAATACTATAAACTGCAAAGTTTAAACTTTGTGTTAAGAATCTTCCTGAAAAACTTTTATCAATTTAAGACTGTTAATGCTAAACAAGATGTGACTGCACAGAAACCTTGATGTCAAGTTTATGCTCAGCTGTTATATATGCTAGATGTTAATGTTGAACCTTTCACTGTTCCTGTGCCACTCTGATTTAGGTTAAACGCAAAAACATGTTACCTCGGGAGAAATTGTAGCTGTTATTTTTCTATCTTCTACCAAGGACCCCTAGATACATTCCCTGAAGAATAGCTGGCTGCTGTGGCCCCCTCTCTCGGCCCCTTTCTCAGCTTGAAGTCGCCAGAGTGACCATCGGCCAATTATCCCTGACAGGCAGCCGGGGTCCATTCTCTGGGGAACAAAGGATGTGGAGGAGTTAGATGAGATAATAGGCAGTCGGGGTATGTGGTCCCTGGTGACTTTATTTTTGTATAATATATAGTCTTGCTTCACCAAATTTTCAGCTAATCCAATGGCATGATCTCCCTAGCTACATCTTTCAGGCCTAATTTTACAAAACACACAAGTGGGAAGGGTAGAAGGACATTCAGAATCTTTGCTATTGTGGGAGACAACAGCCAGTTCAATCTCAATCAGGAGCACTGATAAGGAAATGAATGCATAGGATACATCCTAGTTCACAGGTTTAGAGAAAGAACCTGCTAGAGGAACTAGCTGTGTTTTGAGGAACTGTACTTTGCTGTTGAGATGTAAATGGTTCAAGCCCCTCCTCCATGGAGACCTGCCTGACAACCTTCCTTTAAAAGTCTGGTGCTGGGCCCGGCAGCGTGGCCTAATGGCTAAAGTCCTCGCCTTGAAAGCCCCGGGATCCCATGTAGGCTCACTTGGGAAGATCTTCCTCTCTGTCTCTCCTCCTCTGTGTATATCTGGCTGCAATAAAATGAATAAATCTTTAAAAAAAAATAAAAGTCTGGTGCTGTTAATACACTTAGGCAATTGATCACCAAGTCAGGGGTTCAAGCAGGTTATTTTTTTTTTAAAGATTTATTATTATTGGAGAGCCAGATATACAGAGAGGAGGAGAGACAGAGAGGAAGATCTTCCGTCCGATGATTCACTCCCCAAGTGAGCCACAATGGCCAGTGCGCGCCGATTCGAAGCCGGGAACCAGGAACTTCTTCCGGGTCTCCCATGTGGGTGCAGGGGCCCAAAGCATTGGGCCGTCTTGGACTGCTTTCCCAGGCCACAAGCAGGGAGCTGGATGGGAAGTGGAGCTGCCAGGATTAGAACCGGCATCCATATGGGATCCCGGGGCGCATTCAAGGCGAGGACTTTAGCTGCTAGGCCACGCCGCCGGGCCCTTACACATGTTATTATAGGCTCCATGCACTAATAAATACTTGTGGGACAGTGACAGACTCCCATGCCATTTCCAGGCATGGGCTCACGAGGACCATTTTCCCTTTTTCAGAGCCTCCTAGGAAACACTTGGGGGGGGGGGTCAGGCATCCCTGTCATGTGCTTTGGAGGCAGGAATTTGGCCTCACAGCCTCCAGCCAGATGCTGCTGCCCTCTTGTTCACCAGGGAGTGCTTCACCCTCCTCCAGGGATCCTTCTGGATTCAAGACTCTTTCTCCTGCTGGTCAGCTGTGGACCGTCGGCCGCCGCTGATGTGCCACCTTCCACAAGACATCCCAACAGCTGACGTCTGTTTTTCACAGAGGTCCTTCTCCCCAGGACAGGTAGAGTAGCAACATGCCTGGATCTCTCGTCTGTAGCGGCCGCTCTCACAGCACGCAACGGCATAAGTTGTGCAAGGCAGGGGGACAGGCACCTTCAGCAGCCTGGTGAAGGAGCTGCTGAAGGGTCCAGCAAGGGTTGGTGTGGTGTGGTGTGGTATGTGGTGTGGTGTGGTGTGTTGGTGCGGGGCGTTGTCCCAGTGGGTCAAGCATCAGCCTACCAGGCAGATGGCCTGTATGGGTGCTGCTTCGAATCCTGGCTGCTTCCCCTGCAGTCCAGCTCCCTGCCGATCCTCCTGGGAGAGCCGCGGAGGATGGTGCAGGAGCTTCTGCCCCTGTGCCCCTGTGCCCCTGTGCCCCTGTGGGAGATCTGGAGGAAGCTCCTGGTTCCTGGGCTTGTCCTGACCCAGCCACAGCTGGCTCTGATGGTGGTCCTTGGGGAAGTGAGCCAGCAGATGCAAGAAAGATTGCTGTCTCTCCCTCTCTGTTCCTGTGTGCTTCCAAGAAAAGAGGGCAGAGGGAGGCAGGAGGGAGGAAGGAAAAGACAGAAAGCTGCCAGCCTCCTGCGAGGGAGCATGCTGTGCTGTGTGCTGTGCTGTGTGCTGTGCTGTGGCTCTAGACTGCTTTTGTCTGTCAACGCAGACCCCGAGGGTGTGTGTAGGGCTTCCCTCATGGGACTCCTGTGCAACCTCTATAGAAGAGTGTCCTTGAGAGAGAATGCGTCTTGGCAGAGAAATATGGGGCAAACGGAGACTTTATGATGGACCATATCAATCAGTGGACGACCTCATCGAGCAAAACTGGCAGCGATTCATAACTGGAGAACTATTAAAACCACTTCAGCAAATATCTCAGAGCATGCCCCACATGCGGGACTTGGGGTGGGCGGGAAACCGGGTGGGGCTTCTCCCTCAATATCCCCCTTTACCTCAGATACATGATGGAAACAATATGGACATAATAGTATTACCCACTTCCCTATACCCCCGAACCTTTTTTTTTTTAACTGCAAATAACTATGTAAAGATTGTTAACAACAGGGCCCAGTGGCGTGGCCTAGCGGCTAAAGTCCTCGCCTTGAACGCCCCGGGATCCCATATGGGCACCGGTTCTAATCCCGGCAGCTCCACTTCCCATCCAGCTCCCTGCTTGTGGCCTGGGAAAGCAGTCGAGGACGGCCCAAACATTTGGGACCCTGCACCCACATGGGAGACCTGGAAGAGGTTCCAGGTTCCCGGCTTCGAATCGGCGCACACTGGCCGTTGTGGCTCACTTGGGGAGTGAATCATCGGATGGAAGATCTTCCTCTCTGCCTCTCCTCCTCTGTATATCTGACTTTGTAATAAAAATTAATAAATCTTTAAAAAAAAAGATTGTCAACAACAATACAATAAAAAAAGAAAAAAAGAGAGAGAGAATGCCTCTGGGCTGGGCTGCTTCCCTTGATTTGGCAGGAGAACCTGGTTGAGCGTCCTGCAGTGAGCGCTGGTGGCCACAAGAGGGCGCCCGAAGCTGCCCTTTCTACCCCTGGTGGGCTCAGGCTTTCTGAGGACTTGAAAGTCCTCAGGTGGGGGTCCCAGTCAGTGTTCCCGAACACGTGTCGTTGGAAGATCAGGGTTCCAAGGCCGAACGGCCCGCATACCAAGGCCTGGGAGGGGAAGAGGATGCTTGGAGCCTAGCGTCAGCCTGGCACTCTGATAGGAAGTGGCAGGGTGCCTTTAACAGCAAGGTACTATATCAGGGCACCAAAAGAACCCTGGGAGCTGGAGTCCCACATCAGCGTGCCCACAGGCCCTCTGGGAGCTGGAGTCCCATGTCAGCATCCCCACAGGGCCCTGTGGGAGCTGCAGTTACACACCAGTTGACTAGCATGGAACCTCGGCAGAGGAGGTCCCAGGAACCCTTATCACCACCCCATTCCTCACAGAACACCGAGTTGCAGGCCTCTGGCGTTCTTTAGCAAGTGGAGTAGCTCCCCAATGGGCTGCAGCGAGGGCTTCATGTATTTTTCCATTGTGGAGTGCCGGTTAGGGTGATATACCACTCGGCCTTCCTCTGCCTAGCTGGGTGGTGTGTGGGCATGTGGGCTCCTAAGCCAGGAGCAGGTGGATGGAGAAGTAGGCACCAGAGGTCAGCAGCCATCTGCAATAGGAAGTCCCAGGCCCTAGCTGCTCCGGAGAGCACCCTGAAACATGCAGCCCTGCTGCCCAGCAGGTATGACGGTGGCCAGGAAGCCACCAAGGCCCGCACAAGGGAGGGCTTTCAGGGCCTGTGCTCCCTGCAGCACAGGCCTGGACCCTGGACTGTTTCCCCATGGCCCTTCCTGCATTCTGCCCTGAACCCTTCTTTTAGGGAGGTGCTCCCCTTCATCCCTGGCCTCTGCTCAGACACCCCTCAACCCCCTCCCCATTTGCCCCTGCCTTGGCTGTGCACCCCAGCCCCTCCTGGTTGCCCTCCACAGCTGTCATTCCTACCCCTGCCCGCTCAGTGCTTGATCTTAAGTTGCCCTGAGAGACACCGCTCGCCTGTTCACTTGCTTAATGCTGGTCTCTGGCAAGAGGTCTGTTACCCTCCTGCTTTTTGGCAGAAGCCCTGCCCTTCCTCGTGTGGGTGTCTTCAGGCTCCAGGGCTTCTCCCGTGCTCTCTCTGGTGGCTCCTCATCAGTTTTCACAGGACACTTTCCTACCTGGTCCTTCGACAGCTCAAGCCCACGTGGATGGCTGCGGCCTCCCCACAATGACCTTCTTGCTTGCCCCTCCTGTGGCAGTGCTGTCACGGCCCCGTTTTCCAGGTGCTGAGTCTGTCCCTGCCCTCCTGCCTGAATGCCCACTGTCATTCTCTCGTATAGGGCCTGTGCATGTGTGCATGTGTGTGTATATGTGTGTGTGTGTCCCTGAGGGGCCACAAGCCTCCTCTTGCCACAACCTCGGTGAAGTGGGTGTGCAGAGTGACCTCCCATGCCACCTGCGGGCATGGTCTCACGAGGACCCCTTTCCCTTCTTTAGGGCCTCCTAGGAAACACTTGGGGGGTCAGGCATCTCCGTCGTGTGCATTTGAGGCAGGAATTTGCCCCCCCCCCCAGTCCCCTACCTTATGCCATTGTCCCCTCGTTCATCAGGGAATGCTTCACCCTCCTCCCGGGATCATCCTAGATTCAAGAGTCTTTCTCCTGCAGGCCACCTGCCACAAGACACCCCAACAGCTGACGTCTGTTCTCCACAGAGGTCCTTCTCCCCAGGACAGGTAGAGTAGCAACATGCCTGGATCCCTCGTCTGTACCGGCTCCTCTCACAGCACACAATGGCATAAGTTGTGCCATCCTCAGCCTGCCAGGCGGATGGCCTGTATGGGTGCTGCTTCAAATCCTGGCTGCTTCCCCTGCAGTCCAGCTCCCTGCCGATCCGCGGAGGATGCTGCCAGGGCTTGTGCCCCTGTGCCCCTGTGCCCCTGTGCCCCTGTGGGAGATCTGGAGGAAGCTCCTGGTTCCTGGGCTTGTCCTGACCCAGCCACAGCTGGCTCTGATGGTGGTCCTTGGGGAAGTGAGCCAGCAGATGCAAGAAAGATTGCTGTCTCTCCCTCTCTTTTCATCTGTGCTTCAAAGCAAATAGGACAGAGGAGGCAGGCAGGCAGGCAGGCGGGAAGAGACAGAAAGCTGCCGGCCTCCTGCGAGGGCATGTGTTGTGTGCCATGTGCTGTGGCTCTAGACTGCTTTTGTCTGTCAACCCAGACCCTGAGGGTGTGTGTAGGGCTTCCCTCATGGGACTCCTGTGCAACCTCTATAGGAGAGTGCCCTTGAGAGAGAATGCCTCTCTGGGCTGGGGTGCTTCCCTTGATTTGGCAGGAGAGCCTGGTTGAGTGTCCTGCAGTGAGTGCTGGTGGCCACGAGGGGGCGCACGAAGCTGACTTTTCTGACACTGGTTCCCTTAGTTAAGTCATTATTTCCCAGTTTGTTTTCATGTGTGTTTTGATTTACTCAGGCCTCAGGGTGAACCTTCATGGCAGATTCCTGTTTCTGATACCATGCTGTGGCCAGATGGTCATGACTCGCTGTGTGCAGGACTCTGTCCTCAGTGTTGGTTGATATTTACAGACCATGTGAAAATCCCTTAGCTAGAGCTGTTTGAGCATGACAGGTGTTGTGCAAATCCCATCGCAATATCATGGCATTGGTCTAGGCACCCGTCCTTGTAATTGGTGGTGGCTCAGGCTGGATGTGGGCACAAGGTGATATGAGGGTTTACGGGTTTTGTGCGTGTTTGGCCTGGGTATGCGCAGTGGCATTGCCACATACATATCAAGTCATCGTGCCTGCAAGGACCTCCGAAAGATGAAACCCCACTGTGGCAGACTTGCTAATGCAAATGGCTGAAGACCCGAGCATGTGAGAAGGTAAGTGGGTTCTGGGATTGTGGATTGGTGTTTGTTCTTTAGGGCTTAGCATTTAGGTCTGTGTTTTATCAGTTAAATTTTGCTTTATCATTTAGTGCTTGGGATTTAGAATTAGGGTGTGGCTTACATGTATGGAACCATTTACACTTAGGGCATGCATTAGGGTTATGGTACATTTTACACTTAGGGTATGGCTGAGGGTTATGGTACAGTGTACAGTTGGGGTGTGGCTTAGGGTTTGGGTCTGGCAGAGGGTCAGGGTCAGTGTGAGGGTTTAGGGTCAGGGTTGGGGTCGGGTTTAGGGTACGGGTACGGGTTAGGGGCTAGGGCTAGGGCTAGGAAAAAGGAAGTTGTGGTCTGGAACTACATGGTCCAACTGATCTAAGACAGAAACGTTAATCCATCGTTAGTATGCTCTAATGCTTCCCTACTCATCAAGCATAGCCCTGTGGTGATGACACGTCTAACTGTCCTTATTTCCCATGCACACCACACACGATGTATTAGCCAGGAGTAGACATGTCACGCTCTTGGGACATCTGAGCCTGCTGCTGCTCTACAGAAAACTTTTACTAAACCGAGGGAGCAAATGTAAGATATTAACAGGGTCTAGTGCAGTTGGTATGTTAACCAGGAATGTGTTGTATATAATTATGCTGTACTTCATATGACTGGCAGTGCAGGATTGCTCACACCCATGTCACCACAAAACCATAAGAACATGTGGCAAACATGTGGGCGCCATGTCTGAGATCACCACTGCATGTATGGTCCATCAGTGACCAGATGCTATGCAGAGCAGTAAGAACACAGTCCACACAGTAGCATTTTCCCTACTAAACTAACTTCAGAGTTAGGGTCACAAGCCAATGCCTGGATGAAGGCCAGGCTGACAATGCAACTGAACGACTGCCACAAAGATTCTCTCACGGTAACCAGTCATGAAAGCTCTGAAAAATCCACACAGCTTTTTAAACTTAATTTTAAAATTATCCTGGAAATAAAATGTCCAGGTTGCTCAGGCAGAACAAGGACTCACCGGGTTGCGCACAAGCCTGCTTATGTCCCATCCTCCAGTCCCGCATTTGATGCTCCCTGCTGCAATAATGCGCCTTGTGGCAGCGGGAGCAAGCTTTGGGGCCTAAACACCCACACACCCTGCAGAGATGGGCACCTGACTGCAGCTGGAGACACACAGTCTCTCCTGTGCCTGGGGCAGGACCCTCAGAAGGAGGCTCATAGGAGTAAAAGTCATTTTTCCTGGGTAACTGATTCCTGAAAACTAAAAGAGAAATTTTGTAAATATTTCAGATAAGACAAAATAATGCTTCAAATATTTAAGCCTCTATTTCACATTAGAGACCCTTATTTTAAAAAGAAAACAAAACTTGTTCTTTTGGGGAGCTTATTTTTTTTTTTTAAAGATTTATTTTTATTACAAAGTCAGATATACACAGAGGAGGAGAGACAGAGAGGAAGATCTTCCGTCCGATGATTCACTCCCCAACTGAGCCACAACGGCCAGTGTGCGCCGATTCGAAGCCGGGAACCTGGAACCTCTTCCAGGTCTCCCATGTGGGTGCAGGGTCCCAAATGTTTGGGCCGTCCTCGACTGCTTTCCCAGGCCACAAGCAGGGAGCTGGATGGGAAGTGGAGCTGCCGGGATTAGAACCGGCGTCCATATGGGATCCCAGGGCGCATTCAAGGCGAGGACTTTAGCTGCTAGGCCACGCTGATGGGCCCAGGGGAGCTTATTTTTAGGAGGGAGATTTTGAAACAAAAAGGCAGCTTTTAACATCTAGAAGGTGGGGGTTAGGTCACCCCCATGTCAGATGGTGTCTAGGAACTCCAGCCCTGTTCCAGCCAGCTCCCTGCTAAGGTACCTGCAAGGCAGGAGGTGACGCCTCCAGCGCCATGGGACTTTGTGGAAGCCAGCACTAGTCCCTACCATGTGGGGACCAGCTCTAGGGGATCATGTGGGAACCTTGTGGGGACCAGCTCTAGGGGACCATGTGGGAACCTTGTGGGGACCAGCTCTAGGGGACCATGTGGGAACCTTGTGGGGACCAGCTCTAGGGGATCATGTGGGAACCTTGTGGGGACCAGCTCTAGGGGACCATGTGGGAACCTTGTGGGGACCAGCTCTAGGGGGCCATGTGGGAACCTTGTGGGGACCAGCACTAGCGGACCATGTGGGAACCCCCTGTACTGGCTTCGGCTTAGCCCTCAGCTGGTACGGACATTTGGGGCGATAAGCAGCGCAGGAGATTCGTTCTCTCCCTCTTTGCCTTTGAATAAATGAAATTTAAAATCCAGAAGTTGAATTTTATCTGGCACGTGTGACTGAGTGTGCTCTTGGGCTAACCAAGTCAGAAACAAGACTGATGGCTGTCAAATCGCAAACATCCAAGAGCCACGGGCACCCACACCACCCTAACCCACAAGTCGGGGTTTGGGGCGGGGAGGACACACCTCGCAGGCCGGCACAGCACGGCGGCTCCCGGCAGCAGAAGAGGAAGAGGCCGCGGTGGAAAGCGTCATCGCGGCCGGGAAGCGGCGCGTACACCTGCAGCAGGAAGGCGAGAGGGCGGCCGCACAGCGCACAGGCCAAGGCCCCGGGCCCCGGCAGCCCCGCCGCGCCCAGCCACGCCGGCCGCCCGCCCACCTTGCTGGGGAACTGCTCGCTTCGCAGCCGCCACGCGGGCGCCTCCTCCGCAAAGCCCAGCTCCACCGGCGCGGCCTGCAGCGCGGCCATGCCGACCGGAACCACCGCGCCCAGGGGCGGTCGGGCGGCCGGAAGGCGGGAGGCGGGAGCACGGCTGGAGGTCTGGAGCTTGGTGGGAGGAGGCCTGCAGGCCAACTTCCGCTCCGTCACGGGAGGGTTTTAACATTTTTCCGGGATCGCGTGTTGGGGTAGCTGTTCCTCGAGACAAAGTGGAGACATTGGGTCGCTGAGGTCTGTTATTCACGGCAGGGAGTCCCGTTGCCACGGGTCTTACGGTCACGCCGAAGCTGGAGCCGGTCTGCCACGAGGGAAGCCGGAGGTGGTTCGCCTGACTGGGATCCTTCCCACCCGGACCCCGCCCCGGGAGCGGCCTTTCTGTTGTCACCCCAGGAGGCCGTGTCCCTGTTGGTGTCCCCGGGGCTTCCTGTCGTGGCCCCAGAAGGCAGCGGGAGGTGGTCCTAGAGCCTGTGCCTGCACCAGGACTGGAGACCCCTCTGAGCTTTGCTTGGCCCAGCCCCAACAGTTGTAACCAGCCGCTGCAGTATCTCTTGCTCCTGCTCAGCCATTCAGATCCATCTGTCTTTTTTTTTTTTAAAGATTTATTTTATTGTAATTACAAAGTCAGATATACTGAGAGGAGGACAGAGAGGAAGTGGAGCTGCCGGGATTAGAACCAGCGGCCATATGGGATCAAGGCGAGGACCTTAGCCACTAGGCCACGCTGCTGAGCCCGCTCCATGTGTCTTTTAAAACTAAATACTTCCATTCTTCCTCATTAAATTGATGGTGGGTGAGGCACTGTCATGCAGCCATGGCATCCATGCAGGTGCTGGTTTGTTTCCCAGGCTCTGTTTTTGATCCGCTCCCTGCGCAAGTGCCTGGGGAAGCAGTACGTGATGGCTCAAGCCTTGGTCTCCTAAACCCATGTGGGAGAACCACGTGCAGAAAGCAACTGGCCACTTGGCTCCTGGGTTCACATCGCCTCAGCTTGCCTCAGTTCGCCGTTTAGGGAGTGAGCCAGCAGGTAGAAGAGCTCTCTGTCTAGTTCTTTCTATAACTGCCTTTCAAATAAAATAGAATAGATCTGAAAAAGAAATGAATTGTGCTGTTGAGAGCACAATCGTTGAAAACTTTCAGTTTTTGGTGTGATATATTGATGTGACTGACTCACACAGTATAATAACACCCACAGCTGGTCCGTAGAGTGTAATAACACCCACAGATGGTCTGTATAGTGGTTCTAACAAGCTGAGTCTCTGTGGGACAGTCACAGTGTCCTGCACTATGATGTGACCTCCCCTCCTCCACACTCTGGGATGCTCACTTGCACCCCACGCATCAGCACTGTGGTCCCACCCCCCCATCCCCAAGATGACCCAGTCGTCTGGACTGATGGTGTTTGTATCCAGCAGGTGGCACCATCAGGTGCACAGCCTGGTAGGGCAGCTGCACCCTGCTCTGTCCCTAACCCTAATCCTGCCCTGTCCCCCCCACAACCTGCACTCTTTGCTCTTGCTGGCTGTAGTCCCTGTCACATCTCCTAGTGGCTCCCTGAAGAACCAGGACAGGGGGCAGGGTACCAGAGGCAATGAGTACCACCACCCCACCCCTGGGCCCTACTCCTGCCCTGGGCTCATCTGGGTAGCAATGGACTGAGATGATCTTAGCTTCTGGGTGCGTTCCGATGTGGCCCATCCCCTCCCCGCAGCTGGGCTGGCACCTGGGGCACCTATAGCAGGTTTGTGGATCACTGCCTGGCCCCTCCAGGATGACACCACCTCCACCAAGCACAACTGAGTCAGTGGCTGCAACCTGGCTTTCATGTGGCACTTTCTACAACAGGAGCTCTGTGCCATGCAGCTGGAGATCAGTAAGTGGAGGGATTTGATGCCAACCTGGCACCACCACTGCCAGGGGACTCAGGGGGCTGGGCTGAGACTTTCTGGGCCTGAACTAGGAGCATGGAAGGGGGTTCATGGCCAAGGGTTGCTGGGCTGAACTGGGAGCATGGGAGGGAGTTTGTGGCTGAAGCTTGCAGGGACTTGACTCAGGGTATGAGAAGGGTCTGTGTCAGTAGCCCACCATTGTGGGGAGGATGTGCCTGTAAAACCCAACAGGCAGGCAGTCATCAGCCATGTGTGAGTGTTAATCCAGGGCCAGCTGAGTGTCAGGGCCAGCTGCCTGTCTCAGGAGGCTCACAGGCTCTGTGGCTTGGAACCCATGGGTTGCTCCCTTACCTCTCAGTGCCTATGCTCACTGGGCCTGTGCTGGGATCCTGTGCTGTCTGCAACAGTGACCACATGGCTGACTGGCCTTTTGTTCTGGTTCAGGTCATCATGAAGTTGAAGAGTTTTACCATTTGCTCAAGGTCATCACTGAAAGGAGGCTCCTTGTTCTGGGGCAGGGGGCAGAAGGAGCACCAGGCTGGGCCACCGGAAGGCTGCATTTGACATCGGCCACTTGCAGAGGTGCTGGTCTCTGTCATTGCACACCCTGAGTTCCAGAGAGTGGACACTGGTACATTCTCACCACAGCCCCCAGAGCTGCTGCTACAGCTGGAGGAGACCATGGCTGCCACTGTAGGCCTCAGTACCCTTGGAGGATGGCTGCCAGGGTGAACCTTCCTGCCCAAGACTCCCCACCTGCCCCCATGGCCTGGTAAGTGCTCCTATGAAACAAGAAGAGCTTCTTCCTAGATACCTGACATGGTTCTGCCAGCCCAGGGCTGTTTTCTGAGTCTCCCAGGCATGGGTCCTCAGGGAGCATAGGGCCCTACTTGCTGTGAGGGTGTCTGGGGTTGGGAGTGTTGGGCTTTGCTTACATCAAGCTTCCTGTTAATACACCTGAGAAGGATGCCCCAAGTGCCATCTGGGAGTCCCCTGGCTCCTGGCTTCAGCCTGGTCCCAGGCCAGGAACCAGGATCCAGGAGCCTCTTCTGGGTCTTCTGTACAAATGCAGTGTTCCAAGGCCACATGCAGGGAGCTGGATGGTAAGCTGGGCCTCCAGGATACAAGCTGAGCTGGCGCCCATATGGGATCCCACCATATGCAAGGTGAGAACTTTAAGTGCTAGGCCATCACACCAGGTGCAACCATTTGGTATTTTCAAAAGCAAAGATTTCATACCTGCTACAGAAACAGCTAATTGTAATAATGAATCACTGTGCCATGGGGCCACGTTATGTGTGCATGTGTGTTTGTTAGCTTTGCCGACTACCCGAGAAAGAAAATACCAGCCAAGTACAAACAGACCTTTATTATGAGAAGAGAAGTCTGTTCCTGGGCCTTACCCCTTGCAGCAGAGGAACAAACAGGAAGGAGAGGCCCGCAAGTGGGGCTGGGTAGTGGAGACAAAGGTTTCATACCCCTTCTGACATGGGTGCTGGGTAGTGGAGACAAAGGTTTCATACCCCTTCTGACATGGGTGCTGGGTAGTGGAGACAAAGGTTTCATACCCCTTCTGACATGGGTGCTGGCACTGGCCCTCCTTCGGCCCTGATAGGGCAAGGAATGTTGGCCTTTGTCCATCATTGGCCCATATGTGGCCTTGCTGCCTTCGGGATGTGCCAGATCTCTGGCTGAGGTCACTGCGGTGTCCACCCACTTCCTGTAACTGCAGTAACCATCATGTGTGTCTTTCAAATTTGAAAGAGAAAGGGAACATCGAAGAGAGAATGGGAAGGGGATTTGGGGAAGAGGGGAAAGGAAAACCCAAAGCCTATGGAACTAAAATAAATATGTAAATAAATAGATAAACAAATAAATAAATAAGAATGGGATCTGCCAACTTCTGATTCACTTCTCAAATGGCTTCAATAAGCAGAGCTGGGCCAGGTGGAAGATAGGAACCAGGAACTCCATCCTGGTTTCCCACATGGGAGAAGGCCCAAGGATCTGGCTCAGTCTTTATTGCCTCCTCACATATGTTAGCAGGGAGCTGGATTGGAAATGGAACAGCCAAGACTAGAACTGACACTGGTGACGCAGGCAGCTAGTTCAGGGTCACGAGCTTGAAAGCCATTCCCCTACCACCTAGGTGTTCCCTCTGGCCCACCTGTGACTCTCACCTGTCACCTGAGAGAGGGTGGTATTGCATTGTTGTGTAACCACTCTCCTCACTATAAAGGTCCATGATAGGGAGGTGCTCACCATCTTGGTGGTGTGCTTCTGTTGGTCTGGTACTCTGGCTCTTGGCCTCCCCAGTACCTCTGAGGACAGGTATGGCCCCTGTGTGTCTGTATTCCTCACCCTCTGTTTACTGCTTGGGTGGGACAATGAAAATAGAAATGAAGTACATCCAGGTTATTCGTTGCATGTCTCTTAGGATAACTTGTATTGTTGGGGAAGCTGGGACATAGGTCTTCAGCTTAATGAATGGACTTGCGGGTAATGACCATTTGTTCCTCTTGGGGTTATAATTGATTGGATTGCCATATGGACTTGTGACTTACTATTTCCAGTGGGCCCTGTTATCACCAATAAAGACTCCTTAATAAACCTTAGACATGTCTGGTGTGATCTCGCTCACACCCAGGAACAGCACACTGATGTGGAATGCTGTTGGCAAAGATGGTGATTTAAATGGTTATGCCAAGCCCGTCTCCATACTGTCTTTTCTGTGATGACACTTTATTATTTATTTATTTATTTATTTGCAATTATGGCAGAATCCTCTGAGATGTTTCCTTTATTTTACAAACCGAGACTTAGAGATATTTCTAGAAAACACTTTTTCCCTATGTGATACACATGGTAAATAAAAGAGATTTCATGCCAGCTAATATATGAACATTTTATCATTGGCATGGAAACTTGAGGAGAGAAATTGTTTCTGGCAGAGCATCACTTTATACTATTTCTTCTGTTTGGTACTCGGGGGAAAGGTCAGTGTTGACGATGATAAACACAAGTAGATGACCACTTTGTGTCCCCACAAATGTCCCTGTTTAAGCCCTCACATCTTTCTCCTTCACTGCCATGTGAAGGCACAGAAGACGGTGATCTGCAAGCCAGGAAAAGGCTAGATGAGCAATATTCCCTAATGTTAGACTGTAAAAGTAAAAGAAACCTCACTCCTTTATGAATTTACCCGGCCCTGAGTATTTCCCAGAGAAATAGAGAGTGAGTTGAAATATATGGATATAAAATTATATTCCAGTTTGGGCCAATTGTAAAACTGAATTAAAAAAAAAATCCTTGGTGGTTTCCCAGATTGCATGTGATTTGATAATTACCTATTTTTAAAAATTAGAAGTGACTTAAATATGAGAAGTCAGTATGGCAGACTGTCAGTTATGGCATGAGCCTTGGAACCTTGCATCATAACAGCAAGTTGCCTTGGCTACGGCAGAGTTCCTGGTGCTGCCTGATTTGGCTTCAAATCTCAGCAGGCCCACAGGCTGCGCCATTTTCTGTGTCAAGGATTAAAGAAAAAAGCTGTTCTTATCAACCAAAAAGCAGTTCAAGCTTTTAGAAGGTCATTCAGATCTGTGCTATACAAGGTAATCTCTTCATGTGTGATTTGAGATCATCCAAATAGATCGGCACCCCCAGAAGGTGTTCTGACTTGCTTCCCCTAACACACAGGAACTAACCCATGACTTCAGTATTGGTTTCATAGAAAGCTGCTTGTGTTGTTCAGAATTAGTGCTGCCAAGACAAGACAATAGACTATGTTCTCAGAAGACATGCTGCCTGTGCTCTGGGAAAAATATGTTTCTGTAAGTCTCTGCAAATCCCTGCCCTATTCGAAAGAGTTTAATATTTTCTTCATTATATTTGTGTTTTCCTAGTGTAGTCACAGAGACCTCTTGGAATATGGTGGAAGTACAACCAAATTATAGAAAGAATGGTCTGGTCTTTGTACACATTTTAATGTACCCAGTATTTTATGTTCTTTAGCCGTTTTTTTGATAAAATTTGAATGACAATATGGGACTTACTTTACCATAACCTTGCATTACATTCATTTTCATACTAACATGAAACCAACCTGTAATTACTTATTTACAAGTAAATTAGTTTAAAATATTGGGAAAATACAATATGATTTTTCCTAAGTGAGTCAGACAATTTTGTTAAATGACATGTCTGACACTGTTCATTTCAATGGAAATAGCAGCAGATATTTGTGGAGAACTTTACAGTTTAAGAAAGCATTTGCAAACTACACTTTGGTTATAATTTCAGCAATACACATGGGTTTTTGTTTAGATTATGTATTTTATTATCAATGCCATCATTGACATTCACATGGGAATTCATATTTCTTTCAGTGATCCTTCGACATGCATTGTGTATGTAAGCTGTTTTATATACTGCTGAAGGTACTTCAACCACAGTCTTTTGTGGCTCTTGGGTCTACCCTCTGGGCAGCTGGTCCTGCCCTTTGTGCTTTTGGCTGTGTTCTGTGGCAGCCTTACTTTCTCAGGAATAGTAGAATGTGTTTGCAGAGGATCTGTTTTATCAGCCTGTTTCTGTTTGTACTGACATGCAGTAGGCCCCCATGCCATCAACCTTCCCTGAAACACTTTCCCAAACTGCCGAGCTGTATGCATCCTAGGCTTCCTGTTGGTTCGCCTGGGAAGTTAGGGCAACCATGGTAGCACTAGTGACTGCTTCTCATCCCTAAGTGTGTTGGATGTCAGTGGTAGGAAGAATTCCCCTCAAGTGAATACCCTACAGCCCACACCCAAACCCCTGCCATCTGTGAGTCAGCTAGAAAACAGAGTACACTGTGAAGATGTATCAGCTTTCCAACCCTAACAAAGAAGGATGATCCTAAATGGGCCCAACACTGTCACGTAAATATCATTTGCATAACTCAAGGGGACTGGCACAGAACACAGCCAGCTTCTAGGAACAGGTATCACCAGAGAGGAGAGAAAAAGCGCTTAAACCTTAGCTACCTGAATTCAGTCTAGAAATTTTTTTCTGAAGCAAATCTTAAGGGAAATTTAAAGTAACCTGTATCTTAGAAATGCTTACAAAAACGATCACTCAACATATTTAAATCCATGTAATCCAATGTTGTATGTTTAGTCTGTCTCTATTTTTATTAAAAGGTTTATTTATTTGAAAGGCAGAACTAGAGAGAAAGAGCAGCAGAAAGAATCTTTCTCTGGCAGTTCATTGCACAAATGGTTGCAATGGCTGGTGGGGGGGCTGGTCCAAGGCCAAAAGCCAGAAGTTTCTTCCGGGTCTGCTCTGTGGGAGCAGGGGTAAAAGTGCTTCTCAGGTGCGTGAGCAAGGAGCTGAATAAAGGGTGGAGTATCCATGACTCAAATGGGTGCCCATGTGGGGTGCTGGCGCTGAAGGCAGGAGTCTCACCCACTAACTTAATACCAGCCTTCCCAGTCTGTTTCAGTCTCTCTCAGAAAAAATTATATATTAATTGTGTGCTTTCTGATATTTATTCAGCCTCCTAATTAAAGTAAGAAATAGGCACGATACAGGCAACAAATGAATGCATGGTTCTCAAAAAAGTAGCATTTAGAGTGTGGTCTGCAACACATATTCAGCATTCAGAAAGACTATCACTGTTGGCTCCCTTTGTTATGTTTGTTCAGGACCCTCCTTAGGCTGGCTGTGCTCAGGACACACTTTGTAGAGTCCTAGCATGGTCCTCTGTGCTGTGCGCCAATGGGGAATAGATGTGAACATCTTGTGTTTGACCGTGGAGCAGGTAGAACCTCCGTAGGCTGGCTGTGCTCAGGACACACTTTGTAGAGTCTTATGGTCCTCTGTGCTGTGCGCCAATGGGGAATAGATGTGAACATCCTATGTTTGACCGTGGAGCAGGTAGAACAAGAAGTCTTCGCAGGAGCATAGCTTCTCCCATAATATTTGAGAAACTAACACTGATTGTTGCTTGACTTTCTGAAAATAAGAACAACTTGAATATTAAGTATGTAATGTCACCCAACTGCCTGCAGATGATCAACTACATAGTGGACAAACTGGAGGAAAGGACTAGCACCTCTGACAAGATGTTGCTCTTCTTGGTTTGGCCTGCAGTGAAATGTGTGGCCACCTTCCAGTGAGTACTAATTCAGTCTAGTCTGTACATGGATTAGCTGTGGAAGGGCATAGTCGCTTGCAGTGTCTAGGACAGAGAGAAAATTTCTCCCAGACTACTTTGAAAGGGAAACATTGGCCCTAATGACTGACATTTTGACTCCAGTAAGAACTCATTGAACTTACTTTAATTCTGAATCTGTATGAAAAAATAAATATTGTGGCTGTTATTTACAAATGATATTCTTGTCTCTGGGCCAACATATTCATGCACATGTAAGTAATCTTTAGGGTAATTTAGAATCCTGCTACTTGTTACATTTGACAGAACAGGAAGCTATAAAGTCCTCTGTAAATTAACACCTTTTTCAACTTGTGGAGACTGAGGCTTCCAGCGGCTCAATGACTTTCCCAGGATCTCATAGCTTGCATCCCGTGGTCATGATTCAGTGCTGACTTTCTGCACCAGCCTCTCTTGAATGTACGACACACTTCCATCATGTGATACTGCTGCACAGATGGAATCCTTCCAGAAACCAGAAATGAGGAAGGCAGTACTTGAGCCACTGCCTTCTGGCGTGTTTATACGTGCACTGATAGTTTTATGTAGTGTGGACATTTCATGTAGTTCATTTTTTTTTCCTGTTTCTCTGGTTGTAGTTATTCAGCGATAAGAAGACGTAGTTATTCGGGAATAATAAAACTTTCACAAATGGAGTTTTGCCATTACATACATTTTTCATTTTTATGTTGTGATTAAAATGTAAATTTCTGAAAATAACGCTTTCCAATAATTGCCCTTGTAAGAATAAATGTGTTAGAGAGCGTTCTCTCGTAGATGCTGCCCGGCCTCCTGCTGGCTCCCACCTGAGAGCTGAGGGCTCCTCTGGTGTGGTCATGCTCTGCTCTTCATCTCAACACTGGTTATGAGCGTGCTCGGGGGACACATTTTTGCTTTTCTGTACTTTTTTGTGCATTTCTTTGGTATGCACACTGTATTTCAGTAAAAAGTTATAAAATGGCCTTGAACAGTGAAGTCATTCTAAAAATAAAGTCCCCTAATCTCCATGCATATTTTGTTTATCATTAAGGAAGCTATAGATGTCATTTTCACGTTTTTCTTCTTTCTGTACTATGAGCTGGAAGTAATAATACTCTCAAGTTTTCGTATATGCAAGTCACTCTACTGAGTGCTGAAGAAATGGCTCCACTCATAGCCTGAGAAGGAGCCAGGGCTTGCAATCCATGTAGGAATATTGTTTGAATAAGACTGCTCATCACGTGGGACGTATATCTAGCCCATGTCTTCATCTCTTGCAATGTTTCCAACTCATTCTCTAATCTTGATGAGTCTGTCAATATGATATGATTTAAAAATATTAGCTGCATAGACTGATCTGAAATTAGTTATTAATTACATAATCTACTTTGTACTGTTGAATTTGTTTAGGAACATCGACATATCCCAAGAGGAGGATCATGCTAGAAACATTCTCCTTCATGTCTTTGCTGTAGACATCAGCAACCATGCATCAGTAAGTGAACTTCCAATTCTACCTGGAATTGTATAAACTTATATTTTTAAGCCTTTCTCTTTGACAAAGATTAGAAAATTTCAGCTCCATAAAGTAAAATGGAATAATGTTACTCAATGTAAGATTTCCTTTCTCTGTTACTCTGCAATTCCAGTTTCATGAACATTGAAGTCTTTTAGTTTGTCTACAGTCTGAAAGATGTGTTAATATTTTGCTTCTTTAGACGGGATGCTGTTTGTTGGGTTAATCATATTTCCAAGCTGAGCCAGTAAAGCTTTCTTTTAGATATGTTCAGGTAAAGCAACATTGTCTCCTATTTCCACTTTCCCTAACTAATGCATGGTTTATTTTTAAACATCTTTTTACTTTTTTTTTTCAAAGACTTATTCAGTTTATTACAAAGTCAGATATGCAGAGAGGAGGAGAGACAGAGAGGAAGATCTTCCGTCCGATGATTCACTCCCCAAGTGAGCCACAACGGCCGGTGCTTTGCCTATCCGAAGCCGGGAACCTGGAACCTCTTCCAGGTCTCCCATGTGAGTGCAGGGTCCCAAAGCTTTGGGCCGTCCTGGACTGCTTTCCCAGGCCACAAGCAGGGAGCTGGATGGGAAGTGGAGCTGCCGGGATTAGAACCGGTGCCCATATGGGATCCCGGGGCGTTCAAGGCGAGGACTTTAGCCGCTAGGCCACGCCACCGGGCCCAACATCTTTTTACTTTCAAAGAAATAAATCTCTGTGAAGTTTTTTACTTGTCCAGAATGTAAAGAGGATGTTTAAAAAATACGTATATCCTTACAATATTTTTCCTTTTTTTAAAGATTTATTTATTTTTATTGGAAAGGCAGATATACAAAGAGGAGGAGAGACAGAGAGGAAGGAAGATCTTTTGTCCACTGATTCACTCCCCAAGTGGCCACAACGGCTGGAGCTGAGCTGATCTGAATTAGCAGGAACCAGGAGCTTTTCCAGGTCTCCCACGTGGGTGCAGGGTCCCACTGCTCTGGGCCGTCCTCGACTGCTGTCCCAGGCCACAAGCAGGGAGCTGGAAGGGAAGCGGAGCTGCCGGGATTTAGAACCAGCACCCAAATGGGATCCTGGCTCGTGCAAGGTGAGGACTTTAACCACTACGCTATCGTGTCAGGCCCCACAATATTTTTTCTATTTTCTGTTTTCTATATGCCATGCAAACCTGCTGATTTAAAAACAAAAGAAATTATAAAATGATTATGAACATTTTAAAAAGCTTCTTTTCAAGTTTTGTAAAACAATATTGGTAGAGTTTTTTTTTTTAAAGATTTATGTTTATTACAAAGTCAGATATACAGAGAGGAGAAGAGACAGAGAGGAAGATCTTCCGTCCGATGATTCACTCCCCAACTGAGCCGCAACGGCCGGTGCGCGCCCATCCAAAGCCAGGAGCCAGGAACTTCCTCCAGGTCTCCCACGAGGGTGCAGGGTCCCAAAGCTTTGGGCCATCCTGGACTGCTTTCCCAGGCCACAAGCAGGGAGCTGGATGGGAAGTGGAGCTGCCGGGATTAGAACCGGTGCCCATATGGGATCCCGGGGCGTTCAAGGCGAGGACTTTAGCTGCTAGGCCACGCCACCCGGCCCTATTGGTAGAATTTTAAAAGTCTATGTAAGGACTTGCAGACATCCATTAAAAAAATGAGCATTTTCAGTGAACCCTAAAGCCTACTGCTTGCACTTTCCAAAATATTTTATGTTAATGAACTCTTTATATTCCTAATTTTTGAGACCCAAGTTCTGTAAGTGTGAAAGTCTGCTTATGTTTCTTAATATTTCTTTAAGCTTTTATTTTCTCAAAGCATGCAGACCTCATTACAGATTACTCTGATGTTATGAAATTGACAGGCACAGTACATCTTCTTAGACACTTATCATCTTTTTAAAAAACACTGCTGTGGTTCTGGCATGGTAGCCTAGCTGCTGAAGTTCTCTCCTTGCAAGCAGCAGGATCCCATAAGGGTGCCAGTTAATGTTCCATCTGCCCCACTTCCCATCCAGCGCCCTGCTTGTGGCCTGGGACAGCAGTCGAGGACGGCCCAGAGCAGTGGGACCCTGCACCCACGTGGGAGACCTGGAAAAGCTCCTGGTTCCTGCTGATTCAGATCAGCTCAGCTCCAGCCGTTGTGGCCGCTTGGGGAGTGAATCAGCGGAAAAAAGATCTTCCTTCTTCTCTGTCTCTCCTCCTCTCTGTCTCCCCTCCTCTCTGTATATCTGCCTTTCCAATAAAAATAAATAAATCTTAAAAAAACCAAACCACTGCTGCTTGCAGCTCAGATAGGTCAGGTAGGTCAATCCTTGCCAGCCCTTTCAGGTGATTTGGATGAATTGTCTCCCTGTTTTTGTGGAGTTGTCTTTCTGTGGATGTGAAGGGCGAGGGAACTACTGGCAGCTATGGAAATGCAAGTTAAATTTTGAAATGTTCTGTCTTGAATCCTGCACTCATTGTTTCATACATCGCCACGGTGAAAATCTGAGTGTGATGCCGGACTCAGAAGGGTTTTCTCTACGTCGTCGTTTAACAATGTGAGTGCCTGTGACGGCCAGTTATTATAATTTAACTTGAAGTGAATATACGTTCTGTAACTAAAGAAGCCCATATTGCAGAAATGTAGCTCAGCGAGGCAGGGAATGACGCAGCTCCCCCTGTCTAAGTCATCCCTCATGTTGGTGAGGACCAGACCCTATAGCCCCGCATTCGCAGTCTAAGTCATCCCTCATGTTGGTGAGGACCAGACCCTATAGCCCCGCATTCGCAGTCTAAGTCATCCCTCATGTTGGTGAGGACCAGACCCTATAGCCCCGCATTCGCAGTCTAAGTCACCCCTCATGTTGGTGAGGACCAGACCCTATAGCCCCGCATTCGCAGTCTAAGTCACCCCTCATGTTGGTGAGGACCAGACCCTATAGCCCCGCATTCGCAGTCTAAGTCACCCCTCATGTTGGTGAGGACCAGACCCTATAGCCCCGCATTCGCAGTCTAAGTCACCCCTCACGTTGGTGAGGACCAGACCCTATAGCCCCGCATTCGCAGTCTAAGTCACCCCTCACGTTGGTGAGGACCAGACCCTATAGCCCCGCATTCGCAGTCTAAGTCACCCCTCACGTTGGTGAGGACCAGACCCTATAGCCCCGCATTCGCAGTCTAAGTCACCCCTCATGTTGGTGAGGACCAGACCCTATAGCCCCGCATTCGCAGTCTAAGTCACCCCTCATGTTGGTGAGGACCAGACCCTATAGCCCCGCATTCGCAGTCTTGGCAGTCATTCTCCTTCTTGCTGAAACTTATTCATGAGCACCAAACTCCTTTATTTTAAAAGACACACATACTGCTCCCGCTAGTTGGGAGCGGGCAACTCGGGTGAGTTTCATTGTTGGGGGGGGCAGACTGAAACTTCGGCAAAGTGGCGGGCTGCCGGGGGTGCCTCTACTCCATGAAACTCGGCTGCAGAATGGCGCCAAACCCCGCGGGCGCGTTCGCAGTTCCCCCCAGACCCGGGGGAGGGGCAAAGGAGCCCCCAGGTTGGCAGCCATGGGGGCTGCCTCAGAGCTGGACTAAAGTCTGAGCTCCGCCCTGCTCCCGCTAGTTGGGAGCGGGCAATTTGGGTGAGTTCCATTCGCCAAACCCACAGCAGGGAGGCTGAGGGCGAGTCCTCCGTTCTGGGCGGCCAGTGCAACAAGTGGTGCCAGGCTCTGCCTGCTGGCCGCCCGGCGGCGAGCTCAGAGATTTTTACGATATGGAAAGCTATTTGGGGACACCCATCAATAGGCCCAATGGAGACAGGATTCCTTGCAGTGTCCTGGAACAGAGGCTTGAATCTCTAGGACAGCACACCCACTGCCCTCGTTGGATGGTGAATAGAACACAGGTCAAGCCGAGTTGGGCCATTACACCTGCTACTGTGCTTGGATCAAGGATGCGAAGCCACAGTGTCTAAGGCTGAGGCTAGGACAAATGAGGGACTGCAACAAGCTGAGTCAGAGCAACCACTGGCAAGCATATGATCTACGGCTAGTAACAGGCCCAGTCTGGGAGCCAAGGGGATACCCTGACTGGGTTGAGGCTCCCTCCAAGGGGAATGTGTACAGGAATGGGGGCTGTGTCCTAACCTAGAAATAGTTGTAGTCTCCCAAGGCACTAGTGTGGGCTGGGATTGGATGCACCGGACTGTGCCGGACCCCAACACCATCTGGTGTCCTGGATAGCCACGGTAAACCTGAGACTGGATAGGCTAGGTCTCGACCCCCCACTGAGCCACTTGTGAACTGTACGTGGGTATAGACGAGCCACAGCTGGGCTGAAACATCCTATAACAAGAACCTGAATGGGGTGAAAGCCAGCCAGGTTAAGCCACTGTTCCTGCTTGGACAGGAGGTAAACTGAGAAGAGCTGGCTCAAAAACCCCCTGGTATGCGCATAACTTGGCAAGGGGAGAGGCTCAGAGGGAGGTGCCTGGGCAACTCCTCTGGCAAGATACAGACCCTCCAGGTCAGCGCAAGAAGCACAATAGGAAACAGCCCAGAATAGGCCATGGAAAATTTCCCGCGGGCATACATTTGGCACGGGACAGGGGCAGACCAGGCTGAATCAGTGCATGTTGTTGGCATATCCAAACACCAGAACAGAGTGTGGGTTGGGCCGGGTTTGTTTGCGACAAAACCAGCGTACAATGTGGAATGTCAGGGTGAGGTTACCGGTACTAGATTTGACTGCAGTGCCCAACCAGCACACGTGAGAACCAGGAGGGGCAGAGCCGGCATGGGAATTTAGGGGCTGGTCCCCTCCCCGGACAGCTGCTCCCACTGGA
This sequence comes from Ochotona princeps, assembly GCF_030435755.1. NCBI lineage: Eukaryota > Metazoa > Chordata > Mammalia > Lagomorpha > Ochotonidae > Ochotona > Ochotona princeps. The sequence continues at coordinate 272,976 of NC_080833.1, read as the reverse complement.
GAGCGTGGGCTGGTTTGGGGACAGACCACACTAAGCAGGGCTACAACACCTGTGTACCGCATGGGAACTAGACCAGGGAAAAGCCAGACTGAGCAAATTATCCCCTACTGGGGCAAGCATAAATTAGAATGGATGAGGAGTATAAGGACTTAGCCGCTACACCAGCTGGCAGAAGCTGGCTCTGGGGACTAATTCTGTCAAGTCAAATCGTGGAACCACCCGAAAAGTGCATAAACTGGGACAGTGAACGACCCAGGAGGGAAACAATGGGTTCCCCCCTCCTGGGTCACTGCTCCCGCGGGAGGACATGATAACTTGGATGGAGCTGGGATGGCTAGACAGAGAGGAACTCAACAACATCTGTGGGGGCTGGATGGCCGAGCTGGTTAGTCAGAACTAAGCTTTAAAACCCAGGGACAAATACAAGAGCTAAATGGGATGTGGGACAGACTGGACTAGTCTGCTATACACACAGGTAAACCAGGATAGGGGGCTGGCCTGGTGGGGGTTATTGTGGGTTGCCCCGACTAGGCTGCAGCCCCCACTGGCTGACGCAAGTGCCGAGTACGTGCTAGGCAGAACCAACCTAGTCTGCAACACCCACTGGTTCCAGAGCAACTCCAGTCCGAAAACAAACCAGCCCAGGAATTGCACCTACAAGCTGATTGTGGCGATGACCAGCTGGACTCAGAACCCTAGCCAAGAAAAGACAGAGGACAGAACCGGTCAATCAACCATCTCAGATATATGTTGGCAGCGAAAACCGGGCGAATGAAGACTCTATGATGGACAGTGTCAACCAGTGAACTCTACAACGACCTCATCGAGCTGGGAGTGGCGAGACTGGCAGTGATTCATAACTAGAGAAATATTAAAACCACTAGGGGTTGATCGCAGCTAAATAGTCTCCCCGAGAAGCTGTACATTCCATCTGGACAATGAGCAGCTGGACTGTGTGCTTAGCATCTGTTTGCAAGGGAAGAATCTTGATTGAATTTGAACTGTAATGCTGCAACGGGGTGGGGGGGTCCACCATGGAGGAGGGGCATGGGGAGGGGTGGGGGGAACCCCAGAGCCTATGAAACTGTCACATAATGCAAAAAAAAGACACACACACTTGATTGAAGACATTTTCAGCTTTATATTACATAAAGGAATGAAAGTGAATTAAGGATCAGTGTCTTCTATGTGGTTTATTTATTGTTAGTCAAAAAGAAACTTTACCTTTAAAATAATAATAATTTGACATTGAATAAGAAATATGATGTACAATTCAGTGAAAACAACTTTGATCTTTTTTTACAGTTTCAAGTTGTGGTAGCAATCAGTCTACATGCAGTAAATGATCTAATCAAAGTATCACTATCAATACTCGGAATATGTGTAAGTTACCTGCCAGTCATTTTGGGTTTAAAAATTATTCTTAAGATTAATATGTTTTCACCTAGTTATGAATACATGAAATGAATATGATTTTACTATATTCTTCCCTGTATAGGACAACTATTGTAGATATCATCAAAAATTGTCCCCCATATCAGAAAGATATTTAGAAACTTAAAGCAGCAGAGAAATATTCATCTATATATGGGCATCACTCTTACATTCACATTTTAAATGTCACATGAACTGAAATTCATAGCATAAGGAACTGGAAACAGAACATTAAAGTGCAGTTCTATAGCAATAACATGCTTGACAAGTATAAGACCCTGAAACATTGAAAAGCACATAACAAATTCACATAGTAAGTAGCTCCTGAATTCGTTGTTAAATAGCCTGTATCCTGTGATCACATGCCGCCCTCTCCTGATTCCTTCATGCAAAGCCACAGGAGCAAAGTCATTTTGGCAATATGCCTCTGAACATACACTGTATTAACTCAAACAAGCATCTTGCATTTGATGACTCAAGTGTCTTCCTTAGAAATGGCAGTTTTCAAAAGAAAACTCACATTGAGCTTTTGAAAACTTATAGAAGTGTACCATGGTAAGCAGGCATTTTAGTTACAGTGAAAAGCAATGCACAAAGCTTCCAGCGTAAGTGAATATAAAGGTTAGCATAGGACTCTTCTTGGGATAGGAAAGTGTATTCCTCAGTCTTCTCTCTTGTGTTAAGCAGTGAAATATTTAGGCAGCATAAATGAAAAATAATGTTACAAAAACTTTTTCTCAGTGAACACATGTAGTTCAAGCCAGAAGTCCCAACTTCCAGATTCATTGTGGGTGTGTGCCTCTGTATGTATGAGTGATACTTGATTCTGCATACCAACTGTAAATGCTTATTATTTCTCATTCAATAGTGTGATTTAGAGCAAATTATCACCAGACCCCATCAGCCTGGACCAAGTTGCTGATTACCTATAAAATCAGCTTCTTTTTTTTTTTTAAAGATTTATTTACTTTTATTACAAAGTCAGATATACAGAGAGGAGGAGAGACAGAGAGGAAGATCTTCTGTCCGATGATTCACTCCCCAAGTGACCGCAACGGCCGGTGCTGTGCTGATCCGAAGCCAGGAACCTGGAACCTCTTCTGGGTCTCCCATGTGGGTGCAGGGTCCCAGTGCTCTGGGCCGTCCTGGACTGCTTTCCCAGGCCACAAGCAGGGAGCTGGATGGAAAGTGGAGCAGCCGGGATTAGAATCAGTGCCCATTTGGGATCCTGGCGCTTTCAAGGCGAGGACTTTAGCTGCTAAGCCACGCCACTGGGCCCTAAAATCAGCTTCATACAAGAGGAAAATATTCTGGTGATTTTCAGCATTGTTCAGCTTTTATTTGCAGTCAGAATAAACCCCTAAGTCATCTCTGCAAGTGAAATCACTGTAAAATTGCAGGCCCACTTCCATAGAGGTGACGGTTGGGATGACTGTGAGGAAAACGGGATTACATTGAATACTCCTACAATTTGTAATTTCTCCAAATTATAGCTTGTTACAAAGTAATGTGGGTTTTAACCTCTGTGGATTTTCTGCAGACTACCCAAGGAGGTGCATGTGTGACTGCACTCTATGATCAGGGAATTGGTGCTGTTGCCGATGTAGAAGAGGATAAAGGATTGCCTACAATTCAGAGGTGATGATGTGATAATTACTCTAAGCATGTCTGAAATGCACAACCAACCATTGTCTTAAAGAGCTATTATCTTCTCGGATAGAGCTTTATCTGGTAAAGAATGACCAATGTGAAATGGTTTTTAATGTGGTCGTAAAGATGAGGCCAGTTTCAATATTCAAGATTGTCACTGTCATTTACCTATTGCTTTTCTCCTAGTATTGCAAATACGTAGTCCTTTACCATTGAGCACACATTCAAAATATGTCAATTGGTTATTGAGGAAACCCACTGGGTAAAGAGATGCTACTAAATAAAATTACCCAATGCTCCATTTTAACATTGCAAATGAGAAAGTTAAACACAAAAGGACCATATATGGTTAAGTAATTGAATTCGATGACTTTTTGCATTCATGGATGTTCAAAATAATTCTATTAGATAAATAAGTGCTTGCAATGAAGGTTGCCAAAATTAAAATATAGTGTTGGAGTTGAGAGGTTGTTTGTTTAAGACACATTGCCCTATTTCCATTTATTTTCATTGGGTTGTAATAATGGTATTTAAATGTCTTGTTGTCTTTATGTATATATACAGCTTCCTTATCTAACGACTAGCTTTAAGACTGAAATTTCTGTCTATAGGCTCTCAAAACACCTTCCAAAAATCAGCCATGTTGTTTTGTGGTACTTGTTGAGGTCCCTACCCGTGATGTTTCAACACTCCTCATTCAATCCAAAGACAACTTTGAAGTCACTGTTGTGTGTTATTCCAAGCATGCTTTCCCATCAGCAACCCACTTTCAAGATACCAACACTGGAAGAGAATCAGAAGGTAGTGGGATGCTCTATTTTGTAACCTGAGGAGCAGGATACTCTTTGGAACGTGAGATTCAGGGATATAAATTCTGATGGGCAAATTTATAGAGTAAAAATTCAATATATAATATATAATTTTATATATATATATAAAACCACCTATGGGTGGTCTAGGCCATTCATTCAATTATGACAGTGATGGGAATGTAGATTGTGAGCAGAGTAGCAGTGCAATGTTTCTCCATTCTCATCCAGGAGACAATTCACTGATCTGACTAAACCACACAGAGAGAAGTAGATAATGTTAGAAGCAGGAACCTGCAAGCCAAGGGGCAACTCTGGCTCTCAGCCCTGAGTTGGGGGCAGTGGGAACATAGTTTCCACACTAAGCTTTTCTCTGCTGAACTGTTGGTATTGACAGTCTCCTGAGGTTGTAATTGACCCTGCCCGGCTGGGATAAGCACATGCAGCTCCATACACAGCCAGCAGTGGCTCATTCAGGGAAACGCTTACCTACCCTTTGATCTCTGCTGCTGCAATATGAAAATGAGCCCAAGTTTCTGAGCAACAATAATCGAATCATATACCCGCCCCCCCAATACAGTCACAGCTCTTTCCCAAAGCCCTTCCTCCCCATTGAGATGTAAAGCTTGGAGTAAGTACAAATGTGTCGCGAGCGACTGCAGCTAAACCACTCAGCTTTTTGAGCTTACTCGTTTCTTGCCAAATTTCCCATCCAGAGGCTCTGCTTCCCAAGCTTAAGATGCTTCACAAGGTCTTATCTACTGGATTATTTGCAAAACTTAGAAAACAAGGTAGATATTTACTCCAAACTTCCTGTATGTTAACTGAAAATTAACTGAAAACTATCCTAGCTTTACTGATGGAGTTAGGGATACAAAAATGTTATTAATAGAACTGGGCCACAAAGCATATGAGTCTTCTGTTCAGAAGTATTTTGGTATCAGTTACAAAATATTCTCTCAAGTATAATTATTTCTTTGGCAAGTAATATTTTTCAGTCAACGAGGAAGTTTTTCATAATTCTGATTTTTGTGTTCTTTATAATTTGAATATTTATTGATGACATAGTTTAGAACTATAGCAAATGAAAAAAAAGGCAACTCTGTTTTTCCTGTGTGTCATGGATTTCTGTTATAAATTGTCTGATCAAAAATTGCCTGTGGGTACATAGAGATGACACCACTGTATTCCAGATGGAGCGCACCTGGGCGTTTCCCAGCAGCTTTGGAAAGAGCTTCAATTTCAACATCTCTGAGGAGAGTGCCATACATCTTGACAGCAGCTTGGGTGAGAATTCCTTGGACTGGGATCCCAGGGAGAGCATGTCAGGGCCTCAGTGAGGAAGCAATGACAACGTTCCCGAGAGGTCAGAGGTCGTAGGAGCTGCTTACCCAGGGCCCATGTCTCTCTGTTACAAAACCAGCAAGAGGAGCTTCTCATTGTCTTGGGACCAAAGAGAATGTATGACAAGTGTTTTGATTTAACATAATGATTGATGAAAACTGTATCTCCATCTAAGACATCATATGATAGTATGTCAAGTAAAAGCATGGTTTTAGTAAATTTAATTTGACCTTCTATGTCTACGGGTACCAGGCAGATTTCTATGGAGACATAGAATTAAAACATCATTTTGTTTCAGTGCTAACAAATTTAAATTAATACATCTTTCCTTTATGATAGGCAGTTTCTACATAGTGTGGAAACTTGTTTTTATTTCAGTGTGAAGTCATACTTTTCGCTTTATTCTCCATGAGCTTATGCTGTTAGATGTACTAAATGTGCCCTGCTGTAATGCATTCGAATGGCTCACAACGTTGCCTGTCTTGTATCCCGCCACTTCATACTCTGCAGGATCTGAGGTAGCAGTTGTCCAGTGCCCACCGAGGCAGCAAGTGAAGGATGACCTCATGGAAGAATTAGGCACTTAAAAAAAAAAAGAAAAAAAAAGAAGGCACTTAGTCTGAAATGTTATAAATTCTGCAGGACTCAAAACCTGTACCATCATTTACCAGTCATGTTATTTTTGGCAAATATTCTCTGTCACTGTCAGTTGTATACCACATACTTGGATAACTGGAATGTATGCTGTTTTGGGATGATGTAGAGCAATATTTGTAAGAACAGATTTATTTAACAAAAGCATACATAGGGCTGAAAGAAGTTCCAGTGAGCCTAGAAACAAATTATTATCCAAAGGCAGGAAGTTAGGTCCTAGGAGCCAACCGCCGATTTTATAGGAGTGGCTACTTCAGGACATGGATGATGAGTTCCTTCCTGGTTTTTTTTAATTCTCACATTTTTATGATTTGAAGTTCATTACTTTCATTGCTTTTTTTTGAAGTTTCCATTCATTTAGAAGATGAGTCTGAGATCTGAAAGTATTTGCATTAAAACAATAACAAAACACCTCTTTTTTCTTTTTTAAATTTAATTTTTGATGACGTGTACATAGTTGAGAAGGATGCATGCCCATGTGAACCACTAATTAGGGTAGCATAGGGGAAAGTGGATCAGACCATGGTTTCCAATTTTCTTTTCCTGTTTCTGTATCTGGGGCAAGAGACAAGAGAAGGGGCAAAGCCGCACCCAGCATCCTAACTGCATCAGTGCCTGGGGATGGGGGACTGCTGGGTTCAATGAATTTGAGCGAGACTCCAAGATGGGTGAAATGATTTTAATTTTTTAATCTGGGGGCAACCTCTTGCCATATGCAAGAATTGCCTTGACTGAAATACATGTGGGATTTTTATAGTAAGTATCTATCAGAGAATCAAAAGCTATGTGACAGCAAGTACATGATTAGGGGCTTACAATGACACAAAACAGAAAGCATGCAATAGGAATTTACAATGTATAGGTTTGGATTTCCTGATCATATCACTTCAGTGCAGACAGTAATAAAACAGCATGCCTCGAAAGTAGCTGTCTTTCCGGTAAATTTAAAAACTCCTAAGATTCTCCTTATCTCCGGTAAATCTAAAAACTCCCAAGATTCTCCTTATCTCCTGTCTGCTTCCTGGTGTTTCAGGAAACAGGAGCTTTTTTTGTAACAGGAGGCAGGTGTCTCTTTGGAGATTCCAGACTTCTAGGAGTACAGTCACCTTTACAATTAACCCTTTCAGGGGATGGTTACTTGATGTCATCCCAGGGTCCCTGATGTAGAACATGGCTGCAAGGGTACTGCTCAAGTGGTTTTGATAGTTCTGAAAAGCTGTTGATTTTGTTGATACAAGGATGAGGAAATCCTTCCAAGGTTCATTTGCTGACAATCCACTTTAGAGTCTCCATTCGCCTAGATACTTGCTATCAATGCTTAGCTGGGAGAGTTGTCGATTTTTTTCTGCCCTCCATCCTCTGCTATGGTATTAGATGTCCTGTGCAGGCCCCAGTGGTTTGCCATATCCCCTATGTGCATGTAGGCCTGCTGTCCACTGCACAGGCTTCAGCAATTTTGGAGGCTCAGTTCTGATTTATTCACTCCATGGTCAGAACACAGATCCTACAATTCTCCCCATGGTTGGAGTTCTGAGTTCAGTGGTTTCTTTTGGGGTGTCTCCAAAGAAACCTCACCAGAGGTGACCCCAGATCTGACTGTGTGCCAGACAGTACGGGGTCCATCTCAGTTTGTCACCCACATTGCTGGGTCAGTTCTGTCTCAAGCCCCATCTCTTACTCAAACCAATGGGTGCTGCAGCCCAGCCCATCCTGCCCATCACACATTCAGCCCTCAAGAACACCAGTGGGAATTGCAGCCCAGTCATAGCGACTGCCGATAACCCCCACTAGTCCCACCCTGCCCTAGTTCCTGCACATGCTGGTATGTGCAGCAGACTGGTCCGATCTGTCCCGCATCCCATTTGGCTTTTCTACACACCAATAGGTGCTTCAACCTAGCTCAACCCAACTGACGCCCCCTGTCTAGCCCACACTCATGCTGGTGGGTGCCACTGCCTGTCCAGTCGGGTCCATCCCCAGCCCTGGTTCAAATGCTCACTGGTGGGAGCTGCAGTCCATCAGAGCAGTGCCCACAATTTTCCCTACGAGGCCCACTCCCAGCCCTGGATCTTGCACTTACCAGGTGGCTCTACAGTCTAGCTTGACAGGAGTTGCTATCATTCCCAGCACTTCCCGGCTGATGCTGCAGCAGAGCCCAAGCAGCCCACACTTATCCTGGCCCAAGCCTGCACCACTGGATGTGGTCATTTAGCCCAGCCTGGCTCTCCCCCTAACCCAGCTCATATGCAAGTCAATGAGTGTTGTATCCCTGCCCCGCCTGGTCAGCCCCAGGTCCCAGTTCTCATACTCACCAGAGGGAGCAGTGGCCCAGCAGGGAAGTGCACCCTAACCCCAGGTTATTTTTGAATAGATATCTTGCCCACGAACCTAACTACAGCTAACACCAGGTTACTTACACATCAGCGTGTGAATCACCTGCTAATGCCATACAGCAAGGTATGCATAACTCTGGAAAATGTACCTGCAGTAAGAATTGAAGCTAAATCTCTCAAGTTCTAGATTTAGTTCCAGTTCCTGGACAGCAGGGAAGAACACATTCACAGCACACCTGAGTGCTGTGAACAGCCTTGTAGCCCCTAACCATTTAAAGAAACATGAAGTAATCTGGACATGGGAAATGTGCTAGGAACTGAGCTCTGCATCTAACCAATCTCACTTGTTTATCAGAACCTCACATGGAACTAACTCAAAAGCAGCAGCCGGCTGAAACGTGGCAATTTCAGCATGTACTAGGAAAAAAACACAATGAGATGGCATCAGCCATTGCCCTGCGCACATCCCAGCAGAAACCACTATTTGGATCTCTTTTGCAAGACGTGTGTGAGAACGACGAGCTGCCACAAGCCATTTTGGTAAGCCTCACTTTGACCTTCTATGGCTCAACATTGCTGAGAGTACTCGATGGGGTAAGCGTTCCTCATCCGTGCATAACCTCACTTAGAAATTTTGAGAGCTTTCCCCGCTCTGGTGACATCTTCTTTTTCCAACTACTTGTTGAATAGTAGTCTGACTTAGATATGGATGATATGTTATGTAATATTATTTCTTTTATTTTTACCCATAGGAGATGCTCTTCATAATTGACCAAAAGGGTCCTGCCACAAAGACCATCTTCAGTCAATGCGCCAACTGGGAAGACTGTCAAGCCCTAAAGGAGAAGTTAAACTCTAGAGAGCAGGTCAACTGGGAAGCCACATGCCCTATTTTGGTAGCAACCGTCTTGAAGGTAGGAGAATTATTGGCACCACATGCTTGTGTATCACTTTCACCAAGATTGCTCCAGGCCATTAATAGACCTACAGAATCAAGATTCTTTAAAACATGACACAGAGTACCTATTGAGTGCAACCACTCTAAGGCTATTCAGTACCATAAATTTGAAAATGGTGTTTAGATTATAGAGGCTCTGGTCTCCTTCTTTCACCTCAATGCTCTGAAAAACACATTATTAGTATTATTTATAAAATAATGTCAACACATACCCTTCTCCATAAAGAGATATGACCTCAAACAGTGGCTTGCACTTATGACTTTCACTTTTTTTTAAGATTTATTTATTTTTATTGCAAAGCCAGATATACAGAGAGGAGGAGAGACAGAGAGGAAGATCCGTCCGATGTTTCACTCCCCAAGTGGCCGCAATGGCTGGAGCTGAGCCAATCTAAAGCCAGGAGCCAGGAGCTCTTCTGGGTCTCCCACGCGGGTAAGGGTCCCAAGGCTTTGGGCTGTCCTCGACTGTTTTCCCAGGCCACAAGCAGGGAGCTGGATGGGAAGTGTAGCTGCCGGGATTAGAACCAGCGCCCATATGGGATCCCAGGGTGTTCAAGGTGAGGACTTTAACCACTTTGCTATTGCGCCAGGCCCTATATTCATCTTCAAAGAAATACAAACATAAGACATTTGAAAAACGTTAAATTCACTATGGCAACCACACAGTAACCAAACGTGGAACATCAAATGCCAAAAGGGGCCATCTTACCGTTTTTGTTTCATCGTTAGGTCTTCCTTTGTCCCTTCTGCCTTCACATTCAGGATGCTGTGAGTCAGTGAATGTCTGTGTTCCCTTTTCTTTTAGCAGCACTGGAATGCTTGGCCAGTTGCTGCTGTGCTCACGCTATAACACACTATAATGACTGTAATTTGATTTAGAAATCAAACTAAATGCAGTTAGTCTGAGGTTTTGTTGTTTGTTTGTTTTTTTTACTGTAAAGTCATATACAGAGAAGAGACAGAGAGGAAGATCTTCCATCCACTGGTTCACTCCAAAGCGGCCAAAATGGCCAGAGCTGTGCTGACCTTAAGCCAGGGCCCGGAGCCTCTTCCGGGTCTCCCACGGGGAGGGGGCAGGGTGCCAAGGCCTTGGGCCATCCTTGGCTGCTTTTCTAGATCACAAGCAGGGAGCTGGATGGAAAGCAGGGCTTCTGGGATTAGAACCGGTGCATGTATGGGATCCTGTTTTGTGCAAGGTGAGGACCTCAGCAGCTAGGCTGCCGTGCACTAGGCCCATGGGCTGAGAGCTTTTACATTCAGAAAAATAAATGCATTTTGAAATGAAACAGCTAAGTTACATGTATACAGGTGCCTGTCCACAGGGGAAATAGTAGAACAGTGAATGAATTTAAATCCATACATCCTAGGTGCATAGTAATAGCTGTGAACCTATATACATGGTTCTGAAAATTACATTAGATTAAGATACTTGGGCTTCCCTTTGTACAAATTCCTGTTTGTTCACCAGATCATTAACACCAGTTCAGGGCCCAGCGGCGTGGCCTAGCGGCTAAAGTCCTCGCCTTGAATGCCCCGGGATCCCATATGGACGCCGGTTCTAATCCCGGCAGCTCCACTTCCATCCAGCTCCCTGCTTGTGGCCTGGGAAAGCAGTCGAGGACGGCCCAATGCATTGGGACCCTGCACCCGCATGGGAGACCCGGAAGAGGTTCCAGGTTCCCGGCATCGGATTGGCGCGCACCGGCCCGTTGCGGCTCACTTGGGGAGTGAATCATCGGACGGAAGATCTTCCTCTCTGTCTCTCCTCTCTGTATATCTGACTTTGTAATAAAATAAATAAATCTTTAAAAAAAAAACCAAAAAAACACCAGTTCAGTAATGATCTGTCACTGACCGTACTGTATGAACCATGATAATATAAACAGCAGCATGAGTTTTGCCCTTGGAAGATATGATCATAAAGTAGACTTAATTTTCCAGTCAACCTTAAGAGTTATCCCTTAGAACAGCTTTTTGTTTCATTTAAGATTTATTTATTTTTATGGGAAAGGCAGATTCACAGGGAGAAGGAGACATAGAAGGATCTTCTGTCTGCTGGCTCATTCTCCAAGTGGCCACAATGGTGGAAACGGAGCTGAGCTGATCCAAACCCAGGAGCCAGGAGCTTCTTCCAGGTCTCCCCCATGGGTGCAGGGTCCTAAGGCTTTGGGCCGTCCTCTACTGCTTTCTCAGGCCAAAGCAGGGAGCTGAATGGGAAGTGGAACATCCAGGAAGTGAACCAGCACCCATATGGGATCCTGGCACATACAAGGCAAGGATTTAGCTACTGGGCCACCGCGCTGGACCCCCTCAGAACACTTCACTCTAGGCCTAGGTAATAAAATGTCAATCAATTAGGAAATTGTCCGAGACTAGAAACGCTGTGTCATCAGTACCACATTGATTTTTTCCCCAATGAATCATCTGTTTGCACAGTGCGTATAGAATTAACGTTTTTTGCTTGGGCTGTGTTTTTGGTTCACTCATGCATTCTACCAAAATCTGAAAATCATGGGATCCAGAAAAAAAGTAGAAAGAACAAGATGTTACCTCACGTGAGTTTGGTCCATTATCCAAAGGGAATCACAGGAGGAGCCAGAGGGTTAGGACTTGCCCAGACATGCAGACTACTGCATGATATACACGGTGAATATGTGTCCCTGCTATGTGGTTATGCCATACCAACAACATACCAAGTATCATTTAGTATTTGCAACAAAGATTGTAAAGAAAACCTCATAGGCAGGTATAGGAAATTTGGTAACACATGAAAGGAAATTTTTGCTTAAAAGTAAAAAAAAAAAAATTATAAATGTGAGGACTGAATTTAGGAGGAGAATTTCTTTCCAGGAGCACACAGCTGATGACAAGCAAGGCTGTGCCCTTACTTCCGTGTTTGAGAATAAGGGAGTCTTGTGTGATTCAGAACCATCCATACTAGGAGGTAATACTGCAGTGTCAAAATAAACAGGCTAAATATGTGTGCTAAAATTAAGTCAGAAATAATAGGGTAGAGGAGACATCATCAGATATTGTTACTTTGTACTAATTTCCTCAACTGTACAGGGAGAATCAGATAATGGCACTGACTTCCAGTGTTGTTGCTACAAAAACTAGTTTTTATGCTGTGCTTTTCATCAGAGAAAAAATACAATCCTTGCTTCTGTATGCTGAAAGCAATAGACTTGTAGCCAAGCTCTGTGTAGCTCAAGGTTTGTTAGCTCTGAAGCACTTGATAACTAAATTGTTTCCTTGGAAAGTTTTCTTGAAGTGTAGCCAGCCAATGCACACTTCATGAGAATAATACATTTTTTAATCTATACAAGGATTTGCTTCAAAACATACCTGGAAGTATACTTACAGCCAACTTGTATGAAGACTTCATTGGAGTTGTGGAGGAAGGGAATGAGGAGGCCAAGATAACCATAATTAAGAGGTAAAGATATGATGTTTTCCTCATCATTATGCCACAAAAGTACAACCAAGATTCTCCTTAAATCATATTAGCCTGAAACTTCTCTTTGCAGCCACTCAAATCACCACTAGTGCCAATGTGTTCATTCGTCACACTTGTGGAGAACAGTGAACAAGAAATGAAATCCTTGCCACTGTCATTCAGTTCTTGTTCTCATTTCTCTCCTACCAATGTCCTTGACCTTTGTACACCTCCTGAATGTAGGACCTGGAGACAGAAGTGAATCCATTGCTTCCAGCTAGATGCTAGAAGATAAATCAACTCACAATCTTTGTGTAACATCTGCAAAGAGTCAACGAACCAGAGGATTCTGCAGGTGGACAGGAATTAAAGTCAATGAAGCATTTTCCTAAGCATTTGTATCAAGCTCTGGTCACTTAGATGATGGGTAACCTTTGATCTGTTGCCATGCTGCTTTGTTCTTGTGCTAGTGACTTGCAAATAAAAGAATTTACTTTATTCATTTTCTATTTTCACTTAGTAAGGGTTACAGTTGGTCACAGTCTGAAATGCTAGGGTGCTTCAAGTATGTTTCTGTTAATTTTGATTTGAGAACTATTTGTTCAGTAGTAGATTTTTCAAAGAAAACTACACAAAATATTTTGAAGATATATTGGTAACTTTGGTATTTTCACTGAATTTTATCAACTGTGTAGAAATTAGAATGTTCCTGTGTGTGAGTAAAATTTACTGAGCTAATATTTCATATTTTAAGTGTGCCTTTTTTCTGTTTTCAGACTTTTCCAACAACTGCCAAAACCAAATCTTCGTCTCCTGCAATCCATCTTTTGCTGTATACACAAGATTTCACAAACTTCACCTTCAGAGGAGATGACAAGTTCTAACTTGGTGTGGTGCATCACCCCGAGTCTTTTATGGCCATCAGTGGCCAGCATCTCAGATAAAGGAATAGAATGGAAGGGAAAGGTGGTGTGGCGTCTCTTTATTCACTGTAGTGTACTAAAATGTGATCCTGAAATTCAGCATGTTAGTTCTGAGGGAGTTTTTGTTAAATATGCATTATGTTTTTCTCTGAGGATGCAGTTATACATCCTTTGGCAAAATTATGAATGAGAAGAGATTTCAAGGAAGGACATTGGGAGGAATCAAAGACTCTAACACCTTATCCAACACCATAGAGAGGAAAGAGTGACGTGTCACATAGGTGTAATGAATTTGGACCTTGGACACAACGACATTTCAGCTTGAGTCTCACAGGGCATTTAACAAGGTTTTCTAATAGAAGTGATTTCAATAATTATAATACCAGAGGAGCTGGGGGACATAGCAAAGTTGTCCTGGACAATATGGATACATGCTGTGATCTTTCTGGGCTAATTGTAGTTCAGAGAGATAACAGGACATACTTCATCCCAGCAATTGGCATGTGAGATTCTGGAGCAACAGAATGCCAGATAAGACCCCACTCTTTCCCCAAGAAAACCCCAAATCAAGGCTGACGCGATACATGGCAACACACAGATTTTTAGACATTTCTGTCTCCAGTGTCCTACTTTCATGTTAAGAGATGTAGATATTCTCTCTACCCCCAAGTTGGCAGCAATTTACACACAAAGTTTATTTCCCTAAGGTCTCTATTGAGTTCTTTACAAATTTTAAAATAAGAATGCACGTCTTCTCCCCAAATATCCTACAGATATTCATCGAAAATAAGAATATCTTTAAACATGCAACCATTTAAATGAAAATGTTAACAACCAAATTAAGGAACAAATGATAATACATTTGACTAAAATGGTTTAAAAATATATCCAGATACCCAGATATTGACATTATTTCTTATGGAAAGTTTAATCCTTGTACTTTGTGACAACTCTGAATTTTCCCTAGTAAATCTTACATTTCTGTTGGATTCAAGTTTCATATCTGCAGTGTGATTCATAAGGATGCTCAATGCTAAAATACATCACCCCCTTTGCCCTTTCTGTTACAGGTTGCTCTTGTACAATTTGTGCTTGATCACTACTTCAAGATTTTTGGAAACAACCTCACTGCAACCAATCAAGAGAATACAAAACACGGGGACAACTACCCTGGAGTTTCTGGTACCATGACTCATTTAGCTGCATTGATGATGAACAGATGGAAATACGGTTAACATAAAAGATCTGTAAACATGCCCTTGAAGTCCAGGGCTTGTCCCAAAGACAGAAATCTTGGGCCCTGGAAGGCTTATGTTTCACTTACCTAGCAATAGGTTTCAAACTTATATCATTAAGATAATAGAAATGTAAAGAGATACCCTTGATTCCAGAAGCATTAAGGAAGGAATATTGTATAATAGAGGAAGTGGGACCTTTCCCACATAAGTTTAAGGAATGATTGCATTTGGACATATTTCAAGAAGTGCCTATATGAATTGTGTTTAAAACATTCATTTACATTTTAATCATTTGAGTAAGTGAGGGGACTGGTATTGTGGCACAATGGGTTTAAGCTGCTGCTGTGATACCAACATCTCAGTCCCAGCTAATCAGGTTGCAATCCAGCTTTCTGCTAATACATCAGTAGAAGATGATTATAGATACTTTAACCCCTGTCTCTCATGTAGCAAGTTAAGATAGAGTTCCTGGTTCTGGATTTGTATTGGTCCCACCCTAAATATTACAGCCACTAGTGCAATGAACCTGTTGATGCAAAATATTTAAATCAATCTCTTTCTGTCTCTGCCTTTTACATAAATAAGTAAATAATCATGAAAAAAACCAGTGAGAAGCATACACTGGGCTGCTGATCTCATCTGTTTGTTTATCCCAAATCACTGTCATTTGTGAAGCTGAACCAGACAAATGGAAGACAAATTTGAATTATCCTGTCCACACAGCAGTAACCCAGCTCCTAAAAGCACCACTGATTTCCAGTTTATTATCATAGAAAAAAATGATTTAGGCAATCTGAAATAGGTTTAGTATCAATATATGTGACTACAAAATTCAGCTTGATATTAAAACATAATACCCTTGTTATCTTTTGAAAAGTGATTGACCCATGATCTCACTAAATACAGTTAGCAAGAGGATACTTTGTACCTCAGCATACTAAATCCCTCCTAAGCAATACAAAAGGCTGCAGCTGGCACTATCTAGGAATGACTCCCACAGTAAGAATTGAATCCATGTCCATCCAAGCTCTAGAAGACAACATTCACAACACATGAATGCTTTAAACAAATTTGTAGGCCTTTCTCCACAACCACTGACTCCTGGTCTTTCTTCCTTTCCAGAAACATGTAGTAATCTAAAAACTGTGCAAATGAAGTTTAGTGAACAGACTTCCACATCCAACAATTCTCCCTCAGGTTCTCACCTGAAGCCAGCTCAAAAACAGCACTCTTTTAAAAAGTGGCTATTCCAGCGTGTCTTAAGCAGAAACCACAAGGTGACACCAGCAACTGCTCTGCACACATACCCGCAAACACCGCTATTTGGATCACTTTTGCAAGATGTATGTGAGAATGACAAGCTGCCACAGCCACTTTTGGTAAGCCCAGTTTGGTCTTCTATAGCTCAGTATTTGGAGAGCACCTGTTGAGGTGAAGTTTCCTCATCTCTGTATGTCTACAAACAGGAATAAGAGCTACTGGCTTGGGTTATAAGCTTTGTCCAAATTAGTTGGTGGATATTAGTTGGGCAAGGCATTACCACGTCAAGACATGAACACAATAAGAAATAGATTGTGTCTATGTTACTGATGTCAGCAAATACCTCATACATATTCAGAAGAGCCAGAATACCCCTGGGTGGTTGGTTCTCTGTAAGGCCACCTTGCCATTTTCTCCTGTCGACTTCTTGACAAGTGGAGCTCTCTGTTCAGCTTTCATGTTTTCAATCCCTGTTAATGTTGGACACTCAGTCTTACAACTCAGAATATATGAATTTTATTTATCTCTTAAGTGATATAATGTAAAAATTCAGCCTCTGAAGTGTAGGCATATTACATCCTAGCAATACTGTATCCCAGTCTGTCCAATGAAACTTGTATATTTTGGTCTATGTCACTGATAATTTATTATTAATTTTCCAATGGTAACATTTGCTGAGTGTCTATTGTGTCTGGAAGCTCATCCCTCAATGTAGAGAATCCAAGTATAAATATCAAGAAACTCATCAGTTTAGATACATGGCACATCTGTGCTGACTATGGCTCTTTCGCAGGCACTGTGTATCTATCATCACTCACACATCAGTAAATGAATACGAAAAAGCCTTAGTAATTATTGTGTCTTCAGTCACCAAATAAATGAGTAAACTGATCTATGGGCATTTTCTTAGGTTATTTTATCCTGAAGTTTATTCATTTTTTTACATTGGAAATGAAGAAAGAGTAGTAGAAAATTGAAAACTGGCAAGCAGGAAATGCAATCAAAGAAGGCTTGAAGAAGATGACAGCTATTAAGAGTAGTTTAAAAAGAGAGTTAGAACAACTCGAGGATAGGGGTGAGATATGTAGCCCTTCCATGGGGAACAAGAATGGGAAATTCACTTAGCAGAAGGTGACATATGGGGACAGTGATCAGTATTTGCTATGAAAGTACACCTAAGAAGCCGTTGAACTTGACGGGGCAATAAGATGCTGGACTCTATGTTTGGTATACGCTTGCAATGGGGAAATCTCAACTGAACTTGAGCTGTGGTTATGCAACAAGGTGGAGGAATCCACCATGGTGGGAGGGTTTGGGAAGGGGTGGGGAGAACCCAAGTATCTATGTAACTGTGTCACATAATACAATGTAATTACTGAAGTTAAATAATAAATAATTAAAAAAAAAAAAAAAGAAAGTACACAGAGGATGTGTTGATGCAGAGAATTTGAATTTTAAACTTCCAGTGTCATGGAAGAGCAGTGTTGTGGAAACAAGTGTTTAAGGTGTTTTCTTTTGTGGAAATGAAGTGTGTAAAGGATGCCTTGTGTTCCAAAATGTATTCAGAAATGTTAAAATGAAAATTTCAAGGTTTTTAGATTATGTTTCAGACCCAAAGCCTCGCATATGTAACTGTCTGTCACAACAGTTACACTCTGAGATTGTGGATAAGGGATGCCATGTAATATTATTTCTTTTATTATACCCATAGAATATGTTTTCCATAATTGATCAAAAGGGTCCTGTTACGAACGCAATCTTCAGCAAATGTGCCAACTGGGAAGACTGTCTAGCCCTAAAGGAGAAATTAAACTCTAGAGAGCATGTCGATTGGGAAACCACATGCCCTATTTTGGTAGCAACCGTCTTGAAGGTAGGAAAATTACTAGTACCATGTATTGGCATAGCGCTTCCACCAAGGTTGCCTCAAGCCATTGAAGACCAAATGAATTCAGATTCCGAGGAACAAGAAACAGGGCACAAACTGCACATTGAATGCAGCCACTCCAAAAGTTGTTCAGTAGCAGAGGATTGCATCTGCTTTCTTAGAATTCAGATACTTCACTCTCTTCCACGTCAGTGCAGTGTATGAAAAATACCAGCATTAATGATATTCACCAAATATGTTTTTGACATACACATAAACTTAATTAAGCCAGCTGACACAAACCTTCATGCATGTGATCAATACTGCTAGAGAAGCATACTGTGCAAGCACACACATGCTCAAGGTGAGCCAGTAAATGCCAACAGCGACCATCACACGTTCCATCTGTTCCATCCTCATGCCTTCACATTCAGATGGTGTGAGTCCTTCTTTACCTGAGAATGCTCCCACACTGCTGCTTTCCACCCTGAAGCCTCGTTGAGTGTATAGTAATCGCTTCCATCATCTGCCTTGACTTGTGCATCAAACTACAGAACAAGGTGTGATCGACAATTATTTTGAGAGTCTAAACATTCAATGGTTTTAATGTAAAAATAAATACATTTGGAAATAAAACAGCTCAGTCACATGTTTTCAGGTAGTGTTGACTCACAAGAATGTAGGAAAGAATTGAATTTATCTATTTTGAAAATTAATAACTGTGAACCAATAGATGTTTCTGAAAATCTCATTAGCTTGAGATACTGGGGCTTCCTATCCTCTAGTTCCATGGATAAATAGCATTGACCATACTGTACGCTCCTCAATAATATAAACAGCAATGTGAATGCTGTCCTCAGAAATGTATGCTCTAAAGTCTGGTTTTTCCAGCCACTGAAGAGTTGCCTCTGAAGGCTTTGCATTCTGGGCCTTGATAATACCATGTCCAATAGCTAGGGAATTGTTCTAGTCATCAAGAGAGCCAGTCCCTCAAATATACATATCACATGCTGCTCAAATATGTTATAGTTAATGTAGAATACAAGAAACATATATAGGAATGAAATGGGTGCTTTGTGATTTGATCTTGATTGTTTTTTAGCACTTATTTATATTCCTGTAGAACTATATGCTCTGTGTTTTCTTTGTTGAACATTATGCTTAGTGGTGAAGCAAGGCAGAAAAAGGGACCCTCTTTAAAGTAATATTGCTTGAAATTCAGAATGAAATTCTGCTAAATGTATTTTACCAGCAATAATACTATTTTGATAATGAATATCATTTAGTATATTTCAATTTAACAGTAATTCAATTGGAATCAAAATATATCACTGCATTAAAATGACTTGGAACCCTGAAGAAAATCTATATACCAGGATCACAGTTTTTTTTTTATTGAATTGTCAATTAGAATAGCAAATATAGCTTTGGTGTGTATGTTCTGTATACACTGTGGTACCTCATCAATGGTTCAGTGTCACGGGGTTCAGGAAAACAGTAAGAAGACAGGATGCAACCACACGTGAGTTTGTTCCACATTAGCCAAATGTTCCCCCAGACTGCCAAAATCTCAGAGCCAGCCAGAGGGTTAAGACTCCATGTCTCAAATTTAACCTATTAGAGGATATAATTATGTCCATTCTCTTCCCTGCTCCATCCTTATACTCCTAAATGTATTTATTAGTATATCTTAAATATTAAAGGAGTAAAAGACATTTTATTATAAATTAGAGTCATTGAAGTATTTGGGATAATTTCTATACTGATTCCCACCTGCCATAATTCTTATTTAACTGGCATGACTAGAATAAGTTATGGAATTATTCTGGTAAATAACTCCATTGATTTTAGAGTTAATTTTGGTTTGAAAATCATTGATACCTTATGCTTTTAAAAAATCTTAATGGTTATATTAAAGTTTACTATACATTTGCAAGTCAAAATTTTTAATATTTATGAGTTACAGGGTTAATTAAAAAATAGCATGGGCATACTCTCACTGGATTATAATCATGGTAGTTGTCTGGATGCGTTTCTTCAACATGTTAATATTAGGAAGATTCATTCTTGGGCTGTGTGGTTGAGGCTGGTGCAAACAGTATTAACAGGGACATGCAAAAACTTTTCTTCACGCTGTCACAGAGACAGGAAAAACTTTGTAAACATTCATGGGCTCTAGTTCATGGTTCTAACATTGTTCATGGATCATAAATGAGCAATTAATTAAGACACAACTCGAAATTCTTACTGATAGCACTGACAGTCTAGGACCTGAAATGGTGATATATCTCAATTGTGACAAATTTGTTTTTCTGTGGGAATTGTACTGGCTCCAAAATGGTTGCATAGAAGAACTTGTTCCAAAGTATTGGAAAGTTGATAATATACAAAAGAAACTTTTGCATGAAATGAAAAGAGGTGATTTTCTGTAAAGACAATAAGATTGAGACTTACGAGTTTTTGTCATGGAACAGACAGCTCAAGGCCAAAGGCTACACCCTCATTTTTGTATTTAAGAACATGCACGAGTTCTAAGGGTTAAAGCAGCATGGCTGGAAATAACTAGGCACAGTGTGTGTGCTTCCTCTTATGTCAGGATAGCAACACAGTAAGGAGGATAGCAACACAGTAAGGAGGATAGCAACAGCAGTAAGGAGGATAGCAACACAGGAAGGAGGATAGCAACAGCAGTAAGGAGGATAGCAACACAGGAAGGAGGATAGCAACAGCAGTAAGGAGGATAGCAACACAGTAAGGAGGATAGCAACACAGTAAGGAGGATAGCAACAGCAGTAAGGAGGATAGCAACAGCAGTAAGGAGGATGCATCTGTCCGTCTTGCCACTTTGTACTAGTTTCTTCAGTTGCACAGAGACAAGGAGTGTCAGATGATGTGAGGAGACTTTCAGTGTCAATGCTACACACACACACACACACACACAAACTGCTTTCATGCTGCAGATTTTCATCAGAGAAAATCCAAGCCCATGCTTCTGGACGGTAAAGTCAGTGGAAAGTTTAACTTGTTAGAGTCCGGGCCAAAGCCCCCGGACGTCAGGGTGCGAGCTAGTCAACCCCCAGAGAATGACAAAGAGTCTCACTGGTAATGCAAACAGCAAACAGAGTTTATTACGCCAGCATGCTGGGGTCAGACCACACTTGGGGCACACAGGCCAGCCAAGCAGGGCGGTCGGACCCCGAACAGCACAAGACAGTAGTTTATATAGGACCTTTGGGGCTGGGAAATACATCAAAAGTAACAACCTTAGACATGTTCATAATTTTAGGGCCTTCAGGCACAAGAAGCTTGTTCCGTTCCCATACCCACTATCTTTATGGCTCATCCCATTCTCACACTCTTATCTTCCTCCTGTTTTTGGGACCGGAGAAGAACTGTGCCCTTGCCTTCACAAAGTTGCAAGGCAGCAAAGAACAGATTTATCGCTAAAGCGTAATCCTCCCAAAGTCCGGGCACCTCCTGGCCTAGCAAAGTAGCAGTTGTTCAGTACAAAGGAATCTCACACTGCCCAACAACAGCATTTCACCCACACTCTAACAAACTGAGGTCTGTGTGGGTCACATATGGGCAGTTCTGAAATAGCTGGGTACGAAACTGCTGCACTGTTTTCTTAGGAGACTGAGCAGTGCTCTTTCCATGGGAATAATACTTATGTGTGTATTTTATCTGTACAAGGACTTACTTCAAAACATACCTGGAAGTGTACTTACAGCTGACCTATATGAGAAATTCATTGACATTCTGGATGAAGGGAATGACGAGGCCAAGATAGCCATGATTGTGAGGTAAAAATGTGATAATTATTCTCTTCATGTTGAGAAAATACAACCACCATTGTCCTAGAAAAATAGCATGTTGAATATAATTTTATTGCTTAATCCATTGAAATCACATGAATGTGTTTATTTTGCCAGGCATAGAGGCCAGTTTAGAGAGGTAATCCTTGTTACTGTCACTCGGGTCTTGTTTCTTTGTACACATCCTAACAGAGGGCATTGGAAGAGGGTAAATCCATTGTTTCAAGCTGGATTCTAGAAGATAAATCAGCTCTGAATGTTTGTGTAACACTGCTAGTGATGTAGTGAATCCAGTGAAACATTTGCTCAGCAGTCATACCAGGCTGTTGTCATTTACATATTGGATAAGCTTTCGTTTCTTGCCATGAGACATCATTCTTGTGCTAGTGACTTATAAATGAGAGAATCTCATTATAGTCTGTTTCTGTTTTCATTTAGTAGGGTTTCCAGTTGGTCACAGTCTCAAGTTTGCCTCTGTTAATTTACATATGAATAACATTTGCTCAGTTTAACATAGAATTGAGCGGATTAAAAGAAACTATTTTGAAGACATGTTGATACATCCTGCAATGTTTTCATTGTTTTTAACAGTGGTTTACAGAATGTTCCCATTAATCTGTGAGTAAAATGTACTGAGCTAACAATTTCTGTGTACAGGCTTTTGCAACAGCTGCCTAAGCCAAACATCCATCTCCTGCAATCCCTCTTTCGCTGTTTGTGCAAGATTTCACAGAATTCACCCTCGAAGGAGATGACAAGTTCTAACTTGGCTTGGTGCATTACTCCGAGTCTTCTACGGCCACCAATTGCCAGCATCTTAGATAAAGGAACAGAATGGAAGAAAAAAGTAATGATGTGTTACATTTTTTTTCCTATAGGGGGTTGTTTCTCCACCTTGATCATGACATTAAGTTAGGGGTGGATGAGGCCTCAGGTTGGACATTGGAAGCAATGATTCACCTCATTCCCATCAAAACTCCAAATATCAGATAGAGAGAGGAAGATGATATGATATAATGAATTTGGACTTAAGATTGGACAAAGCAAGATTCCAGGCTGGGTCTCTTGTGACAATATTCTTTCCAAGGCAAAGTTGTTTCATGCAAGTGATTTCAGCAGTTACAATACCAGGGCATCTGGGTTGTCCTGAGGAATATGGACACATGATTGGGCCTTTTTCTTCTGATAACGAATCAGAGAGATGCCAGGTTCATCTCTGCAACTGTGATGTAAAAACTAATCAAAGATCTCACAACTACTTAATGGTGCACAGCATACCAGACAGAGCCTCGGCCCTTTCCCAAGGCCGTAAAAACAGACATACATACATTATGACCACTCTGAATTTTCGTCTCTAAATTTCACTTTCTTATTAGATCCAAGTTTCACATATGCAGTGGGATTTATAATGATGCCAGATGTAAAAGTACATCATCTCCCTTTTGCCCTTTGTTTTATAGGTTGCTTTTGTACAATTTTTGCTTGATCACTGCTTCAAGATTTTTGGAGATAATCTCACCCCTACCATCAGAGATAACATAACACGTATGGACCACAAAATAGAAGCTTCAGGTACCAGGCCTGATTTCTTTTAAAAAATATTTCTGATTTTTATTTGAAAAACAGTTATAGAGACAAGAATAAAAAGCTCTTCCATCCACTAGTACACTCCCCAAATGGCTGTAATGGCTGGAAGCGGGCTGGTCCAGAGCCAGGAGCCAGGATCTTACTCCATGTCTCCTAGATGGGTGCAGGTGCCCAAGGACTCGAGTTACCCCTCACCGATTTCGCAGGACATAAACAGGGAGCTGGATCCGAAGTCGAGCATCTGGGATATAGTACGGATAGTAAGCCAGCAGAAGGTGAGGCAGGTGTTTCAGCATCTTCCAGACCTGAGAGAGATCAAGGTGGATTTCCATGTGCCTTTATTTGGCTAAATCTCATGGTAGTAGCCATTGGTAAATTGATTCAATAGCTGGAAGGCCCTGTAGTCTTTATTTTCTGCCTCTCTCCTCTGTCTCACTTTGCACTTCCAATACATAAGTAACTAATCATGAAAGAAGTACAATAGTAGACAGGCACTTGGATGGAGATCTAGGCTACTGGGTCACACCCAAAATGACTGCAGTTTACGACACTGGGCTAGACGAAATCAAGCAAGTGGCTTAATCCAGGCCTTCTGCCAACATGGCAGCTCTCCAGGTCTTTGAGTCATAACTGTTGTTTCAATTCATTTTGATGGAAGATTTGAAGGAGACAGAGTATGAATGCATGTGATTAGGAAATGCATCGTAATTTGAACACATAATGCCTTTTAATCTTTGAGAAGATATCTTACCCATGAACCTCCTGATTGCAGTTATAATAAGAATGGCTGCCCCTTGGCATAGTAAGCACCTGTTAATGCAGTGCGACAAACCATGCCTGTTCAACTCCGGGTTTTAATACCAATTCCTGAAAGGCAGGGAAGAAGAGTACTTTCACTCCACCCAGGGCTTTGGACTGATTTTAGTCTGTAGAGCTTTGTTGACATTCACTGATTCATTGATATTTTTTCCTATCCATTTCCAGAAGCATGCAGTCATCCAGAAAATGTGGAAATGGGATTCCATGAGTTGAACACTACATCTAACCATCTCACTTCTTCCTCACATTCTCACCTGAAGCCTGCTCGACAGAAACATTCCGTTAAAAAGTGGTTTTCTCAGCGTGTCTTTGGTAACAAGCATAATAAGGTGGCACCTACTTTGCCCACTTCTAAACAAGCACCACTGTTTGGCTCACCCCTGCATGACGTGTGTCGCGATGGCAAGCTGCCAAAGTCAATTTCAGTAAGTTTTTGTGTACTCTTCTATACCCTGGCATTTCTGAGCTACAGTTTTATCCATGTTTGTCTCAAAAATGGAAAAGTCACTGGATGGCCCCTTTCTGTGGCTAAAAAACTTTCTTTACTCTTCAATGAAAAATAATCTGATTTATCTATTGCCCTGTGGTAAGGGAAAATGCATAGAAATACAGAACACATGGAAACTGTGTCGCTGATTTCAGTAAAGACTCCCATACACCCTCACACACTAATTGGATCTGAATGTCTGAATATCAGTGAGCCGCCTCATCTCACATTCCCCTCTTGGCTTTTGCAGTACTCTCTGCTAATCTCACATTTTCTTTCATGTTCTCTACTGGACTACTTTGTCTCACAACTCAGTACCCCTCAGTTTGATCTCACTTTTCTCTCAAGTGTTTCAACATAAAAATTCATCTGATGGAATATCTATCCTTCCATTCTAACAGAACCTGTCAAGGGAAAGCTACGTATGTGGGCACTTAATACTGAAAAGTAGAATACTAGAATTCAGTTGTAGCATCTATGGAGTTCCCATGGTTTCTCCATTTTCACCACTTGACATGCAGAATTTTAGTCTCCATGTGTAAAAATCATCATGTTAGGTACTTTGTAAATATCATCATAGTCCTTGCCTCTATCACAATGAGAAGGTAATATAATAAGAAAAGGCTTTGGAGAAGGAATCAGGATTCAGATTTGTCACAAGAAAGAATTGGCACTATAGAGATGCAGGAATAGGTGTATAGTCTTTGTGGGGTACAAGGAGGAAATTGTTTTAGCAAAAATGTCTACACTGGAGACCATCAGGGGTATTCAGAATGAATGAGCAAAAGTGTAACTGATGAGAGGTGACTCCATGGAGGACTCGAAGCAGAGAAGTTGGATTTGAAAGTACAAATTCCCTGGAAAGGAACATGTTACAAAATTGAGCATCAAAGATATTTTATTGTGTGGTTATGGAATGTGAATATGCATGATTAAAGAGTACAAGATGTACTCAGAGGTGCCAAAATGAACATTTCAAGCTTCTTTTCATTTTATTCCGTCCAGATCTGTAACCCTGCATAGTCTAGCTCTCTTGTTGTAAAAGGGATGTGCTTGTCCTATGCTCCTGATAATATGAGATGCTACAAATTTATTTCATTTATGTTACATACAGGATATGTTTTCCTATATTGATTCAAAGGGCCAATTTACAGAGGGCATATTCAAAACACGTGTCAATGGCCAAGCATATAGAGCCCTGAGAGAAAAACTTAATTCTAGAGAATGCGTGGACTGGACAAGTGAGTCCCCCTATGTGGTGGCAACTGTTTTAAAGGTGAGAAGTAGCCTAGTGTCATCTGGGTACAGTTTTGAAGTCAGTATGCTGTGTCTCCTTCATTGGATTGCTCAAGGACTGCAGTGGGCCAAAATATTGAATCTGTAAAATATGTTACAAACTACAGATAGCCACTCACTTGGAAATTATCAAGTTAAAGCTCAAATATGCAGGTATATTTCTGTGAGAGGAAATGGCAGAAATGAGAAAGAACTGAATTAATCCATCTTGGTACTTGACAGTAGTGTACAAATAGAGGTTGCCACCGTCACAACCAAACACAGGTTTTGAAGATGGCGTTAGGATGAGAAACTGAATTTTCTTGTCCCCATTTCTTTCTTTTTTTTCTGTCTGCTGGTTCACTTCCCAAGTGGTCTTTTTTTTTTTTTATTATTGCATTTCATTTTGTAACATCGTTTCATAGGCTCTGAGGTTCCCCCAACCCCTCCTCGTGCCCCCCAAGGGTGGGTTGCTCCACCTTATTGCAGTATCACAGTTCAAATCCAGTCTTGTTTCTTTCATTGCAAGCATGTACCATGCATAGAGTCCAGCATCTTATTGTCCAGATCAATTCAACAGTTTCTTGGGGAGACCATCTCTGGTCTAAAGGCAGAACAGGCAGAATATCATTCTGACCAATTAAAAGCCATAACATGACATCAGCAACAGTTTACCACATTATGGGGTTAATTGACATGGTATTGAGGACTGATATGTTAGAAAATGCAGGTTCTTAACCACATCCTGTGACTACTTCATTAACATTTCAATTTTAGTTTATATACAACCTGCTTCTATCCGCCTTAAAATGGCTATAGGATACTATTCAGCTGTCTCGTGTCTATTTTCATTTTTGTATTTAGCAGTTTATTGTATTGAAGCATAATTTTTACTGAACTTGGCAGATTTTAGGATAGTCCAAACTGGCTTATAGCTTTAACAGGGCATATGTCACCAGTTGAGGCACTGAACAATTTTAGGAGGGGTGTGCAGAGAAATCTTCAATACCCTAGTTAGGAGTAACTTATTTTCGTGTCCTGCCTAGTAAGATATATGTGAGTCCCCGCTGACCGTTTCGTGTTTGGTTCTAAGCTTTCCTTGTTGGTCTCTGTCTATTCTGATTTTTTTTTTGTTGTTTGTTTGTTTTGTTTTGCTTTGTTTTTTTGGGGGGCCTCCGGGGTGACCCTGATAGTCATTGCAGGAGAGGGTGGGGATCCAAAGTTGGAACTAAGCAAGGACCCAAGAAAGCTCCTCTCCCTAGTCCCGAAGGAAGTTTGTTGTTCTGTTTCTGCGGACTGCTCAGGGCTACTGGCTGTTGTTCCAGTGACATTGGACCCTGCGAGGAGGGAGTTGGACTTTATATCCCACGTGGGAGATTCAAATGGGAATGGGTGACCTCAGAGTTCTCGGCCTCCGAAAGCCCCATTTCTGTTTAGCCATAGGACAATTGGCAACAGATTGATAATGACTTTAATTGAATACTATTATGTTTCAATAATAATAATAATACAAACAAGTGGAGTGTTCCCCCTTTGTATTGTACACACAGAATATGGATTTAACTTCCCAGCCAGGTATAGCATCTCTGAATAATTTGCGTCTGGCTCTGGGTAGCACCATGTTACATGACTAGTAAATCACTATGAACTTAAAATAGTTACATGATCAGAACTATATTAATTGATTTTGCTATTTAGGTGTCTAGATGCTGAGACCCAAAACTCTTGGCGCATTCTTTTTGGGTTTTATCTTTGCTTCACTGATTAACTTTGCTAATGGAATCTGGATTATGGGATCTTGGAAACAGGAAAGAAAACACTAGTTGTAAATCACGTGTGTGATGTACACATTAGGTAAAGGTACCCCTGAGTGCCAAACCCTCAAAGGCAGTCAGAAGCCAACAATCCCTTTCAGCCCAGACACGGGACCCCCTCCCAGGGATGCACAGCGTTCACATCTCTGAGCTGGGCCATTGTACACTAATGACATGTAAATATACCAGAGGACTGGAACTGTGCTCTTCTGCTCACTGCTCTATTCTCATTACTCCTAACTGTATCTTTGCCAAAGATTAGTTCAGTAAACGTTAGAGTGAACTGTCACAGGTTTATAATCATTATAGTTCCCTGGATGCATTTACTGTTATAAATACTGCTGTAAGAATTATATGGTGAGACAATTACATGCCGGAGTCCAGCTCCAGCTGAGTTCGGACGAGATTGGGCGCGTTCAGGGTGGTATGGCCATAGACTCCAGCTGAGTTTGGAACTCGAGAAGGGTGCATGAATGAGGCACAAAGAGAGAAAGAGACGGACCACTAGGATTCCATGATCATCGTGGACAATGCGAGAAAGCTGTCCGCTTTATTTATGCAAAACCAGTCAAACTCTGGCTCAGACTTTTACGTCATGGTCAAATGGGTGTTTCTAAGGACAATTCTGCAGTTTGTTTTACCTAAGGCAGGATGTTATCCATCCTGGTGCCATGGTTAGGAAGTTCTCAATAGATGGCGCCTATTAATCAGTAACAGATTCCTACTACAATCCTCATTCTACAACTTAGTCTTGAATCAGTTAAGGGAGGAAATGCATCACAGAAGAAAGGACCTAAAGATCAAAGAAGGAGGGAAAGGATAGATGCCCTGTACACCTGGGAACAGAACACCCTTGATTGGCCTGTGGTCAATGGGGGCAGCAATAAAAGGCCCTTTTGCTAAAATGGTATCAGCAACATCAACTTCCAAGCTCACATTGGTAGTAAACATTAACTCCACAGTGTCAGACAATGCCTAACTAAATTACAGAGATCTCAGTGGGGTTGTCTGGTGTCCATGCAAAGGGAGGCAGAACTGCATTCAGGTGGTCGTAGAGATATCCACCGGGGCCCTGCCGAACAGCGGGAAGTTCCTTGCGGCCCTGCCTGCAATGGAACAATACTCTTCACACCCTTGTGTCCCCCACATCCACTGCACGGACCCCAACAATTACAAATAACATTAGCAATGATATATAACAACTTCTCTTTGTGCTTATATAAAGAAAAGGAAAACACCCTTTTTTTCCTTTTCAAATGTGTGTTGAATTTCATGGTATTATCAACGTGCGTCAATCATGCCTGGTATTATTGGTGTGTGCCAGTCATGCCTGTTATCAACAGTGAATGTCACTCATATACCTGGTATTAACAGTGTGTGTCACTCATATACCTGGTATTAACAGTGTATGTCAGTCATATACCTGGCATTATCAGTGTACATCAGTCATATACCTGATACTACCAGTGTGTGTCACTCATATGCCTGGTGGTGTTGGTGTATGTCAGTCATACCTGGTATTATCAGTGTATGTCAGTCATACCTGGTATTATCAGTGTGTGTCAGTCATACCTGGTATTATCAGTGTGTGTCAGTCATACCTGGTATTAACAGTGTGTGTCACTCATATACCTGGTATTAACAGTGTGTGTCACTCATATGCCTGGTTTTATTGGTGTATGTCAGTCATATACCTGGTGGTATTGGTGTATGTCAGTCATGTACCTGGTATTAACAGTGTACGTCACTCATATACCTGATATTATCAGTGTGTGCCAGTCATATACCTGGTAATATCTGTGTACATCTGTTGGCAACGCCCTCGTCGCCACGTACCCCGAGCCGAGCGGAGGGACTAGGGTTACACAAAAGACAATACGCGGAGAGCCAACACAAGGCAACACGGAGTACACCGAATGCCGATCGATGACAGATTGATCTTTATTGCAACTCCAGGCTTTCTTTTATACTCTCCCTAGCTCCTCCCAGTGTTTATCCAGTCCTCAAGTGGCCACCCTAAATCCTCTAGTTCCTCCCAGTAGTGGCCACCCTAAATCCCTTGAGTTCCTCCCAGTAGTGGCCGCCCTAAATCCCTTGAGTTCCTCCCAGTGTTTATCCAATCCTCTAGTGGCCACCCTAAATCCCTTGAGTTCCTCTCAGGGTTTATCCAATCCCTTGGCAGATAACTTGACAAATAGGAAGCAGGAACTTGCGGTTAAGCCAGTGGCTAGATGTATCAGGCCAAAATTGCTCATCCTGTTATGCTCTGAGAAACAAGCTAAGCTGTGGAGTTAATCCTTGGGAGACCGGGGCCTGCATACATCAGTCATATACATGGGCTAATTTTCCTTAACACTACTCAGAAAGCTTAATAGCCAGGATATACCAAAGCATAATGATAAGATTGTGTTTTATCTCAATTATAATAAATTTCTTCTCGTGGGTATTGTATCTGTAGCAGCCAATGGGAACAACTAAATATGTCATTTTTTAATAACATTTGCAAGAAACTTCTGCTTAGCAGTAGTACAGAATTAAATATGAAGACAAGAATCATAAGGATATTATGAAAGTTTTGTCAAAAGGGGCATGCACAACTCAAATCATGAAAATCATTCAGTTTTCATGTGTTGTGTGAGTGTACACCTGAGTGTGACTAGGCAGTTCTTTTGATTCCAAATCTTGGCAGCTAAGACTTGAATGCCCAGGATCTGAAACAATGTTTCAGATAAACACATAAGGGAAAACATATGTGCTCATTACTTGTCTAGAAAATAAGCACAAAAAGAATTATTCACGCCCAGATCTTGTCAGTTTTTATAAGTTCACTAAAATAAGAAGTGCCAGGTGATAGGAAGAGGTTTCGTGTTCATTCTCAGCACACTCCAGATCCCAATTTTATGACAGTACCATTGATCTGAAAAAATCCATCCATGCTTCTGATTTATGAATCAGAAGACAGCAGTAACTAAGTTCTTACAATTTGATTTACTGTGAAGAAATGGTGAAATAATAGAATGTTTCAATTAGGTTTTCTCATTAGGTTAGCCAAATAATAATATTTTTCCATCTGTGTAAGGATTTTCTTCAAAGTATACCTGGAAGCCTGTTTACAACCAACCTCTATGAAAAATTCATTGATGCTTTGGATGAAGGGAACAACGAGGTCAGAACTGCCATACTTTGCAGGTGATGCTTAACAACTATTCTCTTGGGCATATCTCAACAATGCAGCCAACATTCTTTTTAAAAAGCTTCTGTTTTTTCCATTTTATCTACTCAACTCATGACCCAGACAAAGGACTACATTGAGAGATAAACAAGGAGTTTACAATGTGGGGGAGGCCTTGCTACTGCTGTTGAGTTCATGCTGCACTGTTAACATTATGAATATGGAGGCCTCATCTTTGTACACATCCTTCATATAGAGTACTGACAAAAGAGGAAATCCTGATTCCATGTGTATACAAGAGGATTAGCCAGTGTTCTTTGTGTAACATTGTCAAAGACTGCTGAACACTAGTCTATTGGTGGTTAGAAATTGAATCCAATGACACATTTTCGTACAACTGCATACCTTGAGTGGGCCTCTAAGAAAACTAACCCTAACCCTAACCCTTGCAGTGTTTGCCTCAAGGCAGTGCTGTTATGCTACTACCTTAAAAACTAAAGGAGACTATTCTGTGTAATTTGGGTTATTATCAACAAGCTCTCAGTTTGTTAATTCTGAAAGCAGGATGTTTTAAATATACTTGCATTATCTATTAATATTTGCTGAATTTAACGGATTAAAGAAATATTGCATGGGATATTTTAAAGACATAGTGGTATATTCTTCATTATTTTCATTGTAATTTTTCAATGATGCACAAAGCATTCTGTTCCATGTTGTATGTGAGTACAATATCCTAAGTAAAATTCTTGTTCTAAGAGTGTCTTTTTCTGTGTTTAGGCTTTTAGACCAGCTTCCCAAAGTGAATTTTCATCTCTTGCAATCCTTATTCATATGTTTATACAAGATTGCATACTCACCGTTAAGTAAGATGACATCATTCGATTTGGCATTGTGCCTGACTCCAAGCCTCCTTTGGCTGCCCATTTCAGGGAGCTCAGGAAGAGGATCGGAATGGCAGAGGAAGGTAATGAGGTGTCTCATTTTTATGCCAAGAGAAGGACTGTCTCTACTTTGAATCTTAAATCTTGTGCATTAATTCCTACTAGCCAGTTCATGGTTGCACACTTGGAGTACTGCTAGAGAGGAATACAATCATCCATCATTCTACTAGTTAAGAGCAGGTGAAGACTCAGCAGGATGCTGAATACTTGGCATCACTCGGCCTTTCTCATGCAAGAGGAAGTCCCTCGAGTGATACTTGGGTAGAGACATGTACCATGATGTGATAGACATGAACCCAGGCATTGGAATTGGAAACACAAGGTCCAAGTGTGGGTCTTATGAGTGAACACTGTGCAACAGAGAGTAGTGTTTCCATGCCAAGGCTTTTTCATTATGTAATAACAGTCACTGTAGAGCACAGCACCCGGGTGACAGTCAAGCACCTGAACAAAATGGCTGCCCCCTGTCCTTCCTCTGCTGTGACTCCTCCTGAGAGATGTCCAATTCTATTTCTGCTCATGGAAAGTGAAAATTAAGCAAAGATTCCAAAACATCCTAATGAGATCCCAACAGGCCAATTGTGACTTCTCTGCTCTGAGCAAAGCAGAGCTTAGGCAGAGCTACTGGAGGGACTGCAGCACAAGGAGACATTTTATCTCCAGCAGCCTCCTTTCTTATGGAAAGCGTTCACTGAGTCCCTGCCTGTGTGCCAGGCTGACACCGCTTTACTTAAGAAGTGAATATCCTGAGTGTGTTTGTGTTGGACACTTCACAATTTATAGTGTGGATATGCGGCTTCACTTAGGAAGCTCCATTGAAAATTATCTATAAATGTGTATTCATTGAAGTCAAAATAACTAACTCAATCCACAAATGAGGTGACTGCATTGATTAGAAGTAATCACACATTTAGCATAGTTCACAGCTAAAATGTTAGGAATGAGATGCTTCAATTTATCTTCTCTTGCCTTCTTTCCTTTATCTTGAAAAATTTTTTTTATTATTATTTAACTTCATTAATTACATTGTATTATGTGACACAGTTACATAGATACTTGGGTTCTCCCACCCCTCCCCAAACCCTCCCACCATGATGGATTCCTCCACCTTGTTGCATAACCACAGCTTTGTGGTAACATTTTTATTACTTTGTAGTGAAAGGCTTAATGTGCCATTAGAGTTCAGCAAGTAAAAACAGAAAGGAATCACTGTTCATCAGGATTATGGAAAAGTGCTATAAGCAATAAATTAAAAGATGTCAAGTTTACTCATACAAGCAAAATATGTATATGTAGGTTAAGTATCAGAGATTAGAGGAAATGGAGCTTTTCGCCTTTTTAAAAATCTAGGTTATTGGGCTCGGCAGCGTGGCCTAGTGGCTAAGGTCCTCGCCTTGGTCCCATATAGCTGCTGGTTCTAATCCCGGCGGCTCCACTTCCTCTCTGTCTCTCCTCTTCTCAGTATATCTGACTGTGTAATGGAAATAAAATAAATCTTTCAAAAAAAAAAAAATCTAGGTTATTGGGCCCAGTGGCGTGGCCTAGCGGCTAAAGTCCTCACCTTGAACGCCCGGGATCCCATATGGGCGCAGGTTCTAATCCCGGCAGCTCCACTTCCCATCCAGCTCCCTGCTTGTGGCCTGGGAAAGCAGTCGAGGATGGCCCAATGCACTGGGACCCTGTACCCACATGGGAGACCTGGAAGAGGTTCCTGGTTCCCAGCATCGGATCGGCGCGCATCGGTGCGGCTCAGTTGGGGAGTGAATCATCGGACGGAAGATCTTCCTCTCTGTCTCTCCTCCTCTGTGTATATCTGACTTTGCAATAAAATTAAAATAAATCTTTAAAAAAAATCTAGGTTATTTCACTAACAGTGATTTCTGTGTATCCATGTTGTTGCAAAAGTCAAGATTTTAGTCTTTTGAAAAGGTCTATGCCCAAAATTTCTACATTTTCTCATCATTACATACAGAAATTCCATACAGAAAATGAATTCACATTTTTATGTCAATTTCAATCTTTCTTTGAATTCTAAATGTTATGCTTTTGTGGGTTACACAATTTATATGTAGATTATGATTTTAAAATGATAAATGTTTTGTTGTTGTCTTTCATGTAACAGGTTACACTTATACAATATTTAATTGAAAACTACACAAGGATTTTTGGACACAAACTGACTTCCCCCATGGGAGAAGACATAGAAAATCAGGACAATGTCCAGGACACCTCAGGTATCATAATGACCCATTGACACTTGATGACACTGCTGTGCCCTGACAGGTCTTCAGGCTGTCTTGGAGTCCACGGCATGTTCACAGGGCAGTGAGGCCCTTGTCCACAAGCTCACTCACAGGCCCAGGATGGGGTCACGTGGATGTGAAACAAAAGAGAGGCTAAGCCAACTGTTTTCAGAAAGCAAGTGCTAATTCTAACTGCTTCAAGATGCATCCTATTGTACAACACAGGACCTAAGATTTTTTTTTTTTTAAAGATTTATTATTATTGGAAAGCCGGATATACGGAGAGGAGGAGAGACAGAGAGGAAGATCTTCCATCCGATGATTCTCTCCCCAACTGAGCCGCAACAGCTAGTGCGCGCCGATCCGAAGCCAGGAAACTGGAACCTCTTCCGGGTCTCCCATGTGGGTGCAGGGTCCCAAAGCTTTGGGCTGTCCTGGACTGCTTTCCCAGGCCACAAGCAGGGAGCTGGATGGGAAGTGGAGCTGCCGGGATTAGAACCGGTGCCCATATGGGATCCTGGCGTATTCAAGGCGAGGACTTAAGCCGCTAGGCCACGCTGATGGGCCCAGGACCTAAGATTTTTACAACAGGTTTTGTCGAACCCCTTTTATTAAAGGGTTCGTCACAAAGTACACAGATTAATGAAATTTAAGCATGAGTTAACACATTATTTATTAAGAGACAGATTCCTGAAGAGAGAGATACTTCCCACTTAACTTCCTTCACTATTGAAAACATTGTGTGAGGTTGGGTTGTGCCAAAATCAGGAACTTAACCTAACTATTCTGCATGGGTTTCAGGAGTCCAGGTAATTGAACCAACAATACTATTTCAGCTTATTTTCATGGAAATATTTTGAATTTCAGACCTTTTTTTTTGTATGCAGTTTTCATATTTGGGGGAAGACTGTTTTGAGCAACACAAGCTTTGTCAATGACAATATAATCATACTTTGAATTCTTATCACACACGCCCTGAACTTCAGTATACATAGAATCAATATGCCCTAAAATAGCTTCCACTATTCCTTTTTTATTTCTTCTCCCGCCCTCCGCTGCTCCAGTCAGTGACCCTTGGGGCTGTATGCCTTCAGTGTGCATGGAAACAGTTTTAACAGAACTAGAATTGTTGGAAAAACAGCCTTGCTTTCATGTGATAAATGCTTTTCACAATGTAAAATGTCATGCCTGTCCTGAAAATATACATGATTGATTCCTTCAGATTTGTGCCTTCTCATGGTTTTATGACGTTTTTCAATTGTTTAAGAGACATTGTTAGGAAAATGTAATTTATTAGTTAGGATGACTGAAAAATTGAGACCATTGATACCAAAATAATCTTTTGTTTTTCTCTCACCAGAGAAAATGGAGCAATCTGTTGACTTTGAGTGTGTGGACATCACATTAATTGACTAAAAGACCCGGATATGGAAGATGGAAAGCCCACATCTAGAATGGGCCCATCTAACTCTACATTCTACTGAGACATTTAGTATTAACATCTACACATTTACATATGACTTTGCACACCCATACTTCTTTTCACACTAAAACTTCTTTAAAACTATTTACCGGATTTTCCTAAGGGTGACTGACATCTTTACCTTTTTTCAAGACAAAATGGATTTTCTTGATGAAGATTGGTCATGAAGCACCTTAAATTCAGACCACCTTTCTGCTTGCCATCTTACATGATCTGTTCTTAATGGAGTACTCAGTGAGCATCCTCCAACACAGGAGCTCAGAGTGTTACCATCACTCCTACACAAGGGAACATCAAACGGCTCCTACAAAAATGCTATAAAAAGACAAAAATGGAAAGGATAAAAATGGAATTTAACAGATGAGATTTTTGGTCAAAAAATTAAATTCATGCATTTAAAAAATAATTTGTATTTTCATAAACTTTTTCACAAAGTCTGAAAAAATTTATGAAAATACATCTTATTGGAAATATTTGCATGAATTTAAAATTTTGAACCACTATAATCTCAAATTGTTAATTCCATTTTATGCTTTTCTTTATTACCTTTTTATACCTTTCTTTGTGTGCTATTTGATATGCCCTACACAAATTTAAGAACATTTTTATACAAAATGTGCTTTTAATGTACCCAATCCTACTTTGTTTTTACCAACTAAAAATCCATTAAAATCAGCTCATACATTGTTGTGTTACATCTATACATTTTTTAATATGCAAATGATATCCCCAAACCAAAATAAGCTTCCTGAACAAATAACCTACCTAGTCAAATTCATGACTCAAATAATTTAGAACTGTTTCAAGACTGAATATATGGCACAATTATAAACCATAAAGCGATATTACAAGTGTCTAAGCTTAAAAATCAATGGTGCCATATATACTTAAATGTTCATTACTACCTGTTTTGACTTTTTATTAATATCTATTTGGCTTTTTCCTTAAGATCTCTTTATTCATCAGTACCTAGTTGATTCAATTATTTGATTATTTATGAACACCTATTTGACCCTTAATATCTATTTGTTCATCAGTATCGATCTGACTGTTCAGAAATACCTGTTTGATTCTTAATATCTATTTGTTCACTATATATTTGACTTTCCAGAAATACCTATTTGACTTTTCCTAATAATTTTTTTCTAAAATACCTATTTTTCTTATTTAAAAAGTATTTAAAGGACACATGTTGAAATAACCAAAAACATTGAATTATTTTGAAAATGTAAATTTTAATGTATCAAAATTTATGCATTATAGAAATATCATCCCCAAATCTCAGATAGTAAATAGAATAAGGCACACAGGGCCAAACATTGGTACAAGTGCTTTGTATCAGTTCTATAACTATTCTCAGTGTCCTGGACGTTCTTATGATGACTTTCAAAATCCTAAATCATACATACGTAGTAAATGACAATTGTAACAAATATATACAAATAAAATTTGTGACAACAAGCAGTATATTCTTAAGTACACTAAATTGGTTGAATGACTATATATTGATATTTCACAAGTCTAGTATTTGATAACAAAAATACAGTGTTGCACTAGCTCAAGTTTCTAATTGTCCTTTGATTGTATTTATGCCATTGTATGTGTCTTTTCTTGATGAAATAAAATCACCAACAACTTACTGGCTTTGCTAATCACTTTACTTCTTCTGATTATTGGGTTACTGGAGGCTTATCTGGGTAGTCCTTCTTTCTTACCTGGGCCATTCAAGGGCCTTCATTGAACTGACAGCACTACAGAGACACTTACAGGCTTTCATGTCATGTGGGCTTTGCCTTGGTCTCCTTGGCATCAACAGGTAGACCCTGCCTCTCATATATGGAGGAGAAAGAGTTCCTACAACAAGGGATGTGTCAGACCATTCAAAGCACTACTTGCTACACGTTTGCTAAGGATCAGTTGGACAAAGTCTAGAGGTACAAGGGGCAAGGTCAGGCTCA
This sequence comes from Ochotona princeps, assembly GCF_030435755.1. Lineage (NCBI taxonomy): Eukaryota > Metazoa > Chordata > Mammalia > Lagomorpha > Ochotonidae > Ochotona > Ochotona princeps. Next base: position 235,473 of record NC_080833.1, on the reverse strand, counting down.
TATTAGTGGAGGATGGAACTTCATTAGGATCTACAACACATACCAGAATGTTCTAAGAGAAGCAGTCATTATTATTACTGAATGATAGTACCACTGTCTGCAGGCAGCAGGACCAGCACACAGAGTTTTGTATCCATTGGCCTCAACACTGCACTTTTCTGAAGTTTAGCAGTTAGTTTACAGCTCCAGCATGGATGACAGTGTCCCAGGGGCCTCCGAGGGTGCACAGTAGCCACTGTTTTGGAAGTGCAGTACTTGATATTCTAGTATGGGATGTGGGTATCCAAGCTGAGACTGAATTGTGATAAGTACCCACCCAACTCTCCATTCTATAGGCCAGCGTTTTCTAAGGATACTGCAGGAATAATCATAAACACATTGTTATTATACACATAACCACATTATTTCACAATTTCTCAGTTTTCATGCTTCCTTGTAGATTCCACACAGTAAACACGACTCACTTCCAATAACTCTTAAGAGGTCTACCTTTCCCCAGGAAGGGTGAGACAAATGGAACCCTATACTCCCCCATGTTTACACAGCAGCTCTGCAGGCCCAATCCCCAGGGCCAGAGAACAGGAAGAGCATCTTGGAAGGGGCTAGCATTCTTTTTGTTTTGTTTTGTTTTGTTTTGTGTGTGTGTGTGAAGGGTTTTGTTTGTCTAATGCATCTGAAAAGAATGCATATGCAAAGAATTGAGACATGAGAAAGCATTGGTTCCACACTAATGAATCTATAAGAATTAGGATTTGAGGAAGAAAGGTGGAAAAGGTTATCTAAGCATTTTTTAGAATTCGAGACTGCAACTGAAACTAGCTGATAAAATCCCTATTAACACTTAGGAAGTCTTCTTAAGACTCCATGATTTTTATTAAACTAGAGAGCCTCAAGTGGCTTCTCTACCGTTTCTCTTACGCAAAACAAAAATAAGGGGATTCTCCTGACTGGTCCTCTTGTTAAGTGTCTCCCCACCCAGTCCCACCCTCAGCTTCTTTTTTTTAATTACCTTGCATTATGTGGCAGATTTTTATATGCACTGGGATTCCCCCCACCCCTCTCCAAACCCTCTCCCCACGGTGGATTGCTCCACCTTACTGCATTTCCACAGTTCAAATTCAGTTGAGATTCTTTCATTGGAGGTATTTACCAAGCATACAGTCCAGCATCTTATTGTCCTGGTAAGTTCAATGGTTTCTTGGTGAGACCATCTCTGGTCTGAAGGTAGAGCCATCAGAGTATCATCCCAATTAAAAACCCCAACATAATATTTACAACCAATTACAACATTATGGCATTAATTGACATGGTATTGATTAACCAATATGTTAATAGGAAAATGCAGGTTCTCAACCACAACCTGTGACCTCTTCATAGACATTTCCATTTTGGTTTATATTCAATCCTGTTCTATACACCTCAAAATGGCTATAGATCGCCATTCAGCTGTCTCATGTCTATTCCAGTTTTAGTAGTTAGCAGTTTATAGCATTGAAGCATGGTTTCTCTGAACCTGGCTGTTTTTTGGGTAGTCTAACTCTATAACAAGACATATGTCAACAGTTTATGTGAACAGTTATAGGAGGGGTGTGCAGAGAAATCTTCAATACCCCAGTGAGGAGTGAGTAATCTTTGTGTCCCACCCAGTGAGTTATAAGTGCATCCCCGCTGACCGTTTCCTGTCTGTTTCTAAGCTTTCCTTGTTATTCTCTGCTATCTATTCTAGTTTGTTTGTTTGTTTTGAGGGGTTTCTGGAGCGATCCTGATGGTCATTGGGAGAGGGTGGGGACCCAAAGTTGGAAACAGGCAAGGACCAGAGAAAGCTCCTCTCCCTAGTCCCGAAGGAAGTTTACTGTTCTTCTGTTTCTGCAGACCACTCAGGGATCCTGGTTGTCGTTCCAATGACCTTGGATCCTGCAAGGCAGGACTTGGGCTTCTTCCATCCCATGTGGTAGATCCAAATGGGGGTGGGTGACCTCAGAGTTCTTGGCCTCCGGAGGCACTCCATTTCCCCGTGGTCTCCTTGGCAGTAGGGGTGTAGTCCTCGGTGCTCGTACTGATAGTCCTTGGTGACACCCTCAGCTTCTTAATGAAGCAAGTCTGCACCCTGTTAACCTGAAAGAGGATGTGTATCAGTCCCCACAGATCTGTCTCCTAGCACCACCCGTCATGTTTCCTCTACACACCAGGTCTTTCACTGGGATCTAGGAACACCATAACGCCATGAATTGAAAATCAATGCTAAGCATGTAAGACACTGACTGACATGGAAAGAATTTTTTAAATTATGAACTTAATACATTTGGTATAATTCAAAAGGTACAACACTTATCAGTGAAAGAAGTCAGCAATTAATTTCCAAAAAAAATCAGGAAATGACAAATTTCTCTGAAAGTCACAGTTACGTACACAGTGAATCCTAGAACAGAGGAGGGACAAGGCAGGTTCCAGCCACTTTGATGAGTTTCATCAAATACTGGATCCACTCAAGGGCAGAGAGAAAAGGCAAGTTTCAAAAAGGAGTATGTTATTAAAGAGGCATTTACCAAACTCCTTGCTAAGAGCACCAGCTAGGGAATGTGTCTTCTACACTAGGTCTAGCAAGTGGAATGTGGAATCAATCCATCCTCCTCCCTTAAGGGCTGTCCACTGGGTAAGGAAATAAAAAAACAAGACTAAAAAAGGCGCCACACACTCTGTTCCCTCAAATAAGAGGAAAAAAGTAAACAAAAACCCTAAGATGTCCAACATTACACCAGAGAGGAACTAGGAAGCAGCTCCAACAATCCAAGTTAGTCTATTAGAGTCATCACAAAGCATGCCTTGCTTTTAAAATAACAACAGGAGGCAAGCAAGAAGGAACAGACAGAAAGCTGCCAAATCCTGGGAAGCAGTGTGATGTGTGCTGTGTGCTGTGCTGTGGCTCTAGACTGCTTTTGACTGCCAATGCAGACCCCCAGGGCATGTGTAGGGCTTCCGTCATGGGACTCGGTGCAACCTCTAAAAAGAGTGTCCCTGAGAAGGAATGCCTCTCTGGGCTGGGGTGTTTCCCTTGTTTTGGCAGGAGAGCCTAGATGAGCATCCTGCAGTGAGTCCTGGTGGCCATGAGAGGGTGCGGGTGTGCAAAGCTGTTCTGACCTGCAGGACAGGATGCTCAAACCCTGAGGGTGGACTGGGAATGCTGGGCTGCTAGCCCCGGGCTGCTGGCCCAAGAAACACAAGGACACTCGTACTTGGTGGAAAAAAGTGCCTCTTTCTTTATTTTTACTCCTCATATATATACCTTCTTTTCTAGGGGAGGGGGAGGAAGGGAGGGGTTTCCTGGGAGTAATTATCTTCACTGAAGCAGGGAAGGAGCTAATCAGCTATATTGAAACAGGGGAGGAACTAATTATTTGAACAGGAACAAGGGTGGAGGTTCTATTCGGCTTGCTCTACAGAGGATGTTTTGGACTAATATCCAACTTGCTGTAGCCCTGCTTGCAGGCTTTTGCAATGCAACAGGCTGTCAGGTAGGCCAAGTCTAAGGCCCATAAGTCTGTGGCTCCTAACACAAAGCTGCTCTTTCTACCCCTAGCTAGCACTTGAGGGGGTCAGCCATCCCTGTCATGTGCTTTGGAGGCAGGAATTTGGCCTCACAGCCTCCAGCCAGATGCTGCTGCTCTCTTGTTCACCAGGGAGTGCTTCACCCTCCTACAGGGATCCTTCTGGATTCAAGACTCTTTCTCCTGCTGGTCAGCTGTGGACCGTCGGCCGCCGCTGATGTGCCACCTTTCACAAGACATCCCAACAGCTGACATCTGTTCTTCACAGAGGTCCTTCTCCCCAGGACAGGTAGAGTAGCAACATGCCTGTATCCCTCGTCTGTAGCGGCCGCTCTCACAGCACGCAACGGCATAAGTTGTGCAAGGCAGGGGGACAGGCACCTTCAGCAGCCTGGTGAAGGAGCTGCTGAAGGGTCCAGCAAGGGTTGGTGTGGTGTGGTGTGGTGTGGTGTGGTGTGGTGTGGTGTGTTGGTGCGGGGTGTTGTCCCAGTGGGTCAAGCATCAGCCTGCCAGGCAGATGGCCTGTATGGGTGCTGCTTCAAATCCTGGCTGCTTCCCCTGCAGTCCAGCTCCCTGCCGATCCTCCTGGGAGAGCAGCAGAGGATGGTGCAGGAGCTTGTGCCCCTGTGGCCCTGTGCCCCTGTGGGAGATCTGGAGGAAGCTCCTGGTTCCTGGGCTTGTCCTGACCCAGCCACAGCTGGCTCTGGTGGTGGTCCTTGGGGAAGTGAGCCAGCAGATGCAAGAAAGATTGCTGTCTCCCCCTCTCTGTTCCTGTGTGCTTCCAAGAAAAGAGGGCAGAGGGAGGCAGGAGGGAGGAAGGAAAAGACAGAAAGCTGCCAGCCTCCTGCAAGGGAGCATGCTGTGGTGTGTGCTGTGTGCTGTGTGCTGTGTGCTGTGCTGTGGCTCTAGACTGCTTTTGTCTGTCAATGCAGACCCCCATGGTGTGTGTAGGGCTTCCGTCCTGGGTCTCGTGTGCAAGCTCTCAAAAGAGTGTCCTTGAGAGAGAATGCCTCTCTGGGCTGGGGTGCTTCCCTTGATTTGGCAGGAGAGCCTTGGATGAGCGTCCTGCAGTGAGTGCTGGTGGCCACGAGAGGGCAGGCAAAGCTGCCCTTTCTATGCCTGGTGGGCTCAGGCTTTCTGAGCTCTAGCCAGCCCAGCCCGAGCAGTGCTAATGTCAGGTGGGGGTCCTAGTCAGTGTTCCCGGACACCTGTCGCTGGAAGATCAAGGTTCCAAGACTGAAAGGGCCTGGGAGGGGAGGAGGATGCTTGGGGCCTCGCATCAGCCCAGGCCTCTGTGATAGGAAGTGGCAGGGTGCGTTCACCAGCAAGGTACTGTGTCAGGGCTCCTAAAGAACCCTAGGAGCTGGAGTCCCACGTCAGCGTGCCCACAGGCCCTCTGGGAGCTGGAGTCCCACGTCAGCGTGCCCACAGGCCCTCTGGGAGCTGGAGTTACACATCAGTTGACTAGCATGGAACTTTGGCAGATGAGGTCCTGGGAACCCTTATAACCACCCCATTCCTCACTCAGCACCCTGAGATGCAGGCTCCGGGGATTCTTTAGCAGGTGGTGTGCTCCTCAATGGGCTGCAGCGAGGGCTTCATGTATTTTGCATGTGTGTTGTGGCGGTTAGGGTTATGTGATACACCACTCGGCCTTCCTCTGCCTAGCTGGGTGGTGTGTGGGCATGTGGGCTCATAAGGCAGGAGCAGGTGGATGGGCAAGTATGCACCAGAGTTTACCAACCATGTGCAATAGTTAGTCCCAGGCCCTCAATGCTCTGAGAGCACCCTGGAACATGCAATCCCACTGCCCAGCAGATATGATGGTGGCCGGGGAGTCACCAAGGCCCGCACAAGGGAGGGCTTTCTGGGCCTGTGCTCCCTGCAGCACAGGTCTGGAACCCCTGGACTGTTTCCCCACATCCCTTCCTGCATTTTCCCCTGCAACTTTTTTTAGATGGTCCACTTTGGGGAGGTGCTCCTACACATCCCTGGCCTCTGCTCAGACACCCCTCAACCCCCTCCCCACTTGCCCCTGCCTTGGCTGTGCACCCCAGCCCCTCCTGGTTGCCCTCCACAGCTGTCATTCCTACCCCTGCCTGCTCAGTGCTTGATCTCAAGTTGCCCTGATAGATGAGGAACGTACAGTTAAAAATTTAATAATTTGCCACTGCTTGGTGCTGTATTCTCGCCTCTAACCCTGCTTTACTTGTTCTGGTAAAAGACCTTGTGACCTCAGGTCTGATGATTTAGGGGCAATTGCCCAGGTACTCTGAGGGGGCCCACATGCCTACGTGACACTCCTCCCATCACCTCGATAGGAAGACCCCACCTACTAAAACTAACCCTCTGATTGGCTGATTTCTGTATAAATACCCTAAGATTTGGAGGCTCAGGGTCTTTCTCCTGGGAGACCCGGCCGTGGTCGAATAAACGCTCCTGACGACTTCTGACTCTTGGTGATGCTTCGGGAAACGCGGCGACGGCAGAACTCCGGCAATTCCAGGTGGCGGCAGCGGGGCACCTCGGTGGCATCCCCGGCAGGCGGCTGTGGCACCCAAGCGGTGGTTGCAGTGGAGCTGGTGGTAGCGGAAGGCGGCCCCCAGCCAACACCGGTCCAGAGTGGCGGAGGCGCCTGCAGAGCTGTACGCGGGCTGGCCAGTCATTGGCCAGTGCCGCCGAGCTGTAACACTGGTCTAGGTCGTGCCCAATTACGACCGAAAGAGCTGACGGCCCCACCTCTGCCTGCTCGCTGCCCGCCTGTGGTGCCCAGCTGTTAAGAGCTGGCGGCTCCGAGGGAACTGAACCCATCCCTGACGTCGTCGCCAGCACAACATAGACACCGCTCGCCTGCTCACTTCCTTATTGCTGGTCTCTGGCAAGAGGTCTGTTACCCTCCTGCTTTTTGGCAGAAGCCCTGCCCTTCCTCGTGTGGGTGTCTTCAGGCTCCAGGGCTTCTCCCGTGCTCTCTCTGGTGGCTCCTCATCAGTTTTCACAGGACACTTTCCTACCTGGTCCTTCGACAGCTCAAGCCCATGTGGATGGCTGCGGCCTCCCCACAATGACCTTCTTGCTTGCTCCTCCTTTGGCGGTGCTGTCACGACCCCGTTTTCCAGGTGCTGGAGTCTGTCCCTGCCCTCCTGCCTGAATGCCCACTGTCATTCTCTTGTATAGGGCCTGTGCATGTGTGCATGTGTGTGTCCCTGAGGGGCCACAGGCCTCCTCTTGCCATAGTCTTGGTGAAGTGGGTGTCCAGCATGGCCTCCTGTAGGAGGACATTCAGAATCTTTGCTGTAGTGGGAAACAATATCCAGTTGAATCTCCCCTGAAGGTTCCTGGCTGAATTCTTTTTTTTTTTTTTTTTAAGATTTATTTATTTTTATTACATAGTCAGATATACAGAGAGGAGAGACAGAGAGGAATATCTTCCATCCTTTGTTTCACTCCCCAGGTGAGTGCAATGGCCAGTGCTGTGGCGATCTGGAGCCAGGAGCCAGGAACTTCCTCCAAGTCTGTCACATCGGTGCAGGATCCCAAAGCACTAGGCCATCCTGGACTTCTTTCCCAGGCCACAAACAGGGAGCTGGGTGGGAAGTAGAGCTGTTGGGATTAGAACCAGAGCCCATCTGGGATCCCGGGGTGTACAAGGTGAGGACTTTAGCTGCTAGGCCACACTGTTGTGCCCCAGGATGAATTCTTAAGGAGATGAATGAACAGGAATCAGCCAGGTTCACAGGTTTAGATAAAGAACCTGCTAGAGGAACTAGCTGTGTTTTGGGGAACTTTACCTTACTATTGAGATGTAAATGGATCAAGCCCCTCCTCCCTGGAGAACTACCTGACAACCTTCCTTTAAAAGTCTGGTGCTGTTGATAAACTTTGGGTATTGTGATCATCAGTCACTAGAGTGGTATTATTGGCTTCGTGCACCAAGTCCATCATTGTGGGACAGCAAGGAGTGGTACCTAACAGGGACTTAAAAGAAGAGAGAAAATGCAGCAGAGACCATCACAGAAAGTGGTGAGTGGGAAAATGAGCCAGAACCAGTGTAGAACACAGTGTTTTATCTCTGTTATGCAGAAATTTTTAGTGAAAAGTGGAGCAAAGGTAACTAGGCAGCAATTGCGTTCTTATTATAGCTTGTTTATGAATATAATCCTTGGTCACCAGATGAAGGGACACTAGAAACTGAATTTAGAGAAACAATCAACAAAGTAAAAAGGCAACCCACAGAATGGGAGAAGATCTTCGCACACGACATAGGTGATAGAGGGCTGATCTCCAGAATATACAAAGAGCTACAAAACAACCAAAATGTCAAAACAAACAAGCCACTCAAGAAATGGGCACGGGAAATGGGCAAACACTTCACAAAGGAACAGACCCAAATGGCAAATAAACATATGAAAAAATGCTCAAGTTCCCTGGCAATAAGGGAAATCCAAATTAAAACATCAATGAGGTACCACCTAACGCCAGTAAGACTGGCCCACATGAATAAAAGCACCAACAACACTTGTTGGCGAGGTTGCGGGGAAAAGGGATCCCTACTCCACTGCTGGTGGGGCTGCAGGCTGGTACAGCCTCTATGGAAATCAGTATGGAGAATATTCAAACAACTCAAATTCAACATACTGTATGATCCAGCAATAGCACTCCTAGGAATATATCCAGAACAATTGTTTTATGAGAAACCAACATGCACTCCTATGCTCATAGCAGCACAATCAGTAATTTCAAAAACATGGAAGCAACCAAAATGCCCATCAACAGAGGATTGGATAAGAAAGCTATGGTTCATCTACTCCATGGAATACTACTCAGCTATTAAAAAAAACAAAATGCAGTTCTTTGTGGCCAAATGGGCCAAACTGGAAACCATAATGCTAAGGGAAATGAGCCAATCCCAAAAGGTTAAATACCACATGTTTGCCTTAATTTAAGATGATATGATGTTATGTATAACATGTTATGTTTTGAATGTTATATGTTGTGTATAAACTAAATTGAAGTATAGGTGAGGTGGTCACAGAAGGTGGCTGGGAACTCGCATTTACTTTTAACATATTGGTTACTCATTACTATGTCAATTAATTCCATAATGATGCAAATTTTTGCTGATGGTATGTTGGAGCTTTCAATTGACTGGGATGATACTCTGCTAGCTCTGTCTTCAGACCAGAGAGGGTATTCCTAAGAAGCAGTTGAACTTGACTGGACAATAAGATGCTGGACTCTATGTTTGGTATATGCTTGCAATGGGGGAATCTCAACTGAACTTGAGCTGTGGTTATGCAACAAGGTGGAGGAATCCACCATGGTGGGAGGGTTTGGGGAGGGGTGGGAGAACCCAAGTATCTATGTAACTGTGTCACATAATACAATGTAATTAATGAAGTTAAATAATTAAAAAAAAAAAAAAGAATTTTACCCGGAGAAATGGAGAGAAAGCCGGAAGAACAGAAGATATTCATGTTAGTTTTTGGATTACATGGGCTTTAATTAAAGCTGTTACTATTATTTTACAAGAGAAATCTGTAAGAAACTCCTCTAGAAGGAGACATCCCCAAAATGTAGCTAAAAAAAAATGTTTCATAGTACAGATTGATGGCTGCCCAGGGCACTGGAGTTGAGGGGCTGGTCTGCTCCGGACCTGGCATCTTTCCCAGGCTTCAGCCTGGAACAAAAGGGCCACAGGAGCCAGTCACTGACCTGGCTGGGTTCCAGTTGACCAATGGCACACCTGAATGGACATTCCTTACATAGTTGGGGCACAGACAGCCCCTTTGCCTGCCTATATGGCTAGGGGGCTATAAAATTCCTCCACACGTATTTCAGGGACCCTTTTCGCCTCCCTCTTCTTTCCCCTTTGCGCAAAGGGGCCAGGGGTGGATTTTCCAATAATGTTTCCATTACAACTCTGAACAACTTGCCGATATTATTCCACCAGCGGACGGGCGGTCGGTGGTCACCATCTAACACAGATGAGGAAGAAACAGAAAGGGAACCTTTAGAGGTCCACGTAACAGGAAAGGCCGCTGTAACGTGGCTAAACAAGAAACATTTCATAGTGCAGTTAGGGAGGATGGCAAAGAGGAACCCGTGAGTGGCTTCCCTAACAGGAGACGCCAGCATAATGTGGATAGGAAAGAAATGGCTTATATTAGAGATGAAGAAGCTGAAAGAGAATGTGTGAGAGACCCTCCTAGGAGGAGATGCCACTGTAATACAGCTAAAAGAGAGAGAAAGGCCTTATACTACAGATGTGGAAATCAGAAAAAGAAATCTCAGGAGGTACTCTCCTAATGGAAGATATTACCATAATGTGGCAGGAAATGAAATTAGAACTAAGAAAAAGAAGAAAAATTTCAGTGTTAAACCACAGGATTTCTCTAGTGAGGTAAATGAGGCTGGGACAAAGGAACAGTTAAATATCAGCCCATGCCGTCTTGCTCTTAAATCTGATCCAAGACGTTGTCTAATGTCTGATGTTGCCCGGAGACCTCATGATTACTTTTTGCAATTATACTTAGTCAAGAAAATAATCAGCCTACCTATGAAAGGCTAGATTTTAACACCATCACAGCTTTTAAAAAGGCTGTGTGTCTTCTGGACTTATGTCTTTGTACGTGTGGGAATATTGGAATGGCTGGAGCCAGGGGGCAAACTGCATTTCTTATGATTTTGCAGTAATAGCAAAAACAAGGCTTTCTCCCTCTCAGTATTTACAGTGGAAAAGTTGGAGAAGTTACATGGCTAAGGAAAAATTGCAATCCTTACAAGCATCAGGTTGGCAATCCCTGGAGGGGGGCAATTGACTTCTGATATGTTGGTTGGAGATGGAGTGTGGATTACTACAGAGCAGCAGATACAGCTACCTCAGGCTGCGCTCACCCATATACGAGACGTAGCATTGTGGGCTTGGGAGAAAATGGAAACTGGGTCTGAATTTGCAGGCGGTTATACAAAAGGCATCCAAGGAGCCAAAGAATCTTATGTTGATTTTATAAGATGTGACAGACTCCATAGAAAAACAAGTTAGGGGAGAAGGCGCTAGAAAATTGTTATTAAAGCAACTGGCCTTTGATAATGCGAACGAGGACTGCCAGGCTGTTATTGGTCCTATAAAAGAAAGAGGGGATCTTCTGTGTTACCTGAAAGCTTGTGGCAACATAGGGACATTTAAACACCGCGCCGCCCAGCAGCACTTGAAACTTTTGCCATTTAAAAGCAAATGAATGCTGAATGTTTTAATTGTGGCAAACCAGGACAGCTTAGAACAAATTGTGGAATGCTTCCTTCAACTCAAAAATACCATGCTAATACTTTTAACAGTCACTCCCAGGAATATGTCCTAAGTGCCAGAGGCCGGCACCAGAAAAAGAGTGTAAATCCAAATTTGGTCGTGATGGCAGATGCCTATGGCCAGAAAACTCCAGGAGGGCCAGCCTCAGGTCCCAAACATTCAGAGGGTTACAAAACAGGAATATCCTATTCAATTTGTCTCTGTGAGAAGCTACAACCTTAAAACTGCCACTGTCTCAACGCCCCACCCGTGCTTGTCACCCTGCAAGTATATTAACGTTATTGCCAAATGCCAAGCAGAGTAAAATTTTGTCATGTTGATATGTGGTATACATCCATGGAGTTGTGAAGGTTTAAACTTTAGTTTGAGTGCTTTTACTGATTTAGCTCTCCAGCTGTGATCTGGTGGTTCACTACACATTCTAAGGATAGTTACATTACTGGGAAGACTGAAATTTGCATTTTCAGCTTGATGGAGGGATTTCATAGTGGTGATCAATGTTTTTCTCTCAGTGTCTTGATTCAAGGCTTTTGACTTGATGGCTTTTCACTTACTGGTTTCTGATGAGTACTACTACAACTAAGCTTGGTCGAAAACAACAATGTTTAAGTCCCCAAAAGTGTGTGTGTGTGTGCGCGGGAGCACATGAGTATCTTAACATTTGTCTTTTGTAAAAATTGTTTAAAATTGTTAATACAATTTGTTGAGAGCGCCTAACAATCTATGGGGCTGTCTAGCACAGCACCGCAGACCAATGCCCTGACAAGGGCAGCGGTAAACAAGTTCAGGAAGTGTCTTCCCCTTGGGGCGTGGCTGCGTGTCCTGCCTGCGGGAGTGACCTTTTAGCTGATTGGTCGCTTCCCACGTGCAGGGGTGACCTTTTAGCTGATTGGCTAGGTGTTATATATAAGCAGGTTGGGTCTTGGAGCGGGGAGCAGACAGAGTAGAGAGCAGACAGAGTAGAGGAACAGACAGAGTAGAGGGCAGACAGAATAGAGAGAAAGAAGGAGAAAGAAGGAGCAGACAGCTTTCCTCCTGTTTGCATGCTGCCTGATGGAATAAAGAGTATCTACACATTCACTCAGTGTCGGGTTTTCTTCCGCGGGTCCGGAGATTCCCCGACACAACTTAGTTTTAATTGTTAACCAGTGCTCTTGTTTCCAAATTCACAGCAGACACTGGACTTTTGGGTAATGTTTTCTGCAACTCTTATTTGATATTTTTCTTTTTTTTTTTTTTTTTTTTTTTTGTTTTTGCCATTTGTGAATCAGGAAGAACCTTTATTTTCCTGGAGGGCATCATCCCGGATCACTCCAAAATGACTGAGTTCCTACCTTCTTTTGTCTCAAGCTTTGATAGGACATAGGCTTTTATGCCAGTGAGAGCAAACAAACAGGAAGACGGAAAAGCAAATATGTGGTATTTAACCTTTAACTATCACAATTCTCTCTCTACCAGCTCCAATTTTATTCCTACTATCTCTTACTTCTTTTGCTACCTGTGTAGGACTGCTGTCTATGTAACTCTGTAATCCCTTCTGGATCATCCATTTCATGTGGTGGGATTCTCTGATATTCTTGCATTACCAGTTCTAGCTGACTGCCTCAGTCTTCGATTGAACTATAAACTTTCTCACAGAATTTGTTCAAGCAAGAAATGAACAGGTCTCTTCTGGATGAGGAGCAACTTGGGCCTCCTGGGGCCCCTGGCTAGTGCCTTTAGCTTTTGCAACATTAATGATTCTCCTTGGACTCTGTAGTGTTTGGCTCCCAGGCTAGGTGAGTATCAGGAAAAGCTCACCAGGCCCAATCTTCTGGATCTAGTCTGTAAGTCCATGATATCTTAGTCAATCTTTTGTAGCTATAGAGACTCACATTCGTCAGATTCAAAGAGAGTTGCCATGAGTTAGCAGTAGTTATTCCAGGTGGGAAGGTTGGTCTCCATTTTTGAAGTTACGATGTCAGTCGTAGAGTAGGGCTTTTCTAAATGTGTGTGTGTGTGTGTGTGTGTGTGTGTGTGTGTGTGTGTGAGTGTGTGTGTGTGTATGATGGTACCAGTTGAGAATACTGGTGGTGGGAAAGGGTTGATAAACCAGGACAGGAGGGCCAATGACGTAGGCCATCTTCTTGGAGGAGCGGTGGCTTTGTTTGCTCCCATAGAGGAAGTACTTCCTTGCGCTGTCTTTGGTTATCTAGTACTTGATCTAGGTGGCCCCAGAAAATTCCCAGATCAGCCCCTTAACAGATTCACAGGTATGATTTGGTGGGAGACGACAGGATCTTGCTCAGGTGCAGCCCAGGGAAATGGAACTGATTGAGATGACTGGAGGCTATGGCCCGGATACATCAGGGAGTTGCTGTATTTGGCAGACTGATGAGGTCACCAGAAGGGACCTAGACCAATATTGCATATGGTGAAGTAATGTCTTCCACATCATGGAAATTGGGGCACTGGGCAGCAGGTTGGAGCACACCTTGGTAGTTACCAAGAGCTTGGTTGGGCCATCTTGAGATTTTATCCAGTAACAGAACCACAAAGCATCCCAAAGCAAACAAGTATCAAGAGTCTATGTACAGGAACTGAACTGGCCATCTGGAGCTCCTCTAACAGTTTTTTTTTTTTTTAATTTTTTAAAAATTATATTGTTGACAATCTTTATAGTTGATTACAGTAAAAAGGTTCAGGGGTATAGGAAAGTGGGTAAGACTATTATGTCCATATTGTTTCCTTCTTGTATCTGAGGTAAAGCGGGATATTGAGGGAGAAGCCGCGCCCAGTTTCCCACCCACCCCAAGTCCCAGATGTGGGGCATGCTCTGAGATCCTTGCTCAAGTGTTTTTTTATTTTTTTAAGATTTATTTATTTTGTTACAAAGTCAGATATACAGAGAGGAGGAGAGACAGAGAGGAAGATGTTCCGTCCGATGTTTCACACCCCAAGTGAGCCGCAACAGCTGGTGCGCGCCGATCTGAAGCCGGGAACCTGGAACCTCTTCCGGGTCTTCCACGCGGGTGCAGGGTCCCAAAGCTTTGGGCCATCCTGGACTGCTTTCCCAGGCCACAAGCAGGGAGCTGGATGGGAAGTAGAGCTACCGGGATTAGAACTGGTGCCCATATGGGATCCTGGCGCGTTCAAGGCGAGGACTTAAGCCGCTAGGCCACGCTGCCGGGCCCTCAAGTGGTTTTAATAGTTCACCAGTTATGAATCGCTGCCAGTCTTGCCACTCCCAGCTTGGTGAGGTCATTGAAGAATCCACTGATTGACATAGTCCATCATAGAGTCTTCATTTGCCCAGTATTTCGCTGCCAACATATAGCTGAGGTGGTTGATTGACTTGTTCTTTCTTCTGTCTTTTCTTGGCTAGAGTTCTAAGTCCAGCATTTCGATTGGGGAGATCCCCAAAGAAACTTTGAGGTATTCCCAGACCAGATTCTTATATGTTCTAGCAAGCACAGGGCCCGGCAAGTCCATCTCCGTGATCAGCTGGTGGTTGCAATTGCTGGGTTGGTTCTGTGTTCAGTCCCGACTTGCACTGGAACCAATGGGTGTTGCAGTCCAGCCTGGTTCTGCCCACCACATACTCGGCCCTCACATAAACCAGCGAGAGCTGCAGCCTAGTCGGAGCGACCCACAATAACCCCCACCAGGCCCGCCCCCTACCCTGGTTTGCCAGTATGTATAGCAGACTAGTCCAGTCTGTCCCACATCCCATTTGGCTCTTGTACAAGTCAATGGGTATTAAAGCTTAGTTCCATCTAACCAGCTCAACTATCCAGCCCTCATGGATATTGTTGAGTCTAGCCATCCCAGCCCCCGTCCTAGTTTTCATGTCCTCCCGTGGGAATAGCAACCCAAGAGGAGGGAACCCATTATTTCCCTCCCAGGTCTCTCTCAATCCCGGTTTATGCACTCTTCGGGTGGTTCTGTGGTTTGACTTGACAGAATTAGCCCCCAGTGCCAGCTTCTGCCATCTGATGCTGTGGCTAAGCCCAAACAACCCTCACCCACTCTAATCTATGCTTGCACCAGTAGGAATAATCAGCCCAGCCTGGCTTTTCCCTGATCTAGTCCACATGCAGGGCACAGGTGTTGTAGCCCTGCTTAGTCTGGTCTGTCCCCATCCCAGCCCACACTCTCCAGTGGGAGTAGCTGTCCGGCGAGGGGACCAGCCCCTTAATCCCCATGCCAACTCTGCCCCCTCCCTTCCTGGTTCTCACGCGTGCTGGTTGGGTGCTGCAGTCACATCCAGTACAGGCAACCTGACCCTGGCATTCCATATTGTGCACTGGTTTTTGTCGCGACCAATCCCGGCCTGACCCACACTCTGTTCTGGTGTCCGGATTTGCCAGTGGATGGATGACATGAACTGATTCAGCCTGGTCTGCCCCAGACCCATGCCAAATGTATGCCAGTGGGAAACTTTCCATGGCCTGTTCTGGGCTGTTTCCTGTCCTGCTTCTTGCGCTTACCTGCAGGGACTGTGTCCTGCCAGAGTTATTGCCCAGGCTCCTCCATCAGAACCCCTTCCAATGCCAGATTTTTCGCATACCAGGGGGTCCTTGAGCCGGTCCTACTCAGTTTACCTCCTGTCCTAGCAGGAACAGTGGCTTTTCTTGGCTGGTTTTCAACCCATTCTGGTTCTTGTTGTTGGATGTTTCAGCCCAGCCATGGCTTGTCCATACCCACATACAGCTCACACATGGCTCAGTAGGGGGTTGAGACCTAGCCTAGTCAGTCCCACATCTATCCTGGCTCTCCAGGACACCAAATGGTGTTGGGGTCTGGGTTGGCCTGGTGCATCCAATCCCAGTCCAAATTAGTGCCACGGGAGACTACAACTGTTTCCTAGTTAGAACATAACCCCCATTCCAGCACATGCACTCCTTGGTGGGAACCTCAACCCAGTTAGGGTGTCCCCTTAGCTCCCCAACCTGGCCTGTTCCCAGCCATAGATCACGCGCATGTCAGTGGTTGCTCTGATTCAGCTTGGCTCAGTCCCTCACTTGTCCTGGCCTCTGCCTTAGACACTGTGGCTTAGCATACTTGACTCACGTAGACCATTAGGTGCAAGAGCCTAGCTCAGCATGACCTGTGCTCCATCCTGGCTTCTAGTTTTGCTTGTAGGCTAAGGTTTGCTCAGTCTTGCCCAATACATTCTGTTCCAATACCAATTTACACATTAGCCAACTGTTGGAGCTACTTTGCCCAGCTTGTCCGATCCCCAGTCTGGACCACATGTTCACCAGTGGGAGCTATGACTCCCCAGGAGAGTTTCCCAAGTTCCTCCACCTGACCCACTCCCAGACTCAGTTCTCATACATGCCAATGGGTTTTAGGCTAGTGCCCGGCGCAGTCTGGCCTTCCATTTGGCCGTGTATGAGCTGGTGAATGTTGCAGCCCGGCCCACCCCACACCCTATTCAGGATGCACATTTGGGTGCTGCTGCCTTGACAAGTCCAGACTGCTGCGGGTTCCTTTACCTGTGATTGATGGCAGGCTCCTTGGTCACACCTAGCTTAATCCAAAACCGCCCAAATTCTTGGGCTTACCAGTGGGGCTAGTCTTTCCACAGGGTGTGGCCCACACATCCCACACAGAATCCACTCCCGGATATGGCTCTCGAGTGCCAGTTAATGTAATGGCCTTGCCTATTGTGACCAGTCTCCTGACCCATCATAATGTCAGGTAAAAGGATATTCTGCTGGACAAGCCCCGAGCCTTAGCTTTTGCATGAACTGGTGTTCACTGCTCAGCATGTTAAGTGATTACAAGTTCTTCAAAGGAAGAGTTACTGCCATTGGGAATCTTTAGGATTGACTCACATCCCAGAAGCACAGTGGGATCAACCCGGAGCTACCTAAGCAGCGATTCAGACAACCAATACTCCAGAGCTCCCCGGCCTGGCGGCCAACAGGCAGAGCCTGGTGCCAGATGGCACACTGGCTGCCCGGGGACAGCTCACCATGTGCACATGGTGGCTGGAGTTGGGATCTGAGCAGGACGCCCCATCCTGGAGCCCACCAACAGCTTCCCAGCTGCTGGAAGTTTAAATCCCCAGGCCCAAGGTTGTGCCCCTCCCCAATCCCATTCACCACCCAATGAGGGCAGTGGGTGGGCCCCAGACCTACCCAGTCACAGAGACTTCCCCCCTCAGTGTACTCACCCTGAAGGAAGCAGCCCCCGAACCCAGGCAGGCCTGGGGACAGCTCAGCATGTGCACATTGTGGCTGGAGCCGGGATCCAAGCAGGACGCCCCATCCTGGAGCCCACCCGATATTTTTCATTGATAATTGTTTCTGAGAGTAAGTAACCTGGTGGCTCAGACTTGTTGAATGTGCATGGCAATTGTTTATACAAACAATAATTGTACAAAGCTAATTGTTTGTACAAATAATACTTAATAAAGAGAAAAGAGGGATGTCCTCCAGACACACTTTATCTATAATATTTCTGATACTTAACTTGTAAAATTTGCCTTTTAAATTTTTCCTCAAAGAGATATTAATACTCCTGCTGATAAACATTCTTCTATATTCTCTGATCAATTCTTGTTTATATAAAACAACAAAATAATTAATATTCTAGAACTCTAATAACCTGTGGAAAAGGTTATACTCTTGTCTCTAGAATTTCCTGATGGATCCTCAACGTTGTGGGTTTCCCTATGGCTCATCCAGCCTCGGAATTGCAGCAACTCCATTGAGTACAAGGCTGCCCCTGGGAAAGATGGAATCCCCAGTGGAGCTGCCTCTAAAGAACTGTAAAACCAGATTGTTTTTAATGTTCTTTTTGTTTCACTACAGGTCAGGAGTGCAGAGAAAGCTTCCACCTTCTTAGCATGTTTGAGGAAGACTTTAAATATAATTTATTAAGATTGTAATAGGTGATTTATAGAGAACAGGTTCTTAACTGCCTTAAACATTAGAAAACCTATAGAAACTTGCAGTGGGATCCAAGAGCAACCCTGACACCCTCTTAAAAGGAGATTGTGTGTGCAGAGCAGGAGGGGGTCCCAGGGCAGAGTAGGAGGATAATAAGGGGTCTGTATCCTAGTTCCGGAGACCCCCAGAGGCTCCCAAGTGCTTTCACCACAGAAGCAGTAGAGACTTTGTCAAGGATTGTCAGTATGGACACCGAGAACCATATCCCGACCGTCAAGGAGACCAAAGGGGATGTGAATGCCCTCTGAGGCCAAGAACTCTGAGGTCAGTCATTTCCTATTGGATTTCCCACAGGGGATGGCAGCAGTCCAGAAACCTCGTCACAGGGTCTGGTGACATTGGAACTACAGCCAGGTTCTCAGAGATGAAAGAATTGTAAATTTCCTTATGGACTCAGGAGAAAAGCTTTCTCTGGTCCTTACTTAGTTCCAGCTTTGGTTCCCAGACCTCTCTTACCCCAACCGTCAGGGTTGTTTGGGAGCTCCAAAATTAGTTCAGATAGACAGAGACTAATAAAGGTGAGCTAGTTGATAATCACTCAGCCTGTACCTTACTGATCAGGCTTCCTATATGGCTTTTCAGATAGACAGAGAGAGACACTGCTATAGAAAGTTTGGAACAGCCAGGAAAAGGGCCAGCTACCCTAGAATCGCTCAGTCTGTACTTACTGGTCAGGTTCCCTATTGGCTTTTCGGGACTTTGCTAGGTAGGATGTAGAGTTAATTTCTTCTTAAGTTGTTGGAAATTTCCCTGCTAACCTGCCTAAGATTTTCCTTTTTCAATTGTTAACATATGGCTTGTTAGAATTATAAAACTGTTTTGGGCCATGCACTGTGGCCTAGCTGCTAAAGTACTCGCCATGAGCCTTGAACGCGCCGGGATCCCATATGGGCACCGGTTCTAATCCCAGCAGCCCCACTTCCCATTGAGCTCCCTGCTTGTGGCCTGGAAAAGCAGTCAAGGATGACCCAAAGTTTTGGGACCCTGCACTCATGTGGGAGACCTGAAAGAGGTTCCTGGCCCTTGGTTCTGGATCTGCTCAGCACGAGCTGTTGTGCTCACTTGGGGAGTGAATCATTGGATGGAAAATCTTCCTCTGTTTCTCCTCCTCTCTGTATATCTGACTTCGTAATGAAAATAAATAAATCTTCCAAAAAAACAAAAAAAAGAATCCTAAAACTTTTGATCATCAGAAAAAGCATTAAGTTCTGTTATGGGATGCAGCCAGTGATAGCACCCAGTGACAGTGGGCAAATAAAATGTGGCTGTGTCCCCCACCCTCTGTCCTGAAGGGTGGGTCCTAACAGTAATGGAATGTTAATTCCATCCTCAGCCACTCCCCCCACACCACTTAGGTATTCACTCCTGCCCACCTGGGACTCACCTATCAACTGCAAGGGGACGGTATTGCATTGTTGTGCAACTACTCCCCTCACAAGCCCCTTTAAAAGACCTGTGAAGCCAGGGCTCACTCTCTTTCTGCTCAGGTGCTTCCAGTACTCTGGCACCTGGACTCTTGGCTGACCCAGGATCAATAATCCCCTGAGCATGGTCCCTGTGCACTGCTTAGATGGGACACTGGATATAGTAATGTTGTTTCTGGTTTGTGTGCTGTCAGGAGTTCCAGGAGAGGGGAGGCCTGGCAGTGATGGAATGTGGGCAGAGAAGCCAGGGAAAGGTGAATGTCTGCAGCTTTGTAAGTGTGTCCAGGTTACTTGCTGCATGTCTCGTAGGGTAAGTTGTATTATTGGGGAAGCTGGGACATAGGTCTTCAGCTTAATGGATGGACTTCAGGGTAATGACCATTTGTTCCCCTTTGCATTATGTTTGGTTGGATTATGATTGGTTGGATTGCCATATGGACTTGTGATTTGCTATTTCTAGTATGTTCCATTAACACCAAGCTTGGTTAACAAAGACTCCTTAATAAATCTTAAAGATGTCCGGTGTGATCTTGCTCACACCCTGTGACAGTTCTGTAAAATCATGCTTGAATACTATCAACTGCAAAGTTTAGATTTTGTGTTAACAATCTCCCTGAAAAACTTTTATCAATTTAAGACTGTTAATGCTAAACAAGATGTGACTGCACAGAAACCTTGATGTTAAGTTTATGCTCAGCTGTTATATATGCTAGATGTTAATGTTGAACCTTTCACTGTTCCTGTGCCACTCTGATTTAGGTTAAACGCAAAAACATGTTACCTCGGGAGAAATTGTAGCTGTTATTTTTCTATCTTCTACCAAGGACCCCTAGATACATTCCCTGAAGAATAGCTGGCTGCTGTGGCCCCCTCTCTCCGCCCCTTTCTCAGCTTGAAGTAGCCAGAGTGACCATCGGCCAATTATCCCTGACAGGCAGCCGGGGTCCATTCTCTGGGGAACAAAGGATGTGGAGGAGTTAGATGAGATAATAGGCAGTCGGGGTATGTGGTCCCTGGTGACTTTATTTTTGTATAACATATAGTATTGCTGCACAAAATTTTCAGCTAATCCAATGGCATGATCTCCCTAGCTACATCTTTCAGGCCTAATTTTACAAAACACACAAGTGGGAAGGGTAGAAGGACATTCAGAATCTTTGCTATTGTGGGAGACAACAGCCAGTTCAATCTCCCCTTGTGGAGTCAGGAGCACTGATAAGGAAATGAATGCATAGGATACATCCTAGTTCACAGGTTTAGAGAAAGAACCTGCTAGAGGAACTAGCTGTGTTTTGAGTAACAGTACTTTGCTGTTGAGATGTAAATGGTTGAAGCCCCTCGTCCATGGAGAACTGCTCGACAACCTTCCTTTAAAAGTCTGGTGCTGTTAATACACTTTGGTAATTGATCATCAGTCAGTGGTTCACGCAGGTTATTATAGGCTCCATGCACTAATAAATATTTGTGGGACAGCGTCAGACTCCCATGCCATCTCCAGGCATGGGCTCACGAGGACCATTTTCCCTTCTTCAGAGCCTCCTAGGAAACACTTGAGGGGGGTCAGGCCTCCCTGTCATGTGCTTTGGAGGCAGGAATTTGGCCTCTCAGCCTCCAGCCAGATGCTGCTGCCCTCTTGTTCACCAGGGAGTGCTTCACCCTCCTCCAGGGATCCTGCTGGATTCAAGACTCTTTCTCCTGCTGGCCAGCTGTGGACCGTCGGCCTCTGCTGATGTGCCACCTTCCACAAGACATCCCAACAGCTGACATCTGTTCTTCACAGAGGTCCTTCTCCCCAGGACAGGTAGAGTAGCAACATGCCTGTATCCCTCGTCTGTAGCGGCCGCTCTCACAGCACGCAACGGCATAAGTTGTGCAAGGCAGGGGGACAGGCACCTTCAGCAACCTGGTGAAGGAGCTGCTGAAGGGTCCAGCAAGGGTTGGTGTGGTGTGGTGTGGTGTGGTGTGTTGTTGCTGGGTGTTGTCCCAGTGGGTTAAGCCTCAGCCTGCCAGGCGGATGGCCTGTATGGGTTCTGCTTCAAATCCTGGCTGCTTCCCCTGCAGTCCAGCTCCCTGCCGATCCTCCTGGGAGAGTAGCGGAGGATGCTGCCAGGGCTTGTGCTCCTGTGGCCCCTGTGCCCCTGTGCCCCTGTGCCCCTGTGGGAGATCTGGAGGAAGCTCCTGGTTCCTGGGCTTGTCCTGACCCAGCCACAGCTGTCTCTGGTGGTGGTCCTTGGGGAAGTGAGCCAGCAGATGCCAGAAAGCTTGCTGTCTCTCCCTCTCTGTTCCTGTGTGCTTCCAAGAAAAGAGGGCAGAGGGAGGCAGGAGGGAGGAAGGAAAAGACAGAAAGCTGCCGGGCTCCTGCGAGGGAGCATGCTGTGTGCTGTGTGCTGTGTGCTGTGCTGTGGCTCTAGACTGCTTTTGTCTGTCAATGCAGACCCCCAGGGCGTGCGTAGGGCTTCCGTCCTGGGTCTCGTGTGCAAGCTCTCAAAAGAGTGCCCTTGAGAGAGAATGCCTCTCTGAGCTGGGCTGCTTCCCTTGATTTGGCAGGAGAGCCTTGGATGAGCGTCCTGCAGTGAGTGCTGGTGGCCACGAGAGGGCGCCCGACGCTGCCCTTTCTTTTACTTTTTCTTTTTTTTTAACAGATGTATTTATTTTATTCCAAAGTCAGATATACAGAGAGGAGGAGAGACAGAGAGGAAGATCTTCCATCCAATGATTCATTCTCCAAGTGAGCCGCAACAGCCGGTCCCCTCAGGAGCCACTCTGCTGAGGCCTCAGTGAGAGCGTCCCCCTCGGATCCCCATCCTTCGCTTTTGGGGCCTCTGCAGAAGGTCACCCTCGGGACCCCACTCTCTCTGCTGGGGCTTCAGCGACAGGGACCCTTGGCACCCCCCCCCTCTTCTTTGTTGAGGCCTCAGAGAGAAGGTACCCCTTGGACTCTCCCTCTCTCTCTGCAGGGGCCTCAGCGAGTGGGACCCTCGCCCCTCTCTCTCTCTGCTGGGGCCTCAGCAAAAGGGTCTCCCTCAGGAGCCCCTCTGGTTGGGCCTCAGCGAGAGGGACCCCCGGAGCCTCCCTCCCTCTCTGCTGGGGCCTCGGCGATGGGGTCCCCCTGGGGACCCTCTCTGCTGGGGCCTTGGCTAGAGGGACCCTCCCAGCCAGAGCCTCAATCTCTGCTGCGGCCTCAGCGAGATTGTCCACCTTGTGACCCACTCTGCTGGGGCCTCAGGGAGAGGGTCCCCCTCGGACCCTTCCTCCTTCGCTGCTAGGGCCTCAGCGAGACGGACCCCTGAGCACCCCTCCATCTCTGCTGGGACCTCAGTGAGAGGGTCCCCCTTGGGCACTCCCTCCCTCTCTGCTCAGCGAGAAGGTACCCCTTGGGACCCCCTCTCCTCGGGCCTCAGGAAGAGGGTCCCCCTCGGATACCCCCTCTGTCTCTGCTGGAGCCTCAACGAGAGTGTTGCCCTCAGGACCCCGTCTTCTGGGGCCTCAGTGAGAGGGACCCCTGAGTCCCGCTACCTCTCTGCTGGGGCCTCAGCGAAAGGGACTCCCGGAGCCCCGCTCCCTCTCTGCTGGGGCCTCAGCGAGAGGTTCCCCCTCAGGCAAGTATATTAGGCCTTTATATATTATGTAAGTATGTTAGTATTTGTGAAGCACCCCTCTCTTTATCTTTTCTTTCTCCTATGAGCACTGGGTCCCGACATTTCCTGCCAGTTTCTATTTTAACCAGACTATCAGACTGTCTGGTGTGTGTCCCCAGCTGTTGGGGGTCTGGCCCTCCCTTTATAAATAGCACAATCTCTGCCCGTGCTTTTGCTTATCCTTCCCCTGCTATTACCACAGGGAAAATACCCACCTTCTCTACGTGGCAGCTTTGTGGGGTTTGGACATGCACTGGCATGCACCCCGTTTTCCCTTTTTTGGGAATGCAATGATTCCTGTGGAATCTATTAGTTCCATCATTCCTCTGAACTTGAGGACTGGCTCACGTGGGTGAACCTCAGCTCCTTGAATTTGAAGCTTGTGTCTGCCTGTGTTATCCCCATGTTTCTCTCTTATACAGAGAAAACACTTCTGAAGTGAATGACACCACGTTCCAGTGCACCCTGACAGCGTGCTGGAATGGCAATTGCAATCCTGCTGTTCTTCAGCCCCTGCCCTGAATCCTGCCTGTGCCTGTTGGGACTGACGGAGAGGCCTCTGTTGGCCTGATAAAGAATAAAAGAGACTGGCATAATGGCGACCACCGTAGCCAGTACAGCAGCAGCCACCACCACCAGTTGCCGTGGTGACAATGAACAAGGTCGCGGTACAGACTGCCAGAGTTATGGAACAACAGGACTTTACTGATGCACATGAGCGGGTGGGCACCCTTGTGCTGTAACTGCGGGTTGATCTGTTGGCAGAGGAACAGCAGAGGCTGTGAGATTGGGTCTAGGCCTCTTGTACCCCATCGTATGCCTTTTTGTGTGTAACACCTATGTAAGTGCAAAATGCTTCCCAAGCCCGGAAACTGTTGTCTGCTCATTGCTACCGAGCTGAAGATACTCCTATGGTCAGGGCCTCTTGTTCCCCATCATATGCTTTATGTATGTTTCACCTGTGTAGTGCTATGTTTTCCCAAGCCTGGGGACTGCTGTCTGCTCATTGCTACCAAGCTAAAAACACTCCTAGCCATGGAACAGGGTTACCAGCCTCCCAAGTATGGTTTGAGCATCTGCAGCAGACAACGCTTGAATGGCAGCCAGTGACAGGTAAGATGGACCAGGCACTGACCATCCTAAGACAGGGGCTCCGTCATGCTACGGAGATTCCCGATAAAGGATAAAGCTGATAACCTGAGTCTACAACCTAAGACAGGCACATTCAAGTCAGCTTTAAAACAAAAAATGCGGTCCTGTTGTGGGCTAAGGAGATGATTAGCACTCGTTAAGCTGAGCACTAGGGGAACGGGCTTGGGGCTAAAAGCACCTGGTCTAATTGGGCTCAGCTGCACGCAATGTTCTGCACATGAGGGTGTGGGGGAAAGAGCAAACAAGGAGAGGGCAAAGGGCAAAATGGGGAGACTTCAGAGACTTCCACCATCTCTGTTCTCTGTGTCGGAGACTCATCCACAGACCTTCGCCGTGTCCACGAACTGGCTCTGCTGGACGGAACACATTTTCCCTTCTTCAGGGCATCCTAGGAAACATTTGTGGGATGAGGCATCTCTGTCGTGTGTATTGGAGGCAGGAATTTGGCCCCACAGCCTCCTACCAAAAGCCACTGCCCTCTCGTTCACCAAGGAATGCTTCACCCTCCTCCAGGGGCATCCTGGATTCAAGACTCTTTCTTCTGCAGACCAACTGTGGACCATCAGCTGCCACTGAACCAAGAAACCCCAACAGCTGATGTGTCTTCTCCACAGAGCCTTTCTCACCAGGAGAGGTAGAGTAGCAACATGCCTGGATGTCTTGTTGGTGCCCGCTGCTCTCACTGCACGGAACAGCCAAAGTTGTGCCAGCAAGGGGGACAGGTACTTTCACTGGCCTGTTGAAGGAGCTGCTGAAGAACCTGGTAAGGGATGGAGTCGGGTGGTTCGGGTTGTGGTGGTTGGGGAGGGGTCCTAAGGTGTCAAGCCTCAGCCCGCGAGGCAGTTTGGCTGTATGGGTGCTGCTTCAAGACCTGTAGGAATCCTCTGCAGTCCAGCTCCCGGCCGATGCTGCTGGGAGAGCAGCAGAGGGTGGCTCAGGGGCTTGTGCCCCTGTGCCCCTGTGGGACATGTGAATGAAGCTTCTGGTTAACGGGTTTGTCCTAGCCCAGCCACAGCTGGCTCTGGTGGTATTGCTTGGGGAGGTGAGGCAGCAGATGCAAGAATGATTGCTCTCTCTCCCTCTCTGTTCCTGTGTGCTCCAAACAAACAGGACAGATCCAGGCAGGCAGGCAGGCAAGAAGGCAGGAAGAGAGAGATTGCTACTGGCCTCTTGGCAGGGAGTGTGCTGTGTGCTGTGTGCTGTGTGCTGTGTGCTGTGGCTGTAGACTGCTTTCGACTGCCAATGCAGACACCAAGGGCATGCGTAGGGCTTCCGCCCTGAGACCCCTGTGCAAGATCTCCAAAGTGTGTTCTTGAGAGTGCATGTCTCTCAGGCCAGGTTTGTTTCTCTTGTGTGGGCAGGAGAGCCTAGTGGAGCGTCCTGCAGTGAGTCCTGCTGTCCACGAGAGGGCGCATAAGCTGCCCTTTCTACCCCTGGTTGGGCTCATTCCTTTTGAGCACTAGACAGCCAAGCCCCAGCCATCCTAGTGTCAGGTGGGGGTCCTGGAGAGTGTTCCTGGATACTTGTCACTGGAAGATTGGAGTAAGGCTGAAAAGCCTGCAAACGAAGGTCCAGGAGGCGGTGGAGGACGATTGTGGTCTTGCATCAGCCTGGACCTCTGTGCTAGGAAGTAGCTGTGTGCCTTCACCATTAAGGTACCATATAAGCCATGGGGAGAACCCTGGGAGCTGGAGTTCCACATTAGGGCACCCAGAGGCCCTGTGGTAGATGGAGTCCCATGTCAGCATGCCCACAGTCCCTATGGGAGCTGGAGACACACATTAGCATGCTCATGGGCCTCTGAGAGCAGGAGACCCACATCAGTGTGCCCATGGGCCCTGTGGGCTACTGAGTCCTAGTTCAGCTTTCCCATGTGTCCTGTGGGAATTGGGGTCTCATGTCACTGTGCCCATGGGTCTTGTAGGAGCTTGATACAAACGTCAGTGTGCCCACGGGCACTCTGGGAGTTGGAGTCCCACGTCAGTGTGCCCATGGAACCTCTGGGAGCTTGATTTCCATGACAGCATGCCCACGGACCCTCTGGGAGCAAGAGTCCCACATCAGCATGCTCACGGATCCTCTGGTACCTGGAGTTACCGGGTGACTAGCATTGATCTTTCGCAGATGAGCTCCCCGGACACCTTGCCACTACCCCCTTTCATCACAAAGCACCCTTAGGGGCAGGGCCTGGGCTTTCTTTAGCAAGTGGAACTGCTCCCCGATGGGCTGCAGAGAGGCCTTCGTGTATTATTGCATGTGTGGGATGGCAGTTAGGGTGATACAGCACTCGGCCTTCCTCTGCCTAGCGTGGTGGTGTCTGGGGTTGTGGGATCCTAAGGATGGAGCAGGTGGAAGGGCAAGTAAGCACCAAAGGACACCAGTCATCTGGAATAGGAAGTCCCAGGCCTTAGCTGCTGCTCTGAGAGCACCCTGGGACATGCAATTTGCTTTCCAGCAGGTATGACGGTGGCCTGGGAGCCACCAAGGCCTGCACAAAATAGGCCCTCCCATGCCATCTCCGGGCATGGGCTCACGAGGTCCCCTTTCTCTTCTTCAGGGCATCCTAGGAAACACTTGGGGGGGAGGTCAGGCATCTCCATCGTGTGCATTGGAGGCAGTAATTTGGCCCCACAGCCCCTACCAAATGCCATTGGCCTTTTGTTCACCAGGGAATGCTTCACCCTCCTCCAGGGGCATCCTGGATTCAAGACACTTTCTCTTGCAGGCCACCTGTGGACCATCAGCTGGCACTGATGTGCCACCTGCCACAAGACACCTCAACAGCTGACGTGTACTCTCCACAGAGGTCCTTCTCACCAGGACAGGTAGAGTGGCAGCATGCCTGGATGCCATGTTGGTGCCCTCTGCTCTCTCAGCACGCACAGCAAAAGTTATGCAAGGCTGGAGGACAAGTACATTCACGGGCCTGATGAAGGAGGTGCTGAAGAATGCTGCTAGGGGTGGAATCAGTGGAGCGGGTTGGGGTGGTGCTGCGTGGTGTCCGAGGGCCTCAAGCCTCAGCCTGCCAGGCAGATGGCCTGTATGGGTGCTGCTTCAAGTCCTGACTGCTTCCCCTGCAGTCCAGCTCCCTGCCGATCCTCCTGGGAGAGCAGCGGAGGATGGCGCAGGGGCTTGTGCCCCTGTGCCAATGTGGGACATGTGGAGGAAGCTCCTTGTTCCCAGGCTCATCCTGGCCCAGCCACATCTGGCTCTGGTGGTGTTCCTTGGGGAAGTGAGCCAGCAGATGCAAGAAAGATTGCTGTCTCTCCCTCTCTGTTTCTTTGTGCTTCAAACAAAACAGGACAGATCCAGGCAGGCGTGCAGGAAGGAAGCGAAAGAAAGCTGCTGTCCTGGGAGGTAGGGAGTGTGCTGTGCTGTGTGCTGTGGCTCTAGACTGCTTTTGTCTGCCAATGCAGACCCCAAGGGTGTGCGTAGGGCTCCTGTCCTGGGACTTCTGTGCAACCTCTCCAGAGCGTGTCCTTGAGAGTGAATTTCTCTTAGGCTGGGTTTGTTTCCCTTGTTTGTGCAGGAGAGCCTGGAGGAGCGTCCTGCAATGAGTCCTGCTGGCCACGAGAGGGCGCATAAGCTGCCCTTTCTACCCCTGGTTGGCTGAGGCATTTTGAGCACTAGAAGGACCAGCCCCAGCCATCCTAGTGTCAGGTGGGAATCCCGGACAGAATTCCTTTATATGTGTCCCTTGAAGATTGGGCTCCAAGGCCGAACAGCCCGCATACAAAGGATCAGGAGGGTTTGGAGGACGCTTGTGGCCTTGCATCAGGCCGGGTCACTGTGCTAGGGAGTGGCTGTCTGTCTTCACCAGCAAGGTACAACCTAGGGCACAAGGAGAACTAGAAGCTGGAGTTCCACATCATGGACCCCAGAGGCCGTGAGGGACCTGGAGTCCCAGTCAGTAAGCCCACAAGCCCTATGGGAGCAGGAATCCCATGTGAGCATGCCCACGGACCCTCTGGGAGCTAGAGTCCCACATCAGTGTGCCCATGGGCCTGTGAGACCTGGAGGCCCATGTCTGCGTACCCACAAGCCCTCTTGGACCTCAATCCTAATTCAGCATCCCCCAATCCCTGTGGAATCTCGAGTCCCACGTCAGCGTGCCCATGGACCCTCTGACCTGAATTACACACCAGCTGACTAGCACTGATCGTTCGCAGATGAGGTCCCCGGAAAACTTTCCAGGGCGCGGAAGCAGAGGACCCTCCTCTCTGCTGGGGTTCAGCAGCAGAGGACCGTCCTCTCTGCTGGGGTCCGGAAGCAGAGGACCCTCCAACCTGTTGTTGTCTGGCAGCAGAGGAACCTCCACAGTGCTGGGGTCCAGCAGAGAGGAAGCAGCAGAGGACCCTCCTCTTCTGCTGGCGTCAGACAGCAGAGGAGCATCCTCTCCTGCTGGAACCCAGCAGCAGAGGACCTTCCTCTCTGATAGAATGGGGTCAAGCAGCAGAGGACCCTCCTCTGCTGCTGCGGTCCGGCACCAGAGGACCCACTTCTCTGCTCTGGTCTGGCAAGAGAGGACCCTCCTCTTCTGCTGGGTTCCGGCACCAGAGGACCCCCCTCTGCTGCTGGATTGGGGCAGCTGAGGACCCTCCACTCCTACTGGGGTCTGACAGCAGAGGACCCTGCACTGCTGCTGGGATCCAGCAGCAAGGACGCTCATCTCTGCTGGGGTCTAGCATGAGTGGACCCTCCTCTCTCCTGGGGTCGAGCAGAGAGGAAGCACCAGAGGACCCTCATCTCTACTGGGGTCCAGCACCTGAGGACCCTCATCACTGTTGGGGTCTGGCAGCAGAGGACACTTCCCTATGCTGGGGTCTGGCAGCAGAGGGCCCTCCTGTCTGCTGGCGTCTGGCACCAGAAGACCCTCTTCTGCTGCTGGGGTCCGGCACCAGAGGACATTCCTCTCTGCTGGTCTCCGGCACCAGGGGACCCTCCTCTCAGCTGGGGTCCAGCAGCAGAGGATCCGCCTCAATGTTGGGGTCCAGCAGCACAGGACCCTCCTCTGCTGCTGGGGTCTGGCAGCAGAGGACCCTCTTCTGTTGCTGGACCCCTGCAGCAGAGAGGAAGCAGCAGAAGACCCTCCTCTCTGCAGGGGTCCAGCAGCAGAGAACACTCCTCTTCTGCTGGGTTCCAGCAGCAGAGAACACTTCCCTCCTGCTGGACCCCTGCAGCAGATGACCCTATTGCTGGACCACAGCAAAGAGGAAGCAGCAGAAGAAACTCCTCTTCTGGTGTCCAGCAACAAAGGACCTTCCTCTTCTGCTGGGGTCCGTCAGCAGAGGAGCCTCCTCTCTACTGAGGTCCTGCAGCAGAGGACCTTCATCCCTGCTCGGACACTGCACTGCTGCTGGTGTCCGGTAGAAGAGGACCCTCCTCTTCTGCTGGGGTCCGGCAGCAGAGGAACCTCAACTGCTGCTGGTGTCCAGCAGCAGAGAAACCTCAACTGCTGCTGGGGTCCAGCACCAGATGAACCTCCCTCTGCTGGTGTCCATCTGCTGGTGACACTCCTCTCCTGCTGGAACCCTGCAGCAGATGACTTTCATCTCTACTGGAGTCCGGCAGCAGAGGACCCTCATCTCTGCTGAGTTCTAGCATGAGAGGACCCTCGTCTCTGCTAGGGTCCAGCAGCAGAGGACCCTCCTCTCTGCTGGGGTCCGGCACCACAGAACACTTCTCTGTGCTGGGGTCCAACTCCAGAGGACCCTCTTCTCTGATGGGGTCCAACAGCAGAGGAACCTCCTCTCTCCTGGGGTCCAGCAGCAGGGGACCCTCCTCTGCTGGGGTCTAGCACGAGAGGACCCTTGTCTCTACTAGGGTCCAGCAGCAGAGGGGGGAGCAGAGGACCCTCCTCTCTGCTGGGGTCCATGCTGCTGAACCCCAGCAGAGAGGAAGCTGAAGAGGACCCTCCTCCCATGCTGGACACCAAAGAGAGGAAGCAGCAGAGGACCCTCCTGTTCTGCTGGGGTCCGGCAGCAGAGGACCCTCCTCCCTACTGGGGTCCGGCAGTTAAAGACCCTACTCTCCTGATGGGGTCCGGCAGTTGAGGAACCTCCTCTGCTGTGGCGTCCGTCAGCAGAGGACCCTCCTCTCCTGCTGGAAACCAACAGCTGAAGACCCTACTCTCTGATGCACTAGGGTCCTGCAGCAGCGGAACCTCCTCTGAGTTGGATCCCAGCAGAGAGGAAGCCGCAGAGGACCCTCCTTTCTGTTGATGTCCAGCAACAAAGGACCCTCCCCTGCTGCTGGTGTCCGGCACCAGAGGACCCTCCTCTGCTGCTAGGGTCTGGCAGCAGGGGTCCATCCTCTGCTGCTGGAGTCTGGAAGAAGAGGACACTCCTCTGCTGCGGGGGTCCAGCAGCAGTGGACCCTCCTCTGCTGGACCATAGCAGAGAGGAAGCAGCAGAGGACCCTCCACTCTGTTGGGGTCCAGCAGGGAGGAAGCAGCAGAGGACTCTCCTCTCTGCTGGGGTCCGGCAGAAGAGGACACACCTCCCTGTTGGGGTCCCGCTCCAGAGGACCCTCTTCTCTGTTGGGGTCCAGTACAGGAGGACCCTCCTCTCTGCTGGGGTCCGGCACCAGAGGACCCTCATCTGCTGGGGTCCGGCAGCACTGGACCCTCCTCTCTGTAGAGGTCTAGCACGAGAGGACCCTCCTCTTTGCTAGGGTCCATCAGCGAGGAAGCAGCCGAGGGCCCTACTCTCTGCTGGGTTCCAGCAGCAGAGGTCCCTACTCTCCTGCCGGATCCTAACAGCAGAGGACTCTCCTCTGACGCTGGACTCCAGCAGAGAAGAACCTACAGAGGACCCTTCTCTAATGCTGGATACCAAAGTGAGAAAGCAGCAAAAGACCCTCCTCTCTGCTTGGGTCCAGAAGCGGAGGACCCTCCTCTCTGCTGGGGTCCGGCAGCAGGGGACCCTCCTCTCTGCTTAGGTCCAGAAGCGGAGGACCCTCCTCTCTGCTTAGGTCCAGAAGCGGAGGACCCTCCTCTCTGCTGGGGTTCGGCAGCTGAGGACCCTCCTCTATGCTGGCGTCCGGCAGCAGAGGACCCTCTTTTCTGCAGGGGTCCGGCAGCAGAGCACCCTCCTCTCTGCTGGGGTCCAGAAGCGGAGGACCCTCCTCTTCTGCTGGGTTCCGGCAGCAGAGGACCATCCTCCATGAAGGAGAGCCTCGGATGAGCGTCCTGCAGTGAGTCCTGGTGGCCACGAGAGGGCGCCCGACGCTGCCCTTATTCTTTCCCTTCCTTCCTTCCTTCCTTCCTTCCTTCCTTCCTTCCTTCCTTCCTTCCTTCCTTCCTTCCTTTCTTTCTTTCTTTCCTTCTCTCTCTCTCTCTCTCTCTCTCTCTCTCTCTCTCTCTTTCTTTTTTTCTTTCTTTCACACATTTATTTGTTTTATTCCAAACTCAGATATACAGACAGGAGGACAGACAGAGAGGAAGATCTTCCGTCCAATGATTCACTCTCCAAGTCAGCACAACGGCTGGTGCTGTGCCAATCCGAAGCCAGGAACCTGGAACCTCTTCAGGATCTCCCTCTCAGGTGCAGGGTCCCAAATGTTTGGGCCGTCCTCCAACTGCTTTCCCAGGCCACAAGCAGGCAGCTGGATGGGAAGTGGAGCAGCCAGGTTTAGAACCGGTGCTCATATGGGATCCCGTTGCGTTCAAGGCAAGGACTTTAGCCACTAGGCCACGCTGATGGGCCCCGGCTTCCATGTATTTTTGCATGTGTGGGGTGGCGGTTAGGGTGATGTGATACACTACTCGGCCTTCCTCGGCCTAGCTGGGTGGTGTCTGGGCATGTGGGCTCCTAAGCCAGGAGCAGGTGGATGGAGAAGTAGGCACCAGAGATCACCAGCCATCTGCAATAGGAAGTCCCAGGCCCTAGCTGCTGCGGAGAGCACCCTGCAACATGCAGCCCTGCTGCCCAGCACATCTGATGATGGCCGGCGAGCCACCAAGGCCCGCACAAGGGAGGGCTTTCAGGGCCTGTGCTGCCTGCACACGACAGGGTGCACAAAGCTGCCCTTTGTACCTCTAGCTAGCACTGGAGGGGTCAGCCATCCCTGTCATGTGCTTTGGAGGCAGGAATTTGGCCTCACAGCCTCCAGCCAGATGCTGCTGCCCTCTTGTTCACCAGGGAGTGCTTCACCCTCCTCCAGGGATCCTTCTGGGTTCAAGACTCTTTCTCCTGCTGGCCAGCTGTGGACTGTTGGCCGCCGCTGATGTGCCACCTTCCACAAGACATCCCAACAGCTGATGTCTGTTTTTCACAGAGGTCCTTCTCCCCAGGACAGGTAGAGTAGCAACATGCCTGTATCCCTCCTCTGTAGCGGCCGCTCTCACAGCACGCAGCGGCATAAGTTGTGCAAGGCAGGGGGACAGGCACCTTCAGCAGCCTGGTGAAGGAGCTGCTGAAGGGTCCAGCAAGGGTTGGTGTGGTGTGGTGTGGTGTGGTGTGGTGTGGTGTGTTGTTGCTGGGTATTGTCCCAGTGGGTCAAGCCTCAGCCTGCCAGGCGGATGGCCTGTATGGGTGCTGCTTGAAATCCTGGCTGCTTCCCCTGCAGTCCAGCTCCCTGCCGATCCTCCTGGGAGAGCAGCGGAGGATGGTGCAGGGGCTGTGCCCCTGTGCCCCTGGAAAATGGAGCCGCCGTTGTTAGCCGTTGATCTCCATCAGCTGCGGCAAGCCTCGCCCTGGGTCTCGGGGGTCTTCAGCAGCGTAGGCGACCTTCGTTGCGGGTCCTGGGGGTCTCCAGCAGCCGCAGCGACCTTCGCCTCGGCATCTGGGGGTCTCCAGCAGCGGAAGCGACCCTCGCCTCGGGTGCAGGGGGCCTCCAGCAGTGGCGGCGAGTGAGGGGAGGGGGCGCGGCACGGCTACAGCCCCCAGCAGCGCTGTGAGCGGATCTCCAGCAGTGGCGGCAACCCTCGTTTCGGGTGCCGGGGGTCTCAAGCAGTGGCAGCGAGTGAGGGGAGGGGGCGCGGCGTGGCTGGAAAGCTCAGGCGCAAGGGAAGGGGAGGGGACGCGGCACGGCTACAGCCCCAAACAGCGAGTTGAGGGGATCTGGGATCTCCAGCAGCGGAGGTGACCCTTGCCTCGGGTGCCGGGGGTCTCCAGCAGCAGCGGCGACCCTCGCCTCTGCTTCTGGGGGTCTGCAGCGGCGGCGGCAACCCTCGCCTCGGCTACATGGGGGTCTCCAGCAGCGGCAGCGACCCTCACCTTGGCTGCCGGCTGCCGGGGGTCTCCAGCAGCGTCGGCGACCCTCGCCTTGGCACCTTGGTGTATCCAGCAGCAGCAGCGGCGACCCTCACTCACCTTGGGTGCTGGTGGTTTCTAGCAGCGTCGGCGACCCTCGCCGCGGGTCCCGGGGGTCTCCAGCAGCAGCGGCGAGTGAGGGGAGGGGACGCTGCGCGGCTGGAGAGCCCAGGCACAAGGGAAGGGGAGGGGGCGCAGTGCGACTGCAGCTCCCATAGGTGCCGTGAGGTGATCTCCAGCAGCAGCCGCGACCCTCGCCTCGCCTGCTGGGGGTCTCCAGTAGCAGCGGCAACCCTCGCCTCGGGTGCTGGGGGTCTCCAGTAGCAGCGGCAACCCTCGCCTCGGGTGCTGGGGTCTCCAGCAGCAGCAGCGGTGACCTTCGCCTCAGGTGCTGGGGGTCTCCAGCAGTGGCAGCGAGTGAGCAAGGGGGTGCGGCGCGGCTGGAGGGCCCAGTCACAAGGGAAGGGGATGGGGCGCAGCGCTACTGCAGCCCCCATCCGCGCCGCTAGGGGATCTCCCGCAGCAGCAGCGACCCTCGCCTCGTCTGCTGGGGGTCTCCAGAAGCGGAGGCGACCCTCGTGGCGGGTTCTGGGGGTCTCCAGCAGCAGCGGCAGTGACCCTCGCTTCGGCTACTTGGGGTCTGCAGCAGCCTTGGCGACCCCCGCCTCGGCTACTTGGGGTCTCCAGCAGCAGCGGCAGCGACCCTCGCCTTGGCTACTTGGGGTCTCCAGCAGCAGCAGCGACGACCCTCGCCTTGGCTACTTGGGGTCTCCAGCAGCAGCGGGGACCCTCACCTCGAGTGCTGGGGGTCTCCAGCAGCAGCGGCGGTGACCCTTGCCTGGGATCCCGGGGGTCTCCAGCAGTGGCGGCGACCCTCGCCTCGGCTGCTTGGGCAATGAACACCCTGACACAGGGGCTCGTCTGCCCATCCCGATATAGGTTCTCTGCCAATATCCGGGCCGCAAAGTTCTTGCCAGTCCCCGACCAGCCGTGGAATGACAGAGCCAGGGCCTTGTCTGGCAGTGGAGTTTCCAAGTAGCCTCGTACCGTTTGCAGGAACAGTTCCCGGGCCAGATGCTGGCCATGCAGTCGCACGCTCAGGTCTGAATCTAAGCCTAGGAAGTGAGGAAGAGGAGGCCACATGAGACACATCCACCACAAGGCCCTTCCCGCTCTGTGGCTGCCGGCTGAGCATCTGTCTGGACACTTTGAAGAGAGTGGGATGCTCTCTTTCTTTCCTCACAAAGGACACTTTGAAATGACCTAAAGTTCATGTGGAAAAGCTAGTTTTAGGAGCCTTAAAACAAACAACCCTGAAGGTCAGTGGTGAAGGTGGTGGCGGCAGCATTGGTTCCCGCGGCTAGCTGGGGCGTGCAGCGTTCGGGGCCAGCCCTGGCTTCGCGGGGTGGAGTGCTGCATGGCTGGCCCCAGGACGGTCCTGCTTGCGCTGTGTGTCCCTTCAGCTCTCCTGGCTTCCAGCTGGCTTTCTCGGCTGCAGTGTGTATGCGGAGTAATGGCTGCCTCAGTGCCTCTATCGGGACAACGCTCAGCATATTCTCTTACCATTTATCCTTGTTAAATTTTAATCATTTGTGTACTTATTGAAGGGACAGTGCGTTTATATGACTCATAATTCAAAAGATACGAACGTCTTTGTGCCAGGCCTTTTCCTTAGCCGTTCAGATGCTGGCTGTTCAAATCATCAGTTTTGTTTTTTTAATATTTGTCCAAACAAGGCTTTACCAGTTCTTTTTAAAAAAAGATTTATTTATTTATTTTTATTGCAAAGTGAGATATATATACAGAGGAGGAGAGACAGAAATATCTTCCGTCGGATGATTCACTCCCCAAGCGACCACAACGGCCAGTGCTGACCCAATCCAAAGCCAGGAAACAGGAGCTCTTCCAGGTCTCCCATACAGGTGCAGGGACCCAAGGCTCTGGGTCATCCTCAACTGCTTTCCCAGGCCACAAGCAGGGAGCTGGATGGGAAGTGGAGTTGCCGGGATTAGAACTGGCGCCCATATGGGATCCTGGGCGTGCAAGGCGAACACTTTAGCCACTATGCTATTGCGCTGGGCCCTGGCATAGTTTTTTTAAGGTATACATTTCTGAAGGACCTTTTAGCCATTTGTTGTATTTGGACCTCAGCTTTTTTTTTACTGTATTATTATACCCTGGGTTCCATTGTTGCCATTGAGAAAGTAATTCAGAACAAGTTTATCTCTACCAAGTGGATTAGATTTATTTTGTTGTTTTTTGTATCTTAGATTTTCACTAAAAGTAACTAGATACATGAATTTCTCACGTGTTCTCCTAGTGGTTTTCTGTGCTTTGTGAAAGTACAGCAGTTTTGGAAAATCCCAGCATTTTTGTCTTTCATTGCTTCTTGCTAATTTTCCTATGCTGCCATCTCTCGTGGGCATCAGTTGTATCTGATGCAGGTCCCTGCTGATGGCCTGGCAAAGGTAGCCAAGAGGGGCCAAGTGTCGGGCCCCTGCTGGCCGGGGAGGAGATCTGGATGACTCCTGGCCCTGGTCTTGACCTGGCCCGGTGTGACTCTCGTGGCCACCAGGGGAGTGAACCTGCAGCTGGGAGATCGGCTCTGCCTCTGCTTCTTTCTCTTCCTCCCCTCTCTCTAGCTCTGCCTTTCACAATAAATTCATTTGAAAAATCCTAAGTCCCTGTCAGTAGTTTGTCAAATTCATTTTTGTTAACTGTTGTCTCTAGAAAACGCTGCACTTGATACCATGATTTGCTTATTGACATTTAAAACTGTAAAGCACTTTGATTTCCTTAGTAACTTCCTTTTGTTTAAAACTGTGTTATTAAAGAAGACTGATCTTTATTATGTTACTATGTTACTTAAAGGGACTGAGTTTAATTTCTAAATGCTCATCTTAATGCAAAAAATTATTTGAAAAGATTGTGTTGGAAACCATATTTTATTTATTTATTTATCCATTTTATTGTATTGTTGTTGACAATCTTTACATAGTTAACTATAGTTGAAGGAAAAACAAGAAAAAGAAAAAAAAAGGTTCAGGGGGATAGGGAGGTGGGCAATGCTATTATGTCAATATTGTTTCCATCATGTATCTGAGGTAGAGTGGGACACTGAGGGAGAAGCCCCACCTGGTTTCCCTCCCACCCCAAGTCCCGGATGTGGGGCATGCTCTGAGATATGTGCTCAAGTGGTGTTAGTAGTTCTCCAGTTATGAGTCACTGCCAGTTTCGCTCGATGAGGTGGTCCACTGATTGATATGGTCCATCATGAAGTCTCCATTTGTCCCATATTTCGCTGCCAACATGTAGCTGAGATGAATGATTGTCCTATTCTGTCTTCTGTCTTTTCTTGGTTAGAGTTCTGAGTCCCGCAGTTCAAGTGGGGAGATCTCCAAAGATACTTTGAGGTATTCCCAGATTAGTTTCTTGTATGTTCTAGCAAGCACAGGGCCCGGCACAGTCCATCACCCTGATCAGCTGGTGGTTGCAATTGCTGTGTTGGTTCTGTTTTCAATCCCGAGTTGCACTGGAACCAATGGGTGTTGCAGTCCAGTCTGGTTCGGCCCTTACATCAACCAGTGGGAGCTGCAGCCTAGTCGGGGCGACCCACAATAACCCCCACCAGGCCCGCCCCCTACCCTGGTTTGCCAGTATGTGTAGCAGAAGACCAGTCTGTCCCCCATCCCATTTGGCTCTGGTACTTGTCAATGGGTATTAAAGCTTAGTTTTATCTAACCAACTCAACCATCCAGCCCTCACAGATATTGTTGAGTACCTCTCTATCTAGCCATCCCAGCCCCCATCCTAGTTTTCATGCCCTCCCACGGGAATAGTGACCCAAGAAGGGGGAACCCACTTTTTCCCTCCCAGGTCTCTCTGTCCCGGTTTATGCACTCTTTAGGTGGTCCTGTGATTTGACTCGACAGAATTAGTCCCCAGTGCCAGCTTCTGCCAGCTGATGCTGTGGCCCTGATCTAGTCCACATGCAGCGCACAGGTGTTGTAGCCTTGCTTAGTCGTGTCTGTCTCTATCCCAGCCCACGCTCTCCAGTGGGAGTGGCTGTCCAGCGAGGGGACCAGCCCCTTAACCCCCCCGCCAGCTCTGCCCCTCCCTTCCTGGATCTCACGTGTGCTGGATGGGTGCTGCATTCATATCCAGTACAGGCAACCACGCCCTGGCGTTCCATAATGTGTACTGGTTTTGTCGCAACCAAACCCGGCCCATTCCACACTCTGTTCTGGTGATCGGATTTGCCAGAGGATGACATGAACTGATTCAGCCTGGTCTGCTCCTGACCCATGCCGAATGCATGCCAGTGGGAAACTTTCCATGGCCTATTCTGGGCTGTTTCCAATCATGCTTCTTGTGCTTACCTGCAGGGACTGTGTCCTGCCAGAGGAGTTGCCCAGGCTCCTCCATCAGAACCCCTCCCAATGCCAGATTTTGCGCTTGCCAGGGGGTTCTTGAGCCAACCCTACTCAGTTCACCTCCTGTCCTAGCAGGAACAGTGGCTTTTTCCTGGCTGGCTTTCACCCCATTCTGACTCTTGTTGTTGGTTGGGAAACCATATTTTATAAAGAAACATTTCCATTTTGCGTTCCCATTGCATTCAAAATTGTGAAATTTATAAAAAACAGTGTTAACATTGCTTTTCCTTTCTTCTTGTTCGTTTTTTTGGGTATGTATTTATTGGAAAGGCAGATTTACTGAGAGAAGGAGAGATAGAAAAAAATTTTTTGTCCGCTGTTTCACTTCCTAAGTGGCCACAGCAGCCAGAACTGAACTGACCTGAAGCCAGGAGCCAGGAGCTGCTTCTGGGTCTCCCATGCAGGTGCAGCATCCCAAGGCTTTGGTCCATCCTCGACTGCTTTCCCAGGCCACAAGGAGGGACCTGGAAGGAAATTGGAGCAGTCAGGACATGAGCCATAGCCCACATGGGATGCTGACTCTTGTAGGTGGAGGGTTAGCCAATTTGGCCATCATGTCAGCCCCAAACACTGTTTTTCATTGGAGGTGGAAACATAAGTTTGAAGTTGGAATGTAAGTGAGTTTTCTGTGATCAGAGACTTAGCAAGTTTGTCCACTAGGGGATACTGCTGTACTTAAGAAGAAAGTGTAGTTGCTACTATTGCTTAAAAATTACCGCTTACTTACTAGAACTGTCAGTTACTTTCTTGTTTGCTCAAATGAAAAAGGGGTAAACTTTTAGAGATAGTTTGGGCTATTATTTGATGGTAGCATTTATCATTAGGAAAAATTTGCTATTTTTAAAAAAGATTTATTTATTTTTATTGGAAAGGCAGATTTACAGAGAGGAAATACAGAGAGAAAGGTCTTCCATCCTCTGGTTTACTCCCCAGCATTGCAACGGAACTGAGCTGACCTGAAGCCAGGAGCCTGGAGCTTCTTCTGGGTCTCCCACATGGGTACAGGGACCCAAGGACTTGGGCCATCCTCCACTGCTTTCCCAGGCTCTAAATAGGAGCTGGATAGAAATGGAGCATTCTGGGTCATGAACTGGTACCCATGTGGGATGCTGGCACTGCACACTGAAGATTAATGTGCACCATACTGGCCCATCACTACACATTTAAAGGGTTGAAATTCAGTGTGAATCATTGGTAACTTTTTTCTTGTAGTTGCAACAAATTGATTTGAGCATTTTACAAAAACTGTGTGTTTTTTCGTTGTATAGGAAAAGTGACTCCCAAATCCTTTTATTCATTTTTCTTTTTTTTTCTTTAAGATGTATTTATTTGAAAGAGAAAAGGTGCGGGGTGGGTGTGAGCAAGCTTCTAGCTGCTGATTCACCCCCCAGGTGGTTGCAGTGGCCAAGGTTGAAAGCAGGAGCCTGGAGCTTCATCCATGTCTCCGGTGTGGGTGCAGGGGCCCAGCACTTGAGCCGTCTTCTGCTTTCCCAGGCCTTCAGCATGGGGCTGGATCAGCAGTGGAGCAGCAGGGATTCAAACCAGCACCCCTGGTGGGTGCCAGCGTGCCGGAAGGTGGTTTGACTGCTCTGCTCTACCTCCATACCCTGCCAGGTGATTTTCTAAGTTTTCCTTTTCCTTGGAAGGTAAGAAGAGCTGATAACAATGTTTGTTTTATTTTCCCCAATATATCTTGTGTGCTGTTCCACCCATTTATCTTCAGAAGTATGAGATGTGACCTTAGATCCAGCCAGTACGCAGGGTCAGTGGTTCATACTGCAATCGGCGTTACTTAACAGAGCCAAGTATCTGGATTTTTCTCCCTAGTTAAGTAAATATGATAGAGTGTGACTTTATGCTTTAAAAAAGGTGCATTAAAATGAATCCTGTACTTAAAATAGCAAAATCTCGAAGGGATTTAAGTCTCATATTAGGAAGAGATGGGACCTGTCTCAGAAGACTTCTCTGATTTGTATTTTTGCTGCCATCTGACTGTAGGTTAAACAAAATATTTGTATGAGTCTTTCTGCTGCTTTTGCACTTTGTATTTGCAAAAAGATTGTTTTCTTAAAAGAAATATAAAACAAAAGAGATCATTTATGATGCTTTTGCTTAAGCCCAAATTTAATTTTTAAAAGAAGATTCATTTATTTGAAAGACTTGCAGAGATGGATACAGAGAGAGGGATCTTCTGTCTGCTGATTCACTTTCCAAATTCTGCAGTGCTGCGTCTGGGCTGATCTGAAGCTTGGAGCCGGGAGCTTCTTCCACGCTTCCCACATTGAACCTGGGGCAAGAGAAAGTGGGCCTTCCTTCGCTGCTCCCCAGGCCGTTAGCAGGGCAGTGGGTAGAGGTGGCAGCCCTACCTGCTTCCTCCTGGCTGTGTGTGGGCTGGCTGGAAGGGCGAGCTGGGAGTTGAATTCAGGCAGTGCAGTCTGGGAACCGGGCTTCTTAGCAGGCCAAATGCCTGTTCCCTAGTGACAGAGTTTCTGATAATCATCAAATTTGAATTGCACTGTTCCTTTTCTTGGAAAAAACAAAACCAAACAAAAACCAAAAACAGCAAATAAAACTTCCAGTGGAAGAGTTTTTTATGCTAATGAGATGGCTGGTGGCATGATGGGTTCAGGATGGGGGCTGGTCATTGTTTAGACTAAGGTGTGATTGGAGGATGGGCCTTGGGTCCCCTCTCCCATCCTTTGGCTAAAGAAGGGGGGTGAAGGTCAAACACAGCACCAGCCCATGTCATGGAACCTTCGTAAAAGCCTGAAGGTCTGGGCTCAGAGAGCTTCCTGCTGGCCTGAGATGGGAGCAGCCTGGAGGGTGAAGAGGGCCTTGAGGCTCCTTGGCTCGTTCCTCCAGCTGTTCATCTGTAGTCTTTGTGATAATAAATGGTTAAATATGCGTTAGCCATTTCCACTCCGGGAAGCAGTTGAACCAAAGAAGAGGTTTGTGAAAACTCTGACCCAGCTCTTTGATCGGATCTGTTACCTGTGTTGGCAGCTGGCATCTGAAGTGGGGCCAGCTTGTGGGATTGCGACCTCAGTTCAGTGGTGTGGGCGCTGAGGCGGAGGGCACCCAGCACATGTCTGCTGCTTGTCTGGGGGGGGGATCACCCCCATGTGTCTGCTGTCAGAAGCATTCTGTTGTTCTGTTGAGACTAAGAAGAAATCTGAGGGTTTTTTTTTTAAAGATTTATTTATTTTATTACAAAGTCAGATATACAGAGAGGAGAAGAGACAGAGAGGAAGATCTTCCGTCCAATGATTCACTCCGCAACTGAGCTGCAACGGCCGGTGCGCGCTGATCCGAAGCCGGGAACCAGGAACCTCTTCCAGGTCTCCCACACGGGTGCAGGGTCCCAAAGCTTTGGGCCGTCCTCAACTGCTTTCCCAGGCCACAAGCAGGCAGCTGGATGGGAAATGGAGCTGCTGGGATTAGAACCGGTGCCCATATGGGATCCCGGGGCGTTCAAGGCGAGGACTTTAGCCACTAGACCACACCGCCGGGCCCAGGTTTTTTTTTTTATCAGATTTTAAAAATATTGTACTTTTGATGTTTCACTGTATGCAAGTGAGCTAATGTATGTGTCTAAGCAACTTTATAATGAGAAGTAATTCTAGTTACATTCTGATACGTGAATGAGGGACCGTTCAAGAGACCCTTTAACTCCTTTGACTGTGAGAAATTCCTGAAGAATCCTATTAAAATACCCCAGAACTTGGAAGAATTTCATATTTTTGCCATTAGTGTTCTACATCTTGAAGTTGCAGAATTGAACTGGAACGTTAATGTAATTCGGGCATCATTATTACTATTAAATTAAGATAAGCTTTATTTTGAAAAGTTAATATATTAATGTAGATCCAGAGTTAAAAGGTATACATTTAATCTTTATCTCTCTGCAGCTATCCAGTGTCCCTCCCTGGAGGCAATCAATACTGCATTCGAGCCATACTTTTACCATGTATTACTGAAAGACTTCTTCTAGGCATGAATAATTGACGTTGACAGCTCCGGTGCTGCAGGCAGAGACGTGAAGTTGTCATTTCCTGAGCAGTTGGTGAGCGTGCTGGCAGCGCCCCATGGGCAGAGGACTCGCAGGCCGGTGTTGGTGGAGAGCGCCCACTGCAGTGGCTCGAGGGCCACCAGAAATGGAAGACTTGCTTACCACACTCAGCCTCTCTGTCTGAAAAGCCGGAGCCTGACCATGTGGCATCTGAAGCTTTCTGAATGCTGATATGGTATCCAAAAATTTTAGACTTCATAGCATGAGAGACGTTAGCTTTCCAGATGAGGGATGCTCTGCCAGGGAAGTGTGTGATAATATTCCAAAAATCTGAAAAACTCTGAAGTTAGAACACTCCGGCCCCAGGCATTTCAGATAAGTGTGTCACGTGTTGAGTATGTGGTGATGAGTTTTAGGAAGAAGCATGAAGCTGGTTGGAGGATGGGTGAGAGCTGTGTGGGGTTTGGGGTTGGTTAGAAAAGGCGGGGGGTGGGGGTGACAGCCCAGGAGAGGATTGTGACCTGAAGGAGTTTGGGGAGCACTCTGGGGAGCGTATTGGAGGTAGAGGTGTGTGTTCCTTCAGGATGGCAGAGGCCAGGCTGGCTGGAGAGGCCCGAGCCTTGGACGATGGCAGGGGCCTCTATATAAAAGCAGAAAGAAGGGTAAAAAGATCGTATAGAGGTGGTGGAGGGGGTGGGGGAACTGGGATTTTGCTCCGGCGGGTGGGAGTGTATTGGAAGGTTTCTGCGCATTCTGGCTGCTTGTGGAGAAGGGGAAAGCTGGGACTAGTTAGGAGCCTAAAGCGGAACTTACAGCACCGAGCTGGGCAGAGAACAGTGGGCTTTGTCCGATTTAGTGGTTCCTCAGATTTGACTCCTAGAACAGATAAGCTCATTATGTATAATTATACTTTAAATGGTGAAATTCTATAGTTATTTAAATGTGTGTAGATCTCCCAAGTATCACTTATATCTTGAAGAAATATGGTCAGCCTCGGGAAAGTAACGTTAGTACCTTCAATTTAGATTTTAAATCCTTGGAGAGGGAGGTGCATGCACACACACTCACCGTATGGAGCCCATGCTCTGGTTAATTCCCCGATTTCCTGTTGCAGCTGGGGCTGAAGCAGGAGCTGTCACTGGAACCGTCTCTGCTGGTTGCCAGGGGTTCCGTGGGGGGAAGCTGTGGCCAGGAACTGGCCGGAGTCCTGCCCAGGTGGGACAGAGGCACCTGGACTGCTGGGCTAAAGGCCTGCTGAAGCGCACGTCTCTTACAGTTCCATTATAGAAGCAGTGTGTTGTTTTTCCCTTGGGCTTTCCTAGAAAGGCTGTGTGGCAAAATTTTGACAAATTAAATATTGGGTTCTGTTTTTTTTTTCTATCTTGACTAAATGACATTTCAATTTGAAACTGCTTTTCCAGTGTGTCAAAATGCTACAAAAGTATTTAAAAGCCAGAATCCTTAAAAAGACTGAACAAATGGTAGCTAGTGATGAAAAATAAATGGCAAAATAAAAATGTCAACATATAAAATCTAAGCTTTCATGTGATTGATGCTGCGTTTGAATTTGCTAGCAAACCTGCTGTGTCTGATCATGGGAAGGAAATAAACCTGAAATGTGAGGATTGAATAGACACACTGAATCCCAACGGAAATCCTAAATAAGGGAGACACGAAGACCAGACATGATAAATGTGCAGGAAGCAGAAAAGCAAAGTGGATATTATAAAGCGCATTAAAACAAATAATAGCATTGAAAGGAAAAGAATAGGAAATGAAAGCTGAAGAGAAAGCCTGTCGTATTTAGAATTTAAGACAAGTTCAGGGTCAGGCGTTGCAGTACTGCAGGCTGAGCCTCTGCTGGAGGCAGTCCG
The DNA here is from genome assembly GCF_030435755.1 of Ochotona princeps. Classification (NCBI taxonomy): domain Eukaryota; kingdom Metazoa; phylum Chordata; class Mammalia; order Lagomorpha; family Ochotonidae; genus Ochotona; species Ochotona princeps. Next base: position 191,897 of record NC_080833.1, on the reverse strand, counting down.
GTACTGAGGTGCTATTCTAGTGCCAGCCCCCTGCTTGCTGCACGTGGGGGCACCAGGAGATGGTTCAGGTGGCCGGCCTGGTGCCCAAGCAGGAGATGGCGTCCTCAGTGCCCGACTTTGTCCCCCTAGCCCTGGCTGTTGCGAGCATTTGAGGAGTAAGGTGGAAGGTCTTGTTGCTCTGTCTTTCGAATAAATAATAATAAGGTTTTTAAAAAGCGATTGCTTAAAAGAAGCTTAAAATACTTCTAAGCATTTGTTGGATCTAGTTGAAATGGCTAACATGGCTAACTCTGAAAAAGAACTCTGACAGTAAATTCCATATCTATTATGTCACTTATTAAGAAGCCATTGCCTAAAGGCATCACTAAATTACTCTTAATTGTTATTTATTTGATAAAATGTGACTTATGACGTAGCATGAAGTGCTTCAAGTTGCTGGTTTAGAAGATATTTTTAAAGAGCTTCACAAAGGAAGTGTCCACAGGAGGGACTTTACCAAGCAGCTTGTGTCCTTACAGGATAACCTTCTTCCACTCTGATGGGTTTTTATTCTTGCCATAATATTCATCTGCAGCTGCCTCATTCAGTCACAAGCAGTGCGATGTGGCCTTTAGTGACAATGTGGGTCATTTTTACTTCTGTTCAAAAATAACGAAATACGGCATACCCTAGTTTGGTTCATTGAGTTGTAAGATTTTTAAACTGAAAATTTCCAAATGATCGTCTCCCCTGCTCCTTGATCTCAGCAGTGGAGCGCCGTGATGAACCTGCTGCTGTCGCTTGCACTCCGACTGCCTCTCAGGTGCCATGGTACTTCATGTCTGTTTGTACTTGTTCATTATTTCAGTTGCATGTTAGCAAAAAGTTTTGTAACATTGCTGATTTTGATTCATAAACCTTAGTTTGTTATGCATATTTGTTGGATGTTGTCTTCTGAGAAGGTAATAGCCTGTGACTTTCTTCTTCTAAATAAAAGCTGGCTTGTAAATTCCTAGGAATTCATTATTTATCAAAACCTTCTAATTTTAATTGCCAGCATCCTGGTTGGTTATTGCGATGCTGTTTGTTTTTATTTGAATTAGCATTTTGCCTTTTTCAGTGTTCTGTGTCGCAGTGTTAGTGAAGGTTTCCTGCTGGTTTCATAGAGGGCCCTTAAGTGGCCTGGTGGTTCAAGTGTCACTTGGGAGCCTCATTCCATGCCAGTGTTCCTGGGTTCAGGTCCTGGCCCTGCTCCTGCATCCAGCTGCCCACGAGCAGCCTGCAGTGGGCCTGGCGTAGTGCTTGGGTTCCTGCCCGTCCCGGGCACCCTGCGCCTCCCAGCTGCGGCCTGGTCCAGGCCTGGCTCAGCCCCGGCTTGGCAGGTTTCTGAAGGGTGAGCCAGTGGGTGAGAGAGCTCTGCTCTCCAAACTAATACAAGAAAAACCTTAAGGAGCCTTATTAATTCCAGGAAAAAGGTCCAGGTTTTGTAGGATAATGGATGTACGCAATGTTTCAGAATATTAGTCGCTAATTTTTTTTGTGAAACAAAAATCTGTAAGTGGGTTGATTAAGTGGTATGATTTAAATAGGCTATGACCCCCGGACTCATGCAGATGTTTGAGGTTTAAGGCATCTGTCAGGACAGGAGCCCAGGCCGATGCTGTGGGAGACACCGATGAGTGCTCCCAGACACCTTCACCGAGCCCGGGCAGCCAGGTAAGATAGCAGTGCCTGGAGTTAGTGTAGCAGGGGAGCCGCCCGCGTTGCCTCCCCAAGCTCCATGCAGCTCCGTCTGGAGGGAGAGTGCTCCCGTGCTGCCCGGACAGGAAGAAGGAATTCAGTTCAGACCTTCTTCTATCTGAAGGTCAGTAGCAGGCCTGCCATGATGAAAAACCAGGGCCTGGCAGGGCCCCGGAGCTCCTTCCCTCAGGGTGCAGAGGCTGGCTAGCCAGCAGTTGCGGAGGAAGAGTGCCCAGCACACATCCCTACTCTTGGCCCACAAGCAGAGCAGGACGTGAGGGGAGCTTAGGGTTGTGTCATCCAGCCCAGATCCAGGCTGAGGGCCTGTGTCTGACTGTCCCAGGCCAGGGCTACAGAGAGCCACCTGAGCTCCCCTGCCTCGGGGTCGGGGGACGGGGGACGGGGACCACTGTGGCTGGCCTGAGATTGCCAAGGGCTTGGGAACTGTCAGACCTAGTTGTGACCCAGTTTAATGCCAGCCTGGACACCCAAGGGACTGCCTTTATCTCTCTCCCCACAACAGCGGGCGAGCATCAGAAACTATGCGAGTCTGTGGTGACTCGCCACTGGCCTGATGACACACAGGGCAGGTACTGAAGTCCTTAGGTCGATGTCTGGCTGGAACCTCTAGATTTGCCAGTGTCCAGCGGTCTTGGCCTTGGCCTTGGTAGGATGGAGTTGCTTGGGTGTGTGTCACCACAAGCCTGCTGTAGATCCACTGTGCAGTCCTGATGTTGGGCAGGGCCTGGTGACTGTGAGTCCAGCTGTGTCCCAGCTCAGTGCCAGCCTGCACCCTTTCCTAGCCTCAGGAAGACAGCAAGAAGCCACTGACCGTGTCTGTTTGATTTTTAAAAATATTTTATATTTATTAAAGATTTATTTTTATTTTATTGGAAAGGCAGATATACAGAGAGAAGGAGAGACAAAGACCTTCCATCCACTGGCTCACTCCCCAAGTGGCCACAATGGCCTGAGCTGATCTGAAGCCAGGAGCCAGGAGCCTCTTCCAGGTCTCCTACACGGGTGTAGGGTCCCAAGGCTTTGAACTGTCCTCTACTGCTTTCCCAGGCCACACCAGGATACGAACCGGTGCCCGTATGGGATCCTGTTGCATGCAAGGCAAGGACTTTAGCCACTAGGCTATCATACTGGGCCCAATTTATTTTTTATTGAAAAGGCAGATTTATAGGGAGGAGGAGAGAAAGAAAGATCTTCCACCTGCTGGTTCACCCACCAGGTGGCTGCAGTGACTGGCGCTGAGCCACTCAATGCAAAGCCAGGAGCTTCTTCTCAGTCTTTGACATGCAGGGTCCCAAGGCTTTGGGTTGTCCTCTACTGCCCATAGGCAGGGAGCTGTAAGGGAAATGGAGAAACCGGGACCCAAACTGATGCCTTTATGGGATCCTGACACTTGCAAGGAGAGGATTCAGTTATTGAGCTTTGCACTGGGCCCCAGACTGTATCTTAGTGTTCAGTGCCAGCCAGGCTGGTAAAAACCCAATGTTGGACAGAATCTGTTGACTCCTATCTGGAGGTCCATGCCCAGACCCCTGGCTCTGCCCCGAGGCCTCCGTTGATGGGGCATTCCAGCCAGCAACATTGAGACTGACTGCAACAGCTTGAAGGGGGCAGCAGCTCCTCTGCTGTGCTGGTCTGGGTGGGCCGTGGGCTCTGAGGGTGACTGGGGTTTGGGGTTGGTGGCCATAGAACTAGGTGGATGGACCTTTCTGGTCCCAAATGCAAGGCTTAGAAGGAAGGACTACTTTCTGGACACCTACCTGGTTCATTCTAAGCTGCATGACTGCCACAGATTTGGGACAGATCTCTTCCAAGGGTAGGTACTGTGACTTATAAACCGCATATTAGAGCGCCACCTAGTGCTGATGCGACAGAAGTGTCACAGGCTCAAAGGAAATAAGCTGACAGTTTAAATTTTCTGAACAGTCATTAAGGAAGCCAGATTACAAAATCACATGCCAGCAAGCATCAGGTACTCCAGTAAGTCACAGCCTCACCTTAAAACAAATAAGGTGCCAGAAACCAGCCACTTGGTTCTGACATTGTCAAATGCTCTGAGGGGCAATGTAAAAATAGCTGTTGTAAGAAGTCAGTGAACTTCAGGAGAACACAGAGAGACAATGGAATGTGCTAGCAAAGGGGTTTGACAGAGATGTAAATACTTTTAAAAAAAAGTATTCATTTTTATTGGAAAGGTGGAGAGAAAAGGAGAGACAGAGAGGAAGATCTTCCATCCGATGATTCACTCCCCAGGCGGCTGCAGCGGCTGGAGCTGAGGCAATCCGAAGCCAGGAGCCAGGAGCTTCTTCCACACGGGTGCAGGATCCCAAGGCTTTGGACCGTCCTAAACTGCTTTCCCAGGCCACAAGCAGGGAGCTGGATGGGAAGTGGGGTTGTCGGGAATAGAACTGGCACCCATATTAGATCCCGGCACATTCAAGGTGAGGACTTTAGCCGCTAGGCTATTGCGCTGGGCCTGAGATGTAAATACTTTTAAAAATCAAGGCAGTAGGACCTGACGGCGTGGCCTAGTGGCTAAAGTCCTCGCCTTGAATGCGCCAGGATCCCATATGGGCGCTGGTTCTAATCCCGGCAGTTCCACTTCCCATCCAGCTCCCTGCTTGTGGCCTGGGAAAGCAGTCAAGGACGGCCCAATGCCTTGGGTTTCTGCACTCCTGTGAGAGACCTGGAAGAAGTTCCTGGCTCCTGGCTTTGGATCGGCATAGCATTGGCCGTTGCAGTCACTTGGGGAGTGAATCATCAGATGGAAGATCTTCCTCTCTGTATATCTGCCTTTCCAATAAAAAATAAATAAATCTTTAAAATCAAGGCAGTACCTCTATTATGAAAAATGATACAAAGTTCCTCGGAAAACTAAAATTGGGACTACAGAATGATCCAGCAATTCCTGTCTGGGTGTATCCACGGCACCTGAACTCCATCTTGTACGGAGATGTTTGTACTCCATGTTTATTGCAACATGAATCCCAGTAGCTGGGAAATGGAGCTGTAAGGATCCATCACCTGAAGGGTGTATGCAACGGAGTACTACTCAGCCATAAAAGGAATGAGGCCTTGTTATATGCAAGAACAAGGGTCAAACTGAAGGCTGTTGGGCTAAACCACAGCACCAGCTGGTTCTGGTTCATGTGAGAGTTGTGGTTGGGTATGGGACTGGCCAGGCAGCTGCACCCACTGTTACGTGCCTGGGCTGGTGCAGGGGGCGGGCTGGTCCTGACCCCGCAGAGCCAGGTCTGAGGACTGCTCCGGTTAGGCTTCTTAGGGGCTCCCCAACTAGACCAATATGTTTGACTCCCTGTCTCAGGGAAAATCATGCAGACATGTGGTCTGACCCCTAGAGCTCATGTTGCAGGAGTTGGCCACGTCAGTTGCTGAATCCTGTTCCAGAACAGAGCATGTCCAGACGCACGTGCAAGACAAGACAGCCAGCTCGTCTAAGCTAGCAGGACTTTGAGTACTCTTAAAAGGATGGAAAGGACAGGATAAGCAACACTCCAGGCCAGGCTTTACAACAAGCGTCTAGGTCTGTGGGCAGCCTGGCATCTACAAGGAGAGCCAACAGGCTTTAGAAAGAATTTCTCACCTCTGGTACAAGAAAGCCAACAACTTTTCAAATCAATCAGGACTACTTGAGCCCAGCAAGGTAGCCTAGTGGCTAAAGCCCTTGCCTTGCATGCACCTGGATCCCATATGGGCACCTCTGGCCCCGCTTCCCATCCAGCTCCATGCCTGGGAAAGCAGTGGAAGATGGCCCAAGGCCTTGGAACCCTGCACCCGTGTGGGAGACCCGGAAGAAACTCTTGGTTCTTGGTTTTGGATCAGCTCAGCTCTGGCCGTTGTGGCCACTTGGGGAGTGAACCAGTGGATGGAAGTTCTTTCTGTCTCTCCTTTCTATAAATCTGTCTTTCCAATAAAAATAAATCTGTACAGAAACGAAATGAGGCCTGCTAACATTGGTGTGTGCTTTTTTTCTCCAGCTGCCTGCGCTTTAGGATGAGGACAGTTGAATTTAACCAGGCTTGTGGGTTTGTGGAGTAGGCCCAAGCGAGAGAGCGCAAATGGCTGATCCGAGTGAAGGGCGACCAGAGATTGTCAGCTAGGGATGGTGAGAAGGTAGTTGAATCAGCGGGTTGGACACGGTCTCTCCTCCGTCACTTCATTGATCACTGGATTGGAGCTTCATAGGTTTATCGACAAATGATCGTAGGTGTTCATGCACTAGAGAACAGCCTGGGGGGTGGTGAGCAGGAGCCCAGGAGGGTTGTGGAAGGGTTGAGAGGGAGCGTTTGCGTGCTTGCTGAGGGAGGGCTATAGTTCTTTGAGCAACCCAGCTATTAAGTATCATTATTCATGTTTTATGGAGAACTGAAGTCAGGAACACTGAGTTTCCCCGAGGTCGCGGAGGTAGATTGGCTGATGCGTGCTTCGGCCGCTTTCGTCTGAGTCTGCGCACTCCTCCACCGCAGTGTGTCCGTTCAACAGTGATTACGTAATGATTTTACTTAGAGTATGAAAGATGGAAAGCTCTTGTTCACTTGCTTTTTCTCAAATGCCTGCAACAGAGGGCCCGACCAGAGCCAGAGCCAGGGGCCAGGAGCTAAGATCAGCTCTGGCACAGGGAGAGTCAGTTAGCTGGGCCATCAGCAGCAGGCCTGGACTGGCAGCCAGCGCGAGGGAGCAGCCACCGTTCCCCAGGCACAACCCTGCACTCACCAGGTGTTCTGCCACCTTAACTGTGCCTCGCCACTAGCTGACAGCTGCCGCGGAGCCATTTTCTAGGTCAATGAATTGCTCTTTTCATATCTTTTTACCTAAATGGCAGTGTCAAGTCACAGGTTTTTTTAGAGATTTGATTATTTTTAGAGATTTGTTATAGGGACCAGACACTTGCGTTCCCTTCCACTGCTGTGCCCAGGCCTTTAGCAGGGAGATGGGTCCGAAATGGAACACCTGAGACATTGCAGACGGCAGCTTTATGTGCTGTGCCACAGTGCTGGCCGTTCAAGGCGAGATCTTGAGAAATACACGGAACAGAATTACTTTCCTCATTGGGAATCATTTCTGATCTAAGCATGACATTAGAGGGGTTTACCGCTGCTGCAGTTACCTAGCTAGTCTTACACAAACACATACATTCAAGGTTTAAATATGATGGTTTTCAAAGCTCTTTTTGTTAAGGGGGCTTGAGGTGGGTGGAACCCGCACAACAAGTGGGAATGTCTGTTGTTTCAGTAGCGTGGCTGGGCGGACAGCTGTGCTGTTAGAACGTGTCTGCCAGAGCCGCGCGTTCCTCGCCCTGGCAGCCTGCGCTGAGTTCCGAGGCCTGCTGGTTGGCTGTTGAGTGTCACCTGTCTGGATGTGGTCTTCACTCCGCCGCGCAGTAATCGTCATCACGCTCTTGCTGTGTGTTTTTAGTTATTGAGCGTTGTGATGGGAGGTAGACTTTGACGTGTTCTTCAAAAGTGAAAGAAAAATGAGGTCATTATCATTAGACATAACATGAATATTTACCATTTTAAATGTCTACCAGAAAAGTGGTATACATAAATTTCAGGTAACATTTTTCTCAAAAAAATTATTTTAGGGTCTGGTGCAGTGGCATAGCGCGCTAAGCCTCTATCCTGTGGCATGACCTCCCCTGTGGGCACTGGTTCTAGTCCTGACTGCTCCGTTTCCAGATCCAGCTCCCTGCTTACGGCCTGGCAAAGCGTGGGAGGATGGCTTCAGACCTCAGCATTGGGCCTTTGGGGAGTAAATCCTCAGATGGGAGTTCTGTCCTGGTACCTCTCAAATACACATTTTAAAAAGTAGATTATGGTAAAATACAAGTAACAAACTTTACCGTCCTATGCAACAATGTTTCAGTATGCTGCAGATGAATTGTGTTGGAGTGGTGCCTTGTTTATGGATGCTTATCTAGGGATGAACTCTGGCTCAAGCCATTCCTCCTGCCCGGCTGTCTCCTGCCTGATGCTGAAGCCTTTCAGGCCCTGGAAAGGAGACTGATGGCACAACGGGGCAGAGAGCTGGCGACCTTAGCGGTCATCTGCCCCTAGGTCATGGCAGCTGCTTCCCTCCTGCTCCCTGGGGCCTCCGTGACAGTTCCCTGGATGCTGTGGCCTGTGTAAGATAGCTGGAGGCGGGGTGTGCACCGTGCAGCTCGGATCCTGTTACTGCCTTCTTTACATCCTTCATTGATTTCTACTGTCTAGGATGAAACCCAGACTCCAGAACAGAGCATTCAAGATGTCTGTAGCTTGGTGCGTACGTCTAGCTCTGCTGGAATACATGTAGTTCTCTAAACGTGCTGTCACTGGCCCAGAGTAGGGTGTCCAGAAACACTTCTTGAATGAATGAAGTTGTATATTTTGCATGTTCAGTAGCAAACTCTTGACTTTGACTAAGGCCAAGAAGCTTTTTAATTAATTTTTTTTTTTTTTGTGATAGGGTTCCATAGGGTCAAGGATTTCCACCCTCCCCACCTCCCCCCGTGACTTCCCCGTAGTATCATGTGGGATACTCCTTCAGCAAGGCTTGAAGAAGCTTTTTCAAGAGGTTGTGAACTTTTGTCTGTGCTTTGATTTCAGGCAGTCATGCACATCCCTAGATGGTAAAATCATGCAAAACTCTTGGGCCAGGACCGTATGTTCTGCCTCAGTGTACACCCCAGCTCTGAGCCCGTTTCTCATGGGCACTCTGTGTCACCTAAAACCTGTGGGTTTCCTGAAATGTATACTATGTGATGTTATATGCTGGATTTCTTACTACATTCACTTCCTTGCCCTTTGAAGATGAAAATTGCTTGGATGCTTATGAAATAATCAATATTCCAGCGAAAATCTATCGTAACAGTTATAATTAATGTAATGTGATTGCCCTCGTAGGATTGGGATCTTGTATAGGAATTTTAGGATTGCAGGGTTCTTCTTCCTGTGGAGGAGTTATCTGGGGACATCAAATAACTCGGCAGGATCATGCAAGTCTTAATCAGCACATCTGGGCTTGGCGTTAAACTGACGACTCATTGCTGAATTGTGTTCCTACTGAAGATGTTATTGTTCGGGCAGGTTTATTTCTGAGTTTCAATTCTCTTTCATCAGAACCACTTGACTTGTATACTTTGACGTCAGAAATGGTGTAATCTAGGTATTTCTGATTTGGTGGCTTAGTCAGTATTTGTTCCTGTGGGAAAGCTTTGTTTTTAAGTGTGCCTTTTTTTAAAGTCCAGAACTAGAATCATTTACCACCAGTTTTAATTTTTTTTCCTCTCCGCTCCTAATTTTAGTTGTGAGATCATTTAGGGGAAACAATGATCGAGGAAGGTGTTCAGCATGCTAAAACTGGCTCGGAGGTTTGGGAGCTCTAAGCGCTCAGAGTTTTAAGTTCTGTAAAGATATATAAATAATTATGTGAAGATCCAAGTTCATGTAGATTTATTTAGATGAAAGTTTCAGTGAACAAATTCAGGCGTGCGATTAGGACAGCTTTGGTCGCTGCTGTTCCAGTGCAGTCCTTTCCAGGCCAAGGCTCTTTATAGCTGGCAGATGAGCTGTTGTGAAGCTCACCCCGAGCATTTGTAATTGTTATTATATACATAAAAGAGTCTGTGTTTTACTGTGTTAAAGCATGCAGCTCAGTGACATTGGTTAGTTAAAATATTGTGCCAGTCACTTTGCTGTGTATTTCCAAGACTTTTCGTCAGTTTAAGCAGCAGCTTTGTCACTGTTAATTGTAACTTCCCATTCCTTCCTCCTTCATGGTCCCTAGGAACCTCGGATCTACTGTCTGTGAATGTGTCTGTTTTAGATATTTCACGTAAGTGGAATCATACAATATTTATACTTTTATTCCTGTGAATTATTTCAGTTAGCATGTTTCCAAGTTTTATCCACATTGCAGCACGTATCAGAACTCCATTCCTTTTTATGGCTTGATCATATTCTGTTATAATCATGTACTGCATAACAACATTTAATTTAGTGATGAGTGGTGTGTACCTAAAGTGGTCCCATAAACTTAGAGTGGAGATGAAAATTTCCTGTTACCTCGTGTTGAAGTCTGTAGCGTTGTGTCAGGGTTGCTGTCACTGTAACTTCAGGGATAGCTCTGTCTCCAGGAGCAACGGGCTATTCCATTTGACCCAAGGTCCAGTAGGCCATGCCATCTGATGGCCACACAAGGAAGAAGTTGCTCAACAACCTGTGTCTCAGAACATACACCTGCATAACTTGTATATGTACATATACCATGTTTTATCCATTCATCTGATAGACACATGGATTGTATAGCTTTTGGTTTTTTATTTAATCCCTCAGTGAACATCAGTGTGTAAGTATCTGTTTCAATCCCTGTTTTCAGTATATAATTAGGAGTGAAGCTCCTTTTAAGCTCTTTTGGGAATTAAACTTTCTTCCATAGTGGCTGCATTGTTTTATCTCCCCACTAGCGATGTTTAGGTAGTCGTTCCTAGGACCTAATCCTTCTTTTAAGGTCTTTAGTTATGTGACCTTGAGTGAGCCTTTTAACATCTCGTTTGTTCCCTTTTCTTTAAAAATGGAGGGCCTGTGGCTGGTGCAGTAGCCTAGTGGCTAAAGTCCTTACCTTGAATGCACCGGGATCCCATTTGGGCACTGCTTCTAATCCCAGCAGCCCCACTTCCCATCCAGCTCCCTGCTTGTGGCCTGGGAAAGCAGTCGAGAACGGCCCAGAGCCTTGGGATCCTGCACCCACATGAGAGATTCAGAAGAGGCTCCTGGCTCCTGGCTTTGGATCAGCTAGCTCAGCTCTGGCCGTTGCAGCCCCTTGGATTGGAAGTGAACCGCTGGGCCTCAGGCCGGGCCTCATGTGAGGTGCCCATGCTGCAGGCTGGCAGCCCTACACGGCTATGTTTACCTGATACTTTGCCCGTTAGTACATTGTCTATCCCAGCTTGTCAGGAAAAGGGATAGCCATGTCAGTGTTTTTGAAGATGCTTTTGGTAGTTTTCCAGATAGCCCCTGAGAGATCAGAATTATGGAAGAGAATTTTTGCCCGGGCCCTACACCCTAGTTAAATATTATTAAATGAATTAATAATTACGTTCCACAATCTCCTCTTTGTTGGTCTTTCAGTAGATAAGGAAAGAAAAAGTAGTAGCAGCTGACTGCCCTTCTGAGTTCTGTCCTAGGGCAGGATACCCCCAGAGACCGCAGTCTCCTGGAGGGCCTGCTGGCTGGGGGTGGTGCGGCATGACTGTTCTTGGAACTTGACTTAGCGGCCTCTGTGCTCTGGCAGAAGCCCGGAGGGATGGGTGGATCTCGGGGCATCTTGGAAATCATCAGGCTGCTTGTTGTGGCAGCCTGGCTTCCAGCCAGAGAGCTTAGTGCTCCCACACTGCTTTCTTTTGTTTGTTGGTTTAAGAAAACGTGTTAGCTGTGTGTTTTGTGTTAGCTGTGTGTTTTGTTCTTATCGGGTCCCTGCTGCTCACTGTCTCTCTGTTCCCCTTGGTGCGAAGTTAAAGCTGCTTTTCCTGTTGACTGACTCTTGAGTTTTTCACATCAAAGACGTTTAATATAGATTTATGTCCGACAGTGCTGAAGCTAAAGCTGACTGCTGCTAATAAAAGCCTTAGTATTTTTATTTTCTTGCGTAGCACTGCCATCTCCCACAGTGACATTCTCTTGGAACTGTAAGGCATCCCGTATGCATATATTTTGAAAGGAGTGATGATTGGTTTCGATCCGTTTCTTAGAGGCTCGCCTTACTGTAGCCACTGTAGTGAGACTCTGCCTGGCGTGTCCTGGCCTTCTGTCGTCTGCCTCTTGGCTGCCTTGCCGCAGCCTGCACTTGCCCTGCCTGGGCTTGAGCTCCTATTCGCAGTTATTAGACTTGCCAGACCGTGGTCAAACCTAGGACATCTGCTGCCTCCACGTGGTTTTTCTTTAAGGACATCCATTTAAGGAGAGCAGTTTCCCCTCCCTAATCCTCTGCTTAAATGCCTGATTTCCTTCTTTCTTTCAGGTAGCTTGTCCTAATATTCTAATCAGACTTCCAGATATTTACTAAATTTTATTATTATGAAAAATACTTGGCAGTGGAGTGTGGTTTTGAAGCAGTTTCTAGTGACTGGTAGTGGCTTCCTGCTCTCAGGAACTCCAGGAACGCCTGTTCTAGGAGTTGAGCGAGTTCCCTGTCCGTCTCCGGTCTGCACAGCATCTTGAAGTGTCTGCTTTGTTTTTTCCTGACATTGACATCCTAGTGCTGCTGTGGCTGTGTGTTTTCTACCTAATCTGCTCAAAATAGAAATAAAAAACTGCCTTGTATTTTTTCTGGTTTTGAGAAAAGAAGTACTCTAAGAAGTTTCACTGTGGGGCAGGCGACATGGCTCAACAGGCTGGTCCTCCGGCCTGTGATTACAACATCTCATATGGGGGCACTGGTTTGTGTCTCGGCTGCTCCACTTCCCATCCAGCTCCCTGCTTGTGGCCTGGGAAAGCAGTCGAGGATGGCCCAAAGCCTCAGGACCCTGCATCTATGTGGGAGACCTGGAGGAGGCGCGTGGCTCCTGGCATTGGATCAGCGCAGCTCCAGCCCTTGCAGCCACTTGGGGAGTGAACCAGTGGATGAAAGATCTTTCTGTGCTGCTAGCTGTAAATCTGTCTTTCAAATAAAAATTAATAAACATTAGAAAAAAAATTCATGGAACAAAGGGAAAAGGCAGTAGGAGGAACTTTCACAGTTCTCATTTATGTTTCTCTACTTTGTTTTTCTTAGAATAGAAAATTGATACAGTATTCAGTAATTGGAGCATACAGTTACCCTAGGGATTAATGTGTTCACATCTACATCAAAGTTTCTGAGTTTGATTAATGGCCCTGGCTCTGAGCTCAGCTTTCTTCCCATGCAAACCCTGGGAGGCAACGGAGTAGCTTTTAAGTAATTGGGTTTCTGCCACCCTTGGGGGGAAAGGTGGGGAGCTGGATTGCTTTCCCAGCTCCTGGCTCTGGCTCCAGAAGTTAAAAGCATTTGGAAGGTAAACCAGCAGAAGGAGATGTAGCTGTCTGTCTCTGTTTGTTCCTCTGATTTCCAAGCAGTGAAACAACTGGAAAAAAATTTATATGCACACAAATGTAGATAAATGCTATATGTAGTTAATAGATATTAAGTCTTGATCTGTAGACTTTGTTTTAAATCTGGTATTTGGAGCGTTAAATACTGTTTGTGAAAAGTCATTAAAAGTATAAATTTGTTTCTGTGTTACTCTAATTGTATGAACTGTTGTAATATGCATTTGAAATATTTCTTGATGGCTATGGAAGAATGCATATGAAACTTTTGGTTTTTTCCAGTGAAGATGTTTGTTTATGCCTTATGATTTTTAATAGTTTACACTTGCCCAAATGAAGCTTGTTATGTCTGTATTTTAAAAGGCAAACCAGCCTATAATGTTCTGGGTGGACACTTGTCTGACTCCATATTAGTATTTTCAGAAGAGGTTGACTAGCTTTTAGGTCATCTGTATTTATTTTTTATTTTTTTATTTTTTTTTTTTATAATCCATTTTATTGTATTGTTGTTGACAATCTTTACATAGTTGACAATCTTTACATACAATCTTTACTATAGTTAACTATAGTTGAAGGAAAATCAAGAAAGAGAAGAAAAAAAAAAAAGGTTCAGGGGGATAGGGAGGTGGGCAATGCTCTTATGTCCATATTGTTTCCATCATGTATCTGAGGTAAAAGGGGATATTGAGGGAGAAGCCCCACCCGGTTTCCCGCCCACCCCAAGTCCCGGATGTGGGGCATGCTCTGAGATATGTGCTCAAGTGGAGTTAATAGTTCTCCAGTTATGAGTCACTGCCAGTTTCGCTCGATGAGGTGGTCCACTGATTGATATGGTCCATCGTGAAGTCTCCATTTGTCCCATATTTCGCTGCCAACATGTAGCTGAGATGAATGATTGTCCTATTCTGTCTTCTGTCTTTTCTTGGTTAGAATTCTGAGTCCAGCAGTTCAAGTGGGGAGATCTCCAAAGATACTTTGAGGTATTCCCAGACCAGATTCTTGTATGTTCTAGCAAGCACAGGGCCCGGCACAGTCCATCACCCTGATCAGCTGGTGGTTGCAATTGCTGTGTTGGTTCTGTTTTCAGTCCCGAGTTGCACTGGAACCAATGGGTGTTGCAGTCCAGTCTGGTTCGGCCCTTACATCAACCAGTGGGAGCTGCAGCCTAGTCGGGGCGACCCACAATAACCCCCACCAAGCCTGCCCCCTACCCTGGTTTGCCAATTTGTGTAGCAGAAGACCAGTCTGTCCCCCATCCCATTTGGCTCTGGTACTTGTCAATGGGTATTAAAGCTTAGTTCTATCTAATCGACTCAACCATCCAGCCCTCACAGATGTTGTTGAGTGCCTCTGTCTAGCCATCCCAGCCCCCGTCCTAGTTTTCATGCCCTCGCACGGGAATAGTGACCCAAGAAGGGGGAACCCACTTTTTCCCTCCCAGGTCTCTCTGTCCCGGTTTATGCACTCTTTAGGTGGTCCTGTGATTTGACTCGACAGAATTAGTCCCCAGTGCCAGCTTCTGCCAGCTGATGCTGTGGCCCTGATCTTGTCCACATGCAGCGCACAGGTGTTGTAGCCTTGCTTAGTCGTGTCTGTCTCTATCCCAGCCAACACTCTCCAGTGGGAGTGGTTGTCCAGCGAGGGGACCAGCCCCTTAACCCCCCCGCCAGCTCTGCCCCTCCCTTCCTGGATCTCACGTGTGCTGGATGGGTGCTGCATTCATATCCAGTACAGGCAACCACGCCCTGGCGTTCCAGAATGTGTACTGGTTTTGTCGCAACCAAACCCGGCCCATTCCACACTCTGTTCTGGTGATCGGATTTGCCAGAGGATGACATGAACTGATTCAGCCTGGCCTGCTCCTGACCCATGCCGAATGCATGCCAGTGGGAAACTTTCCATGGCCTATTCTGGGCTGTTTCCAATCATGCTTCTTGTGCTTACCTGCAGGGACTGTGTCCTGCCAGAGGAGTTGCCCAGGCTCCTCCATCAGAACCCCTCCCAATGCCAGATTTTGCGCTTGCCAGGGGGTTCTTGAGCCAACCCTACTCAGTTCACCTCCTGTCCTAGCAGGAACAGTGGCTTTTCCTGGCGGTCATCTGTATTTATAAAGAGGGATGAGAAAGAGATTGTTGCATGATTTGAGGAACTTGCTAACCTCTAAAATTCTTTATTTGAGGACAGTTTCATTTATTTTACTGTGTAATCTCTATTAAGATATAAATATTTCTGTGGTGGAGCTATTGGGTGTTATTACATATTAATATCATACTACAAGTTTCTTATCAGATTATCTCTGCATTCTAAGGCTTGGCCGAAGTGATAACATTTTGGAGTTCCTGCCTTGGTATCACTTAGGGCCCTTGTCTTTGTCTTCTGTGTAGTTAAAATAATTAAATCTGGCCTCTTCTGCTATTACTCCTGTTCAGTCCGGGACCAAGTCGCAGACAGTGGGACTGACTCAGTATGAGGGGTTAGGAAAAGAGGGAATTTGCAATTAATACTTAACTTTCTGTTTTCTTGAGCTAAGTCTAACAAGTTTCCCTTTTTTTTTTTGAAGCCTAGTGTATACCAACATTGAATTATGATCTTTGCTATTGGGAAATGCTTATTCAACTATTTGCTATTTTTAAGGTATTTAGTTTGCTTTATATTTTGCTGTGAGTTTTCCTGAGTTCTAGTTTAGTGAGGAGGAAGGTGTATTTTGGCCTGTATTGTTTTGTGTGTTTTCCTCCTGGGGAAGCCTTTTAGAACACAGAAATCTGTGATCAGAGGAGGCTGGGCTGCAGCGTTTCTCTCCCATTAGTGATTAGATTGTGCCTTTCCAGAAATCAAAATAATTACATGAAAACCTAGTTCTTCATGTTTCCTAGAGCTGCTTGCAGAGCTGTATTTCTGGTTTTCTGTGCTTACATGTAGTCTGTTTTTTTTTTTTTTTTTTTTAACTTCATCCAAGTTTGTGGCATGGGCATCAAGCTGGGGGGTGGGCGCCTGTAGATCTCTATCATTGTAGCCCCCAGAACCCTGCCGTAAGGGAGGTACAAAAGGTTATTAAAACGTCGGTACAGATGTTAGTGATTCTGCTTAGATGGCCAGTAGCTACAAAGGCAGTCGTTAGATAAAAATGCAAGTCTCTTGGTTGGCATAATTGCTCAAAAGTTTCGATTAAGTGAGGATTTCACATTTTATTACATAAGGCTAATGCAAATTTTTAAATATGCTACTTTCCGTTTAATTCTTTTTAAAAAGATTTATTTTATTTATTTGAAAGAATGAAGGGAGTGGAGTCAAGGGGAGAGAGATGGAGCGAAAGAAAGAGAGAATGACTTGTATCTCCTGGCTTGGTTCACTCCCCAAATGGCTGCAAGGGCCAGGGCCTGGCAGGGCTGAACCCAGGAGTCAGGAGCTTCACCTGGTCTCCAACACGAGCAGGTGCTGGCACGGGTGTGTCCATCGTGGTGCCAGCGTCCCAGGCGCCATAGCAGGAAGCAGCCAGGGTTTGAACTGGTGCTCCGATGTGAGATGCTGGGTGCAGGCAGCTTACCCTACTGTAGCACATGCTGGCCCTGGCTTTAATTCTTTGTTATTCTCAAATATAACTCTGCTGGAATTTATATTGATTTTTTCCCCTTAGAGACAGGTATTTTAAAATGTTAACTCCATGACGGAATTAGCAGGTTTTTCTGTAGTCTTGGGTAGGGTTGAACGAGTACTGAGAAGTACTCAGTTCTTCTCCGGGAACTCACCGCAGGCACGTTTGCTGTGTCTGACGGTCCTGTTTGCATCACAGCTGTCCCTTGTGCTGACTTGGGCTTCTCCTTCCGGAGGCGCAGCTGTGGGCTGGAGAAAGCCGGGCTAACACCCCTTCCCGCAGAGGAGCTGCTGGTTTGCATCAGGGTTTTATGATTTCACCTCAGTTTTATGGTTTTTGTTTTTAAGGCACAATTTTCTGGGGAAAAAAAGCAAACAGAAAATGGAGGAAAATCCTCACTCCTGAGGTCTTTTAGAAATACAAGGGGCTGGCATTGTGGGCAAAGCTGCCACCTGTAATGCCGGCATCTCGCATGAGTGCTGGGTCAAGTCCGGGGTGCTCCATTTGTTTTTTGCTTTGTTTTGTTTAAGATTTTTTCTTTTTTTAAAATTTAATTTTTAATCTTATGATACAAATAGCATTTTTTTATGATACAATTCCGTAGAGTCTAGGATTCCCTCAGCGTTAATGTCTTTTCACTTGAAAGATTTACAGGGCCTGGTGCAGTAGCTTGGTAGCTAAGGTCTTTTCCTTGCATGTATGGGAGCCGGTTCCTATCCTGGGTGCTTTGTTTCCCATCTGGCTCCCTGCTGGTGGCCTGGGAAAGCAGTCAAGGATGACCCATGGCCTTGAGACTTGCATAGGGGACCAGTTCCTGGCTTTGGATTGGCTCAGCTTTGGCCACTGCAGCCACTTGGGGAGTGAACCAGTGGATGGAAGATCTTTTTGTCTATATCATCTTCTCTCTGTAAGTCTGACTTTCCAATAAAAATGAATAAATAAATCTATGTAAAAAAAGAAAGAAACGTTTATAAAGGAGGAGGGTCAGACACAAAGAGAGAGAGATATCTTCCATCCACTGAATCACTCCCCAAGTGTTTGGGACCATGGGAGCTGGACTGATCTGAAGGAGCCAGGAACTTCTCTCAATCTCCCATGTGGTTGCAGGGTTCCAAAACTTTGGACAGTTCTCTGTTGCCTTCCCAGGTTTTAAGCAGGGAGAGAGCTGGATTGGAAGTAAAGCAGCTGGGACTCAAACTGACACCCATATGGAATGCCAGTGCTACAGGTGGAACATTGGTTAGCTGTGCCGCTGCGCTGCCATGGTTTTGATCCAGTTCCCTTCTAATGTGCCTTGGAAGCAGTAGAGGGTAGTCCAGATGCCTAGGCCCTGTTGCCTCTGTGGGACAGGCCTGGAAGGAGCTCCTGGCTTCCAGCTTTGGCCTGGTCCAGCACTGGCCATTGGAGCCGTTTGAGGAGTAGACCGATGGGTAGAATACCTCACACTCTGTCCTTGTCTCTGTGTAACACTGACTTCTGAACAAATATATATATACATATTTAAAGAGATTTATCTGTTTTTCTTGGAAAGGCAGGTTTACAGAGGAGAGACAGCTGATTCAGTCCCCAAGTGGCCACACGTCCAGAGCTGAGCCGATCCTAAGCCAGGAGCCTGGAGCTTCTTCCTGCTCTCCCATGTGGGTAGAGGGTCCCAAGGCTTTGGGCCATCCTCCACTGCTTTCCCAGGCCACAAGCAGGGAGCTGGAGGGGAAGCAGAGCAGCTAGGATAGGAACTGGCACTCACATGGGATCTTAGCACATGCAAGGCAAGGACTTTAGCCATTAGGCTACTGTGCTGGGCTCAAGAAGTTTTTTTTCTTTAAGAGCTCATTATAGGCAAGCATTTCTATTTAAAGATATGATGAATTGTCAGACAAAATTAGGCTGTCCTCCTCTGCCTGTTGTGGAGAAAGTGAATTCTGCAAGGATTGTGAGTCAGGAAGTATATTAACTAGGTTTGTTCATTGGCTTGAATGTATTATTTGATCCATAGAGTAAGTTTCTGCTGTTGCTTATCAGATGTGTTTGACATTAATAACACAATTGATGGACCTGGAATTTGGTTGAAAATTGAAAACCTCAGTAAGTTATCCTAGTCAGTGACAGTCCTATGGAAGTGTTCTCCATGCTCATGGAACTTACAGTGTGGGAAGCAGACGTGACTGTGGAGGATGGGAAAAGAGCTGTCCTTCTGTGTCCCTACGGAGAAGTGACGGTATTCCTGAATTTACACAAGTGCGAAATATCATAGAGCTGTACAGCAGAAGAAAGTCTCTTCTACATACATTTTACATGACATCCAAAACACTTCTACAAGTTTAATAATTATAAATTGTATCATTTTGATGTATTAGATTTAAAACAAGTACATCATTATTTTAAATATACTTAGGAATTTCAATTTAGAACTCAACATTACCTATTTCAAAAATATATGAACAGAACTCTTCTTTCATATCTAAATGTTATTTCCCATTTTTTCTTTGAATTTGTTTTTTCTGTTTTCCTTATAGAATTTTATGAAAATGTCATATTTTGTAGACCAACCGATTATTACTTTGTGTTGTACCCAAAATAGGCAGATGAATTGAAATGGAATTTTTATATCTCTAGGTGTCAATTCTTTTATTTAGTAGTAGTTTACCATTAGCACATAATTAAAACAATATTTTTTGAAATCGCAAAGTCAGATATACAGAAAAGAGGAGAGACAGAAAGAAGATCTTCCATTCAATGATTTAGTTCCTAAGTGGTTGCAAAGGCCGGAGCTGAGCTGATCAGAAGCCAGGAGCCAGGATCCTCTTCTGAGCCTCCCCTCGACTGTCTTCCCAGGCCACAAGCAGGGAGCTGGATGGGGAGTGGGGCTGCTGGGATTACAACCAGCGCCCATATGGGATCCTTAGGACTTTAGCCGCTAGGCTACCATGCTGGGCCCAAAACAGCATTTTTCGATAAAGGTAAAATTTTACTAGAAAGGAAAATTCTTGAAATTGTTAATGCTTTTTCATGGCTTCTAGTCACCAACCAAATAAATCTGAACTATTTGGTGTGGGTATTCAAAGCTTGCCTACCTCTCCTGCTTTGGTTTTTATCACATTCCTTTCATGCACACTCTGCACAAAAAGCAAACAGAAACAGACACACCCGTTACCGCCCCCCTGGTCAGAACGCACCGAGTGATTGCGGTGTTCCCCTTCCCTGGAGTGGCTTTGAATAGTGGCTGTCGTGAGGACTTTGGGGTGTCTTTTTTTTTCTTCAATTGGAAAGTCAGCTATGCAGAGAGGACCAACTTCATCTGACGAGTCACTCCCCAAGCGACCCCAACAGCTGGAACTGTGCCGATCCGAAGCCAGGAGCCCAGAGCCTCTTCCAGGTCTCCCACACAGGCGCAGGGTCCCAAGGCTTTGGGCTGTCTTTGACTGCTTCCCCAGGCCCCAAGCAGGGAGCTGGATGGGAAGTGGAGCTGCCGGGATCAGAACCGGTACCCATATGGGCTCTCAGCATGTGCAAGGTGAGGATTTGGCTGCTAGGCTACCATGCTGGGCCCTTTGGAGTGGCTTTGACTGGAAGAAACAGCCTGCTGTGACTCAGGCCTCATGTTGGCTGTTTACTGATTGTGTCCCTGGTTCTTGTTAGAGTATTCAACGCAAACTGGGCACTCAACAAGCATTGCAGTAATTCACACATTGATAAATTATTGATACAAATTACAGAATGTTGCATGGATTTAGCAATTTTGTTTCTTTATGTGTGCATATACATTCAGCTATTTAGTTCCATGTGCGGAAGTGTGTGTGTGTGCGTGTGTGTGTGTGTGCGTGTGTGTAAGCAGTTGTTGCATGCCCTGGAGAAACAGCTGACCGCTTGGATTACAAAGGATTGTATTGTGAGTCTTTAGGAATGATCTAGGTTTATTTGCAAGTCCCTTCGTAGGAATGTCAGCTTTGAGCTTGCATTGAAGTCGTGGTACCAGGTGCTAGCTGCTCTGACTTGGGGATTCCATGAGGGAGAGGATTGGCACATTCCTGTCATCCCTTAGATATTTCATTCTCTTTTGCCTGGACTTCGCAGGCGATGATGTGTTTCCACCAAGGAGCAAAGCTGTTGGAATGCTGAATTCCACAAATTTTATGTGCTTAGGAATGACCTTTCACTAAACTGTTCACAGTTCTGAATAGAAGATATTTTTATCTTAAAGTAAATATGGAAATTGAAAATTCAGATTAGGCTATAAATTCTCATCTTTTTTTTTTAAGATTTATTTTTATTACAAAGTCAGATATACAGAGAGGAGAGACAGCGAGGAAGATCTTCCGTCCAATGTTTCACTCCTCAAGTGAGCCGCAACGGCCGATGCGCGCCGATCTGATGCCGGGAACTAGGAACCTCTTCCGGGTCTCCCACGCGGATACAGGATCCCAATGCATTGGGCCGTCCTCAACTGCTCTCCCAGGCCACAAGCAGGGAGCTGGATGGGAAGTGGATCTGCCGGGATTAGAACCGGCGCCCATATGGGATCCCGGGGCGTTCAAGGCGAGGACTTTAGCCGCTAGGCCATGCCATCGGGCCCAATAAATTCTCATCTTTACGTATTGCTGTAATTTAGTGTTTAGAAAGTGTGTTTATGGCATGATTTTATATAACTAGCATGGAAAGTCTTCACCTTTTTTTCTCTTTATTTTAAAACTCCTCACATAGAAAAATTGAGCTTTGTTAGTTTATTGTACAGTTCTGAGAATTTTCGCTTCTGTAGATCTGTGTAAACCTACGGTCACCAATAAACCTACCCACGCCAATGAGTCCCTCACCCCAAAACCTCCTCTTGCAATCCCTATTTAGTCACATCTTCCTCTGCTTTTTATGCCTGGTGACCAGTGAAGGATTTATCTATTTTTATTGGTGAGGCAGATCAGATTTACATAGAGCAGATAAAGACAGAAAATTCTTCCATCGACTGGGTCACTCCTCAGATGACTATAACGATCAGAGCTGAGCGTATCCAGAGCCAGGCGCTCACCCAGGGTCCCCCACATGGGTGCAGGGTCCTGAGGGTTTGGGCTGTCCTTAACTGCTTTTGCAGGCCACAGGCAGGGAACTGGGTGGAAAGCAGGGACTCAATGAACTCGTGCCTGTGTGGGATCCTGTGCTTGCAGGTGGAGAATCAGCCAGTTGAACCATCACACCAGTCCATCTAGTGCTGTGGTTTTTTTTTTGTCTTGTTAAAAATATCATGCAAATAAAGCATATTGTATACAACCTTTTGAAACTGACTTCTTTGGAAAACTCAGCATTGTGAAAGGAGAGGGAACGAGGAAAATGAGAGCAGGAGGGAGGGAGACGGTGAGGCCAGTGTGCGCAGTCTCCGCCGTTGGGCTCAGCTGGGCCAGGACCAGAGCCCAGGACTGAGTGTGGGTCCTCCAGGTGGGTGTCCGGTGCGGCTGCCTCCCCACAAGGCCTGCAATAGCAGGAAGCTGGCCTGGACAGCGTGCCTTCAGGGCTCCATCCCAGGCACTGTGAGACGGGATGTGGGCGTTTATCAGATGTAGTCAGATTTATCGGATGTAGTAAAAGGTTTTAAGAACCTCGCTTCATTCATATGTTTATATGCTGTGTTGCAGCATGACCTTTTTCTCACTATAGATTATTGATTGGAAACATTACAGAGCAAGCAGATGTGTCAGAAAAGGGCACTGGGGTCAAAGTTGGAAAACTTGATTTATCAAAATGAAATCATTGATTCTCAAGGGGTAATTTGCCCTCCAGGGCACTTAAAAAATAAGATTGCATTGCTCTGGTTTATTTATTTTTTTAAAAAGATTTATTTATTTTTATTACGAAGTCAGATATACAGAAAGGAGGAAAGATAGAGAGAAATATCTTCCATCTGATGATTCACTCCCCAAGTGAGCCGCAACAGGCCAGTGCTGTGCCGATCTGAAGCCGGGAACCAGGAACCTCCTCCAGGTCTCCCATGCGGGTGCAGGGTCCCAAAGCATTGGGCCATCCTCGACTGTTTTCCCAGGCCACAAGCAGGGAGCTGGATGGGAAGTGGAGCTGCCTGGATTAGAACCGGCGCCCATATAGGATCCCGGCGCATTCAAGGCGAGGACTTTAGCCACTAGGCCACTGTGCCGGGCCCTGTTTGTTTGTGGTTTTTTTTTAGAATTATTTTATTTTTATTGGAAAGTTAGACATACAAAGGGGAGAGACAGAGAGGGAGATCTTCCATCTGATGATTCACTCCCCAAGTGACTACAACGGCTGGAGCTGAGCTAATCCAAAACCAGGAGCCTGGAGCCTTTTCTGGTTCTCCCAGATAGGTGCAGGGTCCCAAGGCTTTGGGTCATTCTCGACTGCTTTCCCAGGCCACAGGCAGGGAGCTGAATGGGAAGCGGGCCACCAGGATTAGAACCGGCTGCCCATAGGTGATCCCCGCGCAGTCAAGGCGAGTACTTTAGCTTCTAGCTCAGCTATTGCACCAGTTCCTTGTCTTTTTTTTTAAAGACATTTGTTTTCTTATTTTAAATATTTTATTTTTATTGAAAAAACAGATTTACAGAGAGAGAGAGAGAGATCGAGATCTTTTATCTATTGCTTCAATCCCCTAAGGCACTCAGTGGCCTTAGCTGGGCTGGTGCAAAGCCAGGAACCAGAAGCTGCTTCCAAGTCTCCCATGTGAGTTCAGGGGCCCAAGGACTTGAGCCATGATTCGCTGCATTTCCCAGACCATTAACAGGGAGCTGGATGGAGTCGGTGGCAAGGACAGAGACCACAGGAGATGCCGCTATCACAATTAGCAGCGTTACACGCTTTGCTACAATACCAGCGTCTGTCCACGGTACACTTTTTGATGTGTAGAGATACTTGGTAATTGTATTTGGGGAAGAGGAACTCCTGGCTTAGTGGGTGGAAGCCAGGGATGCTGCTCGGTCCTGCAGCTGTACATCCTATAACATCTAGGGCAATCTCACAACAGCAACAAATTATTTAGCTACAAGTAATGATGTGTCATGATTCAGAAATCCTGAATTAAATTATTGCATTTTTATATGAAGATGTATTTCTTCTATAATACATATTTGATGTAAAAGTACAATTAAAAATAATTGGAAGCTCCAGGCTCCTCCCCGGCCCAGCTCTGGCCATTTTGGGATTGAACCAGAGGATCAAATATCACTCTCTTTCTGCTTCTCTCTCTCCTCTTTCAGATAAAAATAAGTTTTTTTTGTATAGAAATATTATGTTGAATCAGCCTTGAACTAGTGGGAATAATTGTACATGGTCAGGTGTTTAATTAATGGACTGTTGGATTTGGTTTGTGAGTTTATCAAAGATTTTTGTGTCTAAGGAATATTAATCTGTAGTAGTTTTATTTGTTTATTTTTGAAAAATCAGATTTACTGAGAGGAGAGACAAAGATCTTTCGTTCACCGATTCAGTCTCCAAGTGGCCTCAATGGCTGGAGCTGAGCTGATCTGGGAGCCAGGAACTTCTTTCGGTTCTCCTACGCGTATGCAGGCCCCATGGCGTTGGGCCATTTTTTACTGCTTTTCCAGGCCACAGTCAGGGATGACGTGGTGCAAAGAGCAGCTTGGCTGCTGTGCTCAGAGCTGTTTTTCTTCATCTTGCCTATTCTTCCCTGTTGGCAATTTCTAAGTCCCATAGTATTCTCTGTCTCAACATGATGTCTCATTAACATTCTTCCTTAAAGTCCCCTGTGAATTTTATTAGTAAATGCAATTTTCTATCAATTCTACCATCAAGATAGAATTAGTAGCATCTAACAAAATTGGAAGTAATAAGTGGAACGAGTCATACCTTTGGATAATTTACCTAGCCATTCCTTTCCTAACCTGGGGCCCGCACCATCCAGCACTCCACCTCTAAGCACAAGGGTTTTGCACTTTAGGATACTCTGAAGGAGGAGGAGGATGATGATGATTTACTTTCTTAATCTTCCACAGCAGTTATACCATCAGCAGACTGGAAAGATGACATTAGTAATGGCAGTGGAATTAAAGCTGAGTGTTTTTGCTGCCCTATGATTTTTACCTCAAACCATAAGTTAAGTCAGTTATGGGCCCGGCACAGTGGCCTAAAGTCTAAAAGTCCTCACCCTGAATGCAACAGGATCCCATAAGGGTGCCGGCTCTAATCCCGGCTACTCCACTTCCCATCCAGCTCCCTGCTTGCGGCCTGGAAAAGCAGTTGAGGACGGCACAAAGCCTTGGGACTCTGCACCTGCATGGGAGACCTGGAGGAGGTTCCTGGCTCCTGGCTGCAGATCAGCTCAGCACTGGCCATTGCGGCTCACTTGGGGAGTGAATCATCGGATGTAAGATCTTCCTTTCTCTCTCCTTCTCTCTGTATATCTGACTTTGTAATAAAAATAAATAAATCTTAAAAAAAATTAAGTCAGGGCCTGGCACAGTGGCCTAGTGGCTAAAGTCCTCGCCTAGAACTCCCCGGGATCCCATATGGGCGCCGGTTCTAATCCCGGCAGCTCCACTTCCCATCCAGCTCCCTGCTTGTGGCCTGGGAAATCAGTCAAGGACGGCCCAAAGCCTTGGGACCCTGCACCCGCATGGGAGACCTGGAAGAGGTTCCTAGTTCCCGGCATCGGATTGGCGCAGCACTGGCCGTTGCGGCTCACTTGGGGAGTGAAGATCTTCCTCTCTGTGTCTCCTCTCTGTATATCTGACTTTGTAATAAAAATAAATAATTTTTTTAAATTCAGTTATAATAGTAAAGTATATTATAAGCCTTTCACAGTTTGATACAGATTTTGCAGCAAAGATGGATTTAATAGGGAGCTTTATAACTAAGCTATGTCTTGGATATTTTTTATTGTGGTGGTGATTTCAGCAGTAGTTTTTTTTTTTTAGAGATTTATTTGTTTTTACTACAAAGTCAGATATATAGAAGAGGAGAGGCAGAGAGAAATATCTTCTGTCCGATGATTAATGCCCCAAATGACCACAATGGCCAGTGCTGCGTTGATCTGAAGCCAGGAGCCAGGAATTTCCTCTAAGTCTCCCATGCAGGTGCAGCGTCCCAAGGCTTTGGGCTGTCCTCGAGTGCTTTTCCAGGCCACAAGCAGGGAGCTGGATGGGAAGTGGAGCAGCCAGGATTAGAACCAGCACCCACATGGGATCCTGGCGCGATCAAGGTGAGGACCTTAACCATTATGCTATCATGCCGGGTCCATGTATACTGTCAAAGATTATTTGAACAACAGCAGCAAAATACTAACGTGTGTTGTAAGTCAAACAAATCGGGTGATCTGACGTGTGTGTGTGTGTGTGTGTGTGTAGTTCTTATCTCCAAGACACGTGCTGTGGAGAGCATTGGGATTTTCTTGCTTGAGGTAGCCAATACCTGCTGAAATGGCAAAGGAATAAAGTCCTTTGTCTTACTAAGGCTATTGGAAACAACCCGAATTTAGCTGGCAGGAAACTGCAGCCAATGCCCACGTGTACAGGGAGCATGTACGTGACACACCTGTTATAGATATTGGGGAATTAGCTCCCCAGGTCTGAAACACAAGAATGAGCCTTTTGTTTTACCTTATTTTTAGCATCACATGAAAGGACTGTTATATTATCAAGTTATCTACAAGGCAGTGACAGGTGTCCTGATAGAGTAAGATTAGAGAAAACTGACAGCTGAAAGGAGTGTTTCCCAGTGAATACCCACACATGTAGTATCTTTTTTGGCAAATGTTTGGGAGATGAACCATGTGATAAAGGACGGTGTTGATTTGGCTCATCCTTTCTGTGAGGAGAATCAAAAGGAAAAGCGCTGACTGACTTCTGATTTGAGTTAGGTTTTTCAAAAAGGAGGTGGATATTGTCTATTCATATCTTGCATGGATTCTTAAATCCAGTATGAAATATATATATTTTAAAAAACCTGTGGGCTTAGCTGCGTCACGGCTTTGGTAGAATGCCGCCTCTTGCCTGAGCTGAATGGCGTCAGCACCTTCCCCAGGAGACCGGTCTGGTCAGCCAGCCCCAACTCCAGGGTAACCATGTGGGACCCTAGGGCGGTCATCAAAAATGCCAACATGTCCGAAGAGAAGCAGCAGGGTTCGGTGCAATGCCCAGTGCTGGAGAAATACAACCCAGGGAAGGATACTGCAGCCCACCTCAAGGAGTACAGCCCCACTTGGCACTGCCTTGTGGCGAGAAACTTTGGAAGTTATGTGACACATGAAACCAAACACTTCAGCTATTCTACCTGGGCAAGGTGGCCATTCTTCTGTTCAGATCTGGTTAAAAGCGTGGACTCAGCCACAAACCCAGTGATCCACCCCAAACCAAGAACTGCAGCCTGAATTCCAAATACCAGAGTCTGCCTTGCCAAGGGAGCACTCAGTCTTCAGACCTCTGCTGTGTTTGGTGCAGGGCATTCTGTGTACTAGTTGTGGTTATCATGCTTAGCCAGCAACAGCTTACACTTGTATTTATTTCATATTTGTCTTCCCCATGTTTTTTTCTCAATTCATTCCTTTAAAAGAATGAATGTTGGAGATTGAAAAAAAAGCCCTCTTATCTGACTGACTGTGTATCATTGGATAGCACTGTGATTACTGCTGGGAGTGAATGACAGACTGCTTCATTTCCTCTGATTAAGTGGCCTGGTTGGTCAGCATACCTGCATGTCTGATTGATTAGTCTCCCAGGTGTGATGCTTAGAGGCCGTGTGTGTGATGAATCATGATTAGCTCAGAGATTCTTCTCTAGAAAGTAGGAGAACATTTTCAGTTCTTTTATACCACTGTCTGTTGCACTAGGCCGGGATGTTGCAAAGAGCATGGGCCTTGGAGTTAGATCAGATCTAAGGTTTCACCAGCCAGCTCTGGGCTTTTAGTAGGTTACTTGAAATTTCACTTACTTGTCCTTCAGGATATTAGGTAATGATATCATAAATTGCAATATATTTAAACTGCTTTAGGGGCCAGCCTTATGGCACAGCAAGTTAAGCCTCTGCTTGCAATGCCAGCATCTCATATTAGAGTGCCAATCTGAGTTCCAGCTCCTGGTAATACACCTGAGAAAGTACAAGATAGCTCAAATACTTGGATCTCTGCTACTCATGTGGGAGACTAAGATGGCCCAGCCCTGGCCACGAAGGCCATTGGAGAGTGAACCAGCTGATACGAAGATCTCTCTCTCCCCATCACTTTGCTTTTCAAATAAATAAATCCCAGAGGATGCCTGTGTTGCTGACACAGCTCTGCTGCTACACAGCACTGGCTGTCCACCAACCCACGGAATTTGGAGCGTGTATCAGACTAAGGCAGGAATCCAGGTTGCTTGTAATAGATTACATCACTTTGTGTTTATAATTTTGGAGAATGGACCAGTATTGCTTCTGTAAGTAGGAAAATGATTTGTCAGTAGACATTTATTAAGTAAATATGTTAGGAAAATGAATGTGAATAAGATGTAATCATTGCCCTTGAGTGGGATGAGGGCATGCTGGGGCAGGAGTAATATCAATGCATGTGGTTGTGAAACAGGGTAGTTAGAAGCTTTATGTTAGATGTGGGAGAAGACACACGAAGCAGAGGGGTGAACCGATGAGTCTGCTGGGTAGCTGGAAATGGAGAGGCTTCTGGAAGGAGAGCTAGCATGTACAAAAATTGACAATTTCCGAGACCTGCCAATAGAGCCCTGCAGTGGGACCTGCAGGTCTTTGAGCTCTGCATCCACGGATTGAAAATCTTTACAAAACACTATTTATTTGGAACATGCACAGACCGCGCCCTTGAGCTTGTTTCCCGAACAATACATTGTATCAGTGATAAGGGCAGTTTGGGAAGTTCATGGAAAAATGAAATTAAAAGATATGTTTATTTTGATGCATAGATTTTTGAAATGCCTAAATTTTTCTTAATACATATTTTCCATGAACTTTCTGAAGCAATTCACCTGGCATTTACATTGTCCTAAATATAAGTAATGAACAGATGAGTTAAAGTATGTAAGAGGATATGCATGGGAAGTATACAGAACTATCCTAATGTACTCATAGAAGGGACTTCAGTGTCACAAATTTTGATGCCTGTGGGATGTGGGGAGGAATCTGGTACCAATCCCTCATGGATTACCTACTGATGACTACATATAGTTGGAGCATCCAAAAAAAAAAAAGTGGCAGAGATGAGATTGGATAGCAAGTGTCAGACTGTGGAGGATCTTTGGACTTTAGCTTTGTAGCAAAGAGAACCCATCAAATACTGTAAGTACAAATGGAACAGGGCTTCTCCTTCTATCTCCCCCCTTACCACAGATACAAGAAAGGAAGAAAGGGGGTGGGACTTGGCATAGTGGCCTAGTGGCAGATCCTCACCTTGAGCATGCCAGGATCCCATGTGGGTGCCGGTTCTAGTCCCAGTGGCCCCACTTCCCATTCAGCTCCCTGCTTGTGGCCTGGAAAAGCAGTCGAAGACCGTCCGAGGCCTTGGGATCCTGCACCTACGTGAGAGACCTGGAGGAGGTTCCTAGTTCCTGGCTCCTGGCTTCAGATTGGCTCAGCTCTGGCCATTGCGATCACTTGGGGAGTGGATCATCGGATGGAGGATCTTCCTCTCTGTATATTTGACTTTGCAATAAAAATAAAATAAATCTGAGAGAGAGAGAGAGAGAATGTAGAAACAAAACAATGGTCTCACCCACTTTCCTGTAGCCCTTGATCTTTTGTGCCCTAAGCAACTATGTGAAGATTATCAAAATAGTAATAATAATAATAATAATAATAATATAAAGAAGACTGGGTATGGATAGAGACAATCAGATTGATATGAAAGGTTTAAGAGGTAGAATTTATAGTGATAAGGAAATTAAGAGAGAGGAGTCTACATTGATGATTGGATTTGGGAGCTGGGTACCTGGACTGTGCCACAAGCAACCACAACAGCAAAACACACAGACACACACACATACATACATACACACGTGTATGCACGCGCACACACACACACACATACACACACACACACACACAATGTGATCTAGGAATGGAAACAAAATGTAGGGCTTGGTGCGATGGCTCAGTGGCTAAATCCTTGCCTTGCATGCACCGGGATCCCATATGGCTGCTAGTTCGTATCCTGGCTGTTCCATCCACTTCCCATCCAACTCTCTGCTTGTCTGGGAAAGGAGTAGAGGATGGGCCAAACCTTGGAACCCTACACCCACATGGGAGACCTGGAAGAAGCTCCTGGTTCCTGACTTTGGATTGGCTCAGCTCCAGTCATTGCAGCCACTTGAGGAGCGAACCAGCAGATCGATCTTTCTTCTCATTTTCTCTTTAAATCTGCCTTTCCGATAAAAAATGAAAGATGAAAAAAAAAAAAAGAAAGAAAATGTAGTTTCTGACACCTAAATGTACTTAGGCTTTGGAAATCAAGTAATCTGTTATTTGAGATCATTCAAGTGATGTATTCTGAAAGCTAGGTGCCAGGAGCCTCCTCTAGGTCTCCCACATGGGCACAGGGTCCCAAGGCTTTGGGCCGTCTTCGACTGCCTGCCCTGGCCACAAGCAGGGAGCTGGATGGGAAGCGGGGCTGCCGGGATTAGAACTGGTGCCCATATGGGATCCCAGTGCAATCAAGGCGAGGACTTCAGCTGTTAGGCTACTGCACTGAGCCCCTTGCCTTATTCTTGATGTCAGTATTAGAGGGAAAAAATTGGTTTTCATCATTAAAAAAAGTAATGTTGGGCCCGGCAGCGTGGCCTAGCGGCTTAAGTCCTCGCCTTGAAAGCCCCAGGATCCCATATGGGCGCCGGTTCTAATCCCGGCAGCTCCACTTCCCATCCAGCTCCCTGCTTGTGGCCTGGGAAAGCAGTTGAGGACGGCCCAATGCATTGGGACACTGCACCCGCGTGGGAGACCTGGAAGAGGTTCCAGGTTCCCGGCATCGGATTGGCGCGCATCGGCCCGTTGTGGCTCACTTGGGGAGTGAATCATCGGACGGAAGATCTTCCTCTCTGTCTCTCCTCCTCTCTGTATATCTGGCTGTAATAAAATGAATAAAATCTTTTTAAAAAAAAAGTAATGTTAACTGTTGTGTTTTTTTTGGTGGGTACTTAATAAGACTGAATAATTCTCTTTGTGTTTCATAAGGAAGTTAAAATCTTTTTAAAAATTTTAACTGATCCAAACAGATGTGGTACCATGTGCTGCTGGTGTATATGTATAGACTGTATAGTGTTCAAGTAAGGGTGGACATATCTGATCAGATACTTTTCATTTCTTCATTGGAAAAATACTCGATATCCCTCATTAGGGCTTCAAAAACAAACACACAGTCCAGGGATAGGTGTTCTGGCACAGTGGGTCTACTTCCTTGTCTACTTCTGAGTCAGCTTCCTGTAAGTGCACACTCTGGGGGGGCGGGGAGGCACCAGCTGATGGCCTGAGTCACTGGGTCCCTGCAACTCATGCAGAGGGCCTGGGTGGGCTTCCAGGCTCCAGCCCTGGTCATTGCAGACACCAGACCCCGCACTCTCGCCTAGCACGGTGCTCGGCATGCTTTCTGTGCGTCTCACACATTTGGTATGTTTTCATTTGCAGTAAGTTCAAAATATTTTTAAATTTTCCTTGTGAATTCTTTGATTCATGAGTCATTTAGAAATGTATTAACTTACAAGTATTCAGGGGCTTCCCCAATTTTGTCTGTTGTTCATTTCTAATTTAGTTCCACTATAATTAAGCATATTCTGAATGACTTAATCCTCCTTCATCTGTTGAGACTTATTTTACGACCAGCACAAGCCTACACTAGAGTACTCCACACGTTCTTGAATATGTCTCGGCTCTTTCAAATGACATATTATACAAATATCCAGAAGTCTGAGTTGATAATAGTGCTATTTTTTCTGTTTCCCCCGAAGAGCCATGAGTCTGGAGAGGGTGCTCCTAGGAAATCTAGGTCCTCGCTTCCAGTCCTTGTTCTCACTCCAGACTTCTCCCAGAGCAAAGAAGAGCTTGACGTGGCAGTGCTACATGCACATCGTGTGGAGAGGGTGCTCAGCACGGCTCACAAGAGACAGAAGGTATGCTGTGACACAGAGAACTGTGTGGTCCCTGGCAGCTGGAGGTCTGTACAAATGCCAGGGGCTGTGGCTTGGGGAGGGTCACCAGGGTGAAAATATTCTGGGGGAGGTGGCCAGAGGCATGACTGGGTCTGAGGGGCATGGGCAGGCTAGTGGGCACTGGGGCCAAATGAGTGACAGGATGCCATTTGTGTGAGAGGCAGCCTAGAAGTGACCCCAAACGTGGGCCAGACCAAGACGTGGACTGTCAGTATCTGCAGATGTCCTGACTCTTCCGTGTGTGGTGTCACTGCTGCCCAGCCAGGGTGGGTGGCTGGCTGGGGTGGGGCCGGATGTGAGTGGGACTAGCAGATGGACATAGCTGTAGACACGGGCCTTTGGGGAGAGTTTGAGCTTCTCTACTTTGTGTCCTGTTCCATTGACACAGGTGCCCTGTGGCAGTCCATGGCACATTGCTGTATCAGCGGGGTGGGGTGGCATGGGCTGCAGTTGGCTGGACATGTGGCTGTGTACCTGGAGAAGCCCTGCCATTTGAAGGAGCACGGTCTTCATCACTGAGGCCGAGAGCCATGAACAGAGAGATGTCCTTCCTGTGCAAGGTCCCAAATGCCAACATAAGACTGGCAGCAGGGTGCCACCATCTTGTGGCTGAAGAGCATGACCAACACCGTGGTGGAGCATCAAACGGCTCCATGGTGTGCAGCTCTGGGCTTGGCCTGCTAGTGTGAAAAGGGACAGGAGGGTCAGAAACCTGTGAAGTGCACTGCCCGTGACACCTACCTGCCCCCAGTGGTAGGCAGTGTCTTTGCACTAGCAAAGATGGACCCTGAATGGATCCTTCCTGAAGCCTGGCAAATACTCTGCCAATATTGAGCTGCAACCAGGCAGCACAGCAGTCTCATGGCCAAGATGGCCACCTTCCCCGCTCAGCATCAGGAGCCCCAGTGAATCTGTCAACATCCCTGTCACCCAGAAGGTCTGGGCTCCTGCAGGGACGGGCTTGCATGAACACACCTGGTGAGCAGCTTTAGTGCCTTAGGCCCCCGACTCCAGCCCCCACAGCCAGCCTCCAGAGCACACACCAGGCTGCTTCCCACCCTTTTCCTGACTGGCTTAGGCCCTTCTGATCTCCACATGGACGATGGTGGCAGGGCAGCCGGTCTGAGGTCAGAGTCCCCTAGCAAGGCCACTCACACTGCCTTTGTCTTCTCTGTAATGTCTCACACCATCTTGACCGCCACACTGTCACCACCAGAAACAAACTGAATATTCCTGTTTTCTTGTTCCCATCCAAAAGTCAGTTTTAACAAGTAGCACACAACAGTCATTGTTTAAGATTTATGTTATTAATTTTATTTGGAAGGAGGGAGGGAGGGAGAGCGAGAAAGAGAGAGTGAGAGGCCTGCCATCCTCTGGTTCACTCCCCAAAATGCTGCGATGGCCAGGGATGGGCCAGGCTGACACCAGGAGCTCCATGCAGGTCTCCAGCGTGGGTGGTAGGGCCAAGCACGTGGGCCATCCTCTGCTGCTTTCCCAGGTGTATTAGCAAGGATCCGATTTTCAATGGAGCAGCTGCAACTTGAACTAACATTGACAAGAGATCCCAACCTTTCGGGCAAAGGCTTACTTGTCAGGTCATAATAGCAGCGCCCCAAACAAGCGTCTAACATGTTTCCATTTTGTGTCCTGCTGCAAGTAATCCAAGTTTTGCTTTTATATTAGCTCATCCTTTAAACATCTACATATTCTAACTGTACTCAATGTTTCCTGTAGAAACATGCCTGTCTTATTTTTGTCTTCTATGTAACGGAAGTGTAGGAAAGTCATGACTCACTGAGTTCGACATTATGGCACTGATATTGACATTTCTCATGATACAGGTCTCAAGAATTATTTCAATTCTTGTGGCGGTTAGGAGTTAATCAGAGCAAGAAAATGTAAATTTTCCCAAGCTATTGTTATACTTTAATGCAAGTGAGAAAACACAACTCAAACAGATAAACACATTACGGCACTTTGTTTCGACAAGTGCTCTGTGCAGCCTGAATGGCCAGTCCAGGAGGGTGAGCCCTGGTCATGGTCCTTAGCAGGCCTCACGGCTGGAGGCTGGCAGGGGCAATGGCATGATGGCGGCTGGGCTGCTCTCAAGGCCCTGTCAGGGGCCTCTGGCTTGTCAGCCAGCCCTGAAGGGCCTCCCTGAGAAGCAGTTGGCCTGAGTTCACAGAGCAAGTAGCAGGAGAGGAGTACAGGTGTCAGAAAAAGGCCAACAGGAAGACCCTCCTCTGACAACGTCTATTTTGGGATCCTCTAATTAAAGCTCAGACTCAGCCCTCCTAGCGTGTGATGGTCTGGCCGGCGCTCTGAGAACAATGTTGCCACATTAGCTGCCCTTGGAACATCCTGTGAACAACCCTGACCAAACTATTTCTGATTCTCGCACTCCCCTACCTGTGCTTCCTTCTTGCCACGACCCCCAAGTCTCAACTTGAGCTGTGGAGGTGCTATACTTGGGGGCTGGCTTTGTGTGTGTGTGGGGTGGGGGCTCCGCTGTGTTGCTGGATGACCCCATCATGGTGAGAGGCACCTTCATTTCCTCCTCTTGCCTTCCCACTCTGCCTTCCCTGGCCTCCGCCCACCTCCCTGGACAGAGCCTCCACTGCCTGCCTCGGCCCACCTCCATCCATCAGGGCCCCCCCCACCAGCCCCTGCCGCCAGCCCTGATGTGCGCCTGTCACTGCTTTCCCGGCATTGCTGGCTGCCCGGTGCCCTTAGAAGCTGCTTCTACCTGCCATCGCCAACCGCCTGAACTGCCCTGCCCGCCGGCCCCGCTGCCCGCATCTGTCCGCTGCTGCCAGCGCCTCTTCCATCCTGTCCTGCCCGCCCTGGGCAGCCAGCCAGCCGCGCCCAGCGCGCTGTCCGTTACTGGCGGCAGCATTCCAACAGCCGCCCTGGGCCGCCCAGCAGCGCTGCGGGGCTGACTGCCTCCGCTGCCCACCTACCCTGCCACGGCGCCCGCCCTGTGCCCTGTGCCACCAGCCGCCCCAGACGATCGCCGCTCTCAGCCGTCTGGGGCAACTTCCAACAACCTCCGCTGGCTCGCCCTTCTCCCCAGCCAGCCGCCAGCCCGTGCCAGCTTCCCGTGCTCGCGGTAGGATCAGCCTCACCCAGCTGCCTGCCTCCTGCGGCGTGAGCTTGCCTCTGCCTTCTGCCACCAGCTACTGCTGTGGCCTGAGTGCCGCCTGCTGCCCGTGCCCACTGGCTGCTGCCAGCCGCAGTGTAAGCCGCCTCTGCCGGCTGTCATGTGTCGCGCGAGCCTGCCCGCCATTTCCACGCGCCACTTTAAGCCGCCTCTGCCTGCTGCCACCAGCTGCTGGGGTCCATCCCCTACGCATGCATGCTGGTTGCTTCATCGCCCCTCTAAGCCCCCTCTGCCAACCTACAGCATTGCTGACCCGCTGCCCACACCCGCTGCCACTTCTGGGCACCAGTATTTGCCGGTTCTGCCCGCTGTCTGCTGTGTGAGCCGGGATCTCCAAGTCCTCCTCCCAGGCCCTAAGCCATCTCCACCTGCTGCCCCAGGCCTCTGGGGCCCATCCCCTACCCGCGCATGCTGGTTACTGCCATTGCCACTACA
This sequence comes from Ochotona princeps, assembly GCF_030435755.1. NCBI lineage: Eukaryota > Metazoa > Chordata > Mammalia > Lagomorpha > Ochotonidae > Ochotona > Ochotona princeps. Next base: position 156,803 of record NC_080833.1, on the reverse strand, counting down.
AGCTGCCTGTACCAGCTGTCATCAGCCACCTCGAACCCGCCTGAGTTGCTCGTGCCTGGATACCGCCTCAGGAGCGCCAGCACCCAGGTCAAGCCGGGAAGCATGGCAGCAGAAAGGTGAGACGGGAAAATGTGTGGGGCCTGGTGTTTGCATGGCTGTGTGACCGGAACAGGCAGGTTTGTGGATGGAAGAGTTGAATATGCTACAGAAGTGTAAGTGCAACTCTGACCCAGTTCATCTGGGCTTGTTGTTGTACCTGCTGTTCAAGCTCTTTGAGTTTGTAGTGTTTAAGGGACAGCAGGTGTCAGGAGGATTTTGCAAGTATCTGTTAGCTTGGGCTTTTTCCGTAGCTCCATTTTCAGAAGTGGAACAATGTGCCAAGATCGGCCTTGGGACCGACAGCAGGCAGTGCACTGGAATGCTGCGTGCGTGCCAAGTGGTGCTTCTAGGTTTATGGCATTAGTGCTGCAAGTGATCTCTGGGTATGCGTCTCTCATCCTGGGACATGGAATGCTCCTGGATGGGTCTGTATTGGCTTGCTGGAATGTGAGTTGAGAGCCTTCCCAAGTACTGGCTGGCATTTAGGAAAGCGGCCTGCTCCGTATTGGTAAGATAAAGTTGTACTTCCGGTGGGACTGACCTGTTCTATCTAATTTGCTGATGAGTTTTTCACAGCTGATGCTTTTCAAACATGACATCTTCTGTCAAGCCTGAGAACCAGGCTGACTGATTGAATAATCCAGTGTGTCAGTTGAGCCGGCCCTTCTTTGGGGCAGCCCTGCTTGTCAGGATCACATGGTTCCCGTCCCAGGATTGTTCACTCTCACACATTCTGCATGGATAGTGCAGGTGTGGTCCCTGTGGCCCGGACAGCTGTGTAAGTGCTTAGAAGCACTTGTTCTTCTTGTTACCCTATCTTAATGGCCTGATGTTTTGTTGTGAAAGAACCTTTTTTGGCTTCATTTTTAAGGCAGCTTTGTGTGTGAGGGAACTAAAACAATGTAGGAGTGGGTCCCATGTGTTAGAACTCCGTCAACCTGCATGTATGAGTGATTCATGATTGTTTGTCTTTCTGAGTGCACATTTATCCTCATAGTGAATATCTGTGAAAGTGGAAAACACTTGCTTTAGTTCTGTGAATGGCGTGGTCACTGCATGTAGGCTGGGTGTATTCAGCCTTGTACAGTCATGGTGCTGAGGACAGCGATCAAAGAGATGCCGTGCTGATGCTAAGTAGAGATGGGCTTGACATCTACTGTGTATAATCACGACTTGGCTTTCATGTTGCAGTAGCCATTTCCACATGTGCTGTGTATAATCATGACTTGGCTTTCATGTTGCAGTAGCCATTTCCCCCTGTGCTGTGTGCTTCTGTTTGGGCATTCCAGGGTAGTGCAGCAGACAGGACACGAGCTCTGCCTCTCTCCTGGCTTGACCTGTGTTTTGTTGGTACTCAGATTGGTTCTGGCTGGCCTTGAGAAATTTGACAGGGGTCTGTGTGGAGGGAGAACCTTTCTCTGGGCAGAGATGAAGACATCAGCAGTTGAGCGTGGAAGTGTGGCGGTGGAGGCATGTCTGAAAACCAGAAGCCCTCGAGAGGAGCAAAGGATGCGGGCTGTAGGAAAAGCCAGTGTGTTGAAGCTACAAGACTGTGACCCAGGGCCAGGTTACACAGAGTCCTTTAAATGTCATGCTGTGGGATTTGCAAATGCAGAACTGAGGTCAGGTCGTCTTGCTCTGTTTCTGTGGAAAGGATTAGTTGAAGTGCAGGAAAAAAAGGCCGAATGTGTTGCTGTTTTGTTGTCCAGTTTTAGGGAAGAGACCATTACAGATGAAGACTAAGCCGTCATGTGGGCTTTTAATTTAGTCTTTCAAAGCTAAGAAAACTAGCTTGTCTTTTAATATGTCTCTCTGGAATATCAGATCTAAGTTTTAAAAAGGTCAGAAATATGTGAGTAAAACATTGCAACAGACAGAATGAGTTCATTTGCTTCAGTAGAGACATTTAACAGGAAATACATTGGCTCTTCATCCCCACTTGCTATCATAGAGCTCCTCCGATCCAGGCAGTTGCCCAGTGAAAGGACATCTGCTCTTCACTGTAAGCACTGGGATCACTCCTGAGTTGACATGTATGGTGTGACTTAGAGTAGCATACTGTGAGAAGGATCCAGGAATTAGGGAGTGGTAACTTTCAGTGCTCACCTGCAGAGTCTAGAAGGGAAGGCTGGAAAGTGAGCTGTATCAGAGCACTTCCCTTTTTAAGAATGATGGAAGTGTTGAAAGTTGGTGGCCATATGGCTGCCAGTGGGTGCCAATTCATATCCAGAGTGTTCAGTTCTCAATGCAACTTTTATGGCCTGGGAAATCAGATGATGTGGCTCAAGTTGTTGCACTCATGTGACAAACCAAGCGGAGGTTCTTGGCTCCTGGCTACAGATTGGCTCAGTTTCAACCATTGCATCCATTTAGGGAGTGAATCAGCAGTTGAAAGATCTCTCCCTCTCATTCTGTATGTAACTGTGACATCCCAAGTAAAATAAGCCAATCTTTATGAACAGCTGTGTCTACAATGCTGGCCTCCTGCACGGGAGGCGATCAGTGTCCTGGCTTCTGTCACTCCAGTGCCACTCTCTGCTATTGACCTGAGAAAAGCAGCGGAAGAAGGCCCAACTGCTGGTGCCCTGCCACTATTTGACATTCCTAGAAGCAGCTCTGGGTGCCTGCGTTCAGCCTGGCTCTTCCCTGGTAAGTGATGGCCGTCTAAGGAGCAAATCTCCACATTCTCCCTCCATCTGTATCTCGGAGTCACACACACACACACACACACACACACACACACACACACTTAAAGGATTGCTGATCTTGTAGCCAATGAATGAGAAAAGGTAAGAGATGCATTTCCATCTGCTGGAGAGTTTCACTCATGCCTCAATGGCTGGTTTTGGTGCAGGTTGAAAGCAGGTGCCTCTTTGGGTCTCCCAGGTGCTGTGATGACACCTGGGCCACATTCCACTGGTTTCCTAGGCACATCAGCAGGGAACTGGACACTCATATGGAATCCTGCCATCACAATCAGCGTCTTACTCCATTGAGCCACAGCACTTGCCCAGCTCCTGTTTGCCTTATTTTTTCCCGTTTATTCCCTGAAAGATATCCAGTAAAGTTTTCCTGTAACTTCCAAGTTTGACGTTCTTGCTTTTCACAATTTGTGACATTCATGAGACATTCATGTTTGATATGTTGACTGTTGTATCGGTTTGCCTTTTTTTCTTAGGTTTTAGCACGGTGATGTTGCACTCCCCAAGCCCTGAGCTCACCATCAGGACCTGCAGCACGTTTGCTGGTATCTCGGTCCCGAGCTCCGTGATGTTTTCTGCCTGCCCAGGCATGATCAACACACACTGGAGCATCTTGTTGCAAGTTCTAGTGGGACCTGTGGTCACAGGCAGCACTGGCATAGGACCACCCAGGTGCTAGGAGTTGTGGTGGCTTGCGAGCACATGGTACTGGGAGAAGCACTTGGCCCTTGAGGGGTAGGGAATAGCCTCTCACATATGTGGCTGCACCAGGCCTTGGTTGGGTTGGAACACCGTGGAAGACATGACCACAGGGGGCTCAGTGCAACTAGTTCTTGCATGGTTGCATGGCTGGTGCCTGCTGAAGTCAGAACTGTGTTGGAAGCCCTTGCTGATGTGGACGAGCTGCGTGGCTTATTGTAAAATGTGTCCTGTCAGTGATGGTGACTGAAACAAAAATGGGAATATACCAAACACAAACCTCATGTCTATCAGTTTTTTTTGCCTTTCTTGTAGAAAAAATGTAGCTTTTGCTTTTAAAGGGGGAAGAAAATTAAGTGTCGGTATCTTAGGTAATTATTTAATTTCACAATTTCCCTGGCAATATTTTTTAAATTTTTTTATATTTTTAAAGATTTTTAAAATTTTTTATTGGAAAGTCAGATATACAGAAAGGAGGGGAGACAGAGAGAAAGATCTTCCGTCCAATGATTCAGTCCCCAAGTGAGCGCAACGGCTGGTGCTATGCCAATTCCAAAGCCAGGATCCAGGAACTTCTTCCAGGTCTCCCACGCAGGTGCAGAATCCCAAGGTTTTGGGTCATCTTCGACTGCTTTCCCAGGCCACAAGCAGAGAACTGAATGGGAAGTGGAGCCGCCGGGATTAGAACCAGTGCCCATATGGGATCCCAGTGTGTTCAAGGTGAAGACTTTAGCCACTAGGTCATGGAGCTGAGCTGGGCCCTAATTTTCAATTTTAAAGAATGTATAATGTTCACTGAGGTAGAGAATTTTGTAGTGATCTGCATTTTCCTTTGTGAGACTGAAGACTAGTATATTTTTTACATGCAAAAAAACCTTAGCAGAGGTTAAATTGGGGCAAGCAATATGACATAGAAGAAGGTGTAGTTATTACCATATTTCATGTTTTTAGTGATTAAATAAGTGTTTTTATAATTATGAAATGACCACAAAGACAGAAATTTTTCTATGCAACAGCTAAAGAAGAAGTTACAAGTCTGTTGTGCTGGACCCTTATGTGTGGTGGATTCTGCGCATCACTACGAATGCTCTGTTTCCAGGTGGTCTGCCAGCAACAGGACCATGGCTTGTTTGGAGGAAAAAAGACCTCTCCACCTGCAGGGCGAAGTCCACAGGAAATGGAAGGTTGCTCGCTGGCTGCATCAAAGCACACACTGGGAGACAGCACCCAGCCCAGCGAAGATGCAGGAGATATTTGTGGGTTTGGGAGGAGAGCCTGGAGTAGCAGTAATTAAAGGTAACTCACCTTCTGCGACCTTGAACAGTTGGGAGACTAGGAAATCCCACGTTCTTACTACAAGCTGTGCTTTGATTACACCAATCCTGGGCAAGGGCCCAGTCCCTTGTTCTTTGCGTTAGTGTTTGCTGTTGGTTCTTGGAAATCTTGCTTAGGTCCAGCTCATAATGGAGAAGGAGAGTCAGGGTAGGGCTGCGTGCACAAGAGCCACTAATCTCTGAGCTTCTCCTATCCCATACTTTAATAAACACACTGTACAAATTTGACAGGCTTGTAATGTTTCTCGTAGCAGCAGTGTGATTGCAATCCGTAGTGTGCATTTTCTACACAAATACCTCCAGCTGTTTGCCAGTTGCTAGTTCTCACACATGTCTTAGTGCTTCCCTCTTGTATGCATCTTTACTCATGTTAAGCTTCCTCAAATTGTACATAGATTGATAAGGTGACTAATAAGCTGATTAAGAAGATTGGCTTTTCAGAGTCATTCTGTGTAAAAACTGAAGCCGCTGTGCTGTAATTGGAGCGTGCTTGGATTGATGCTTGACCAATTTTGGATGAGGAGCAAAGGTTTGCCAATAAGAGTGTCTGTAGGTAAATAGGATGTGTGTGATTCTTGAGGTTCTGGTGGGAGTCAGATCGTGTCATTTTCTCTTAAGGTATTCCATACCTCATTTCTCCTCAGACTACAGTGTGTGTACCTTACCTAGGACTGCGCTGAAATTTACAGCTGTTTTGAATTTCTCAAAAATTTTCTGAAGTATTGTTCATTTTACGTAGTTAGTTTTGTAGCATAATCTCAAATTTGGTGTGCCAGGCTTCACTCATTTGAATGAAGTACCAGTCTGGAGCCAACAACCTGAGAGGTGAAATGCTACACCACGTCCTGGGCAGCAGAGGGCAGCAAAGAGCAGTGGAGGAGGTGGTACTTGATGTCAGCTACTGGGGATCCTTCCTGGGTGGAGGCAAAGATGTGGGCTTCCAGATGGCCAGCAGGAGGAGGGATCATTACAATGAAGGAGAGCAGAGTAAATGAGACATGTACAGGGTTGACATGTGGAGTCAAAGCTGAAAGTGTTACATCTGCCCTTGCGGTGGGCAAGAGGCAAGAGAAAGCACAGATCAGAACACTTTTGTACTGATTGCTATTCGCAGTCTGTCTGATGCAGGTCGGATGGCTTAAGGGAGCAGGCCTCTAAAGGCAGTGCTGGGAGCTGATGCAAACGGGCTGTGTGGGGGCTGGCAGCGATCTGCACACAAGGACTGAGGAGTCCAAACCAGGAGGTGGAGAAGAGTCACTGAGTCCAGAGTTCAGTGGCAGAAATGATAGCATCGTACGCAGATACAGGAAGTGGTGAGCTGCAGGTGCATGCCAGGAGTGTGATCTTGCCACCTGCCTGAGCAGGATGTGCTTTCCCGGTGCTGCATATCTTCCCCTTCTGCATATGGGAAACCTGCTTGTTTGCAAAAACACCGTGTGATTCAGAAACCAGAGAAGCCTCAGTCTACCAGTTGTTGGACGCCTGCCCCCTTGCAGCACACTCCCCTTAGCTTCAGTTTCTCCATCTGTAATTCTCGTCTCAGAAGCTGATGTTGAGGTAATGAAACAAGTGTCTTGTCATTTGGTTTGCTCAGTGGGCCTTATTGTGTGACGCCTTCTCTCCCGTTTCTCTTTGTGCTTGCTCAAACACCCATACCGCCATTTGCTGTTCAAAACCAGTGTCTTCCTGTCTGCTATAAGCATGCAGGACGCTAACAGTGAAGTACTATGTACTGTGTAAGATGTCTTGTTAAGTTCCCTATTCTTTGGTCTCCCGTTACAGTCATGTCAGCCCTTTGAGGTGCTTTGGAGTTGGGGACACTGAGACTTCAATACAATCACTGATTTTGCCAGTGTCCCATACGTGGCAAGTACTGAAAGGGGATTTAAAAGCCACGTGGTCTGATTGTCATGCTTTTGCACTGGTCACTATGCACCCTTCTTCCCTATGTAGACAGTTCATCATTCATCCAAAAATTCAAGAGTAGAAGTAGAATGAAGAAATATTTGTTTGTGATGTGCAATAGCATTGCAACTGGCAAGACATCATATTTATACCATTTCCTCTATTCAGTATTTAGGATGGAAAGTCCAGAGTTCAATGACAGAAATGGAAATACACCTGTGGATTGAGTTCACCACCTCAATCCCATTTTGGAGCCCGGACCTCTCTCTTCCTTGGCAAGCAAGGGCACGGTGCGAAGGTGCTGGACTATGAAGCAGGAAGAGCAGCTGAGTCGGGGGAGGCTAAGGGGTCATTGATTTTCAACCTTCAAAGCTGTAAGGTTCATAAACTTTTTCCTTTGACAGATTACCTGTTAAAAAGGGGTTTTGTTATAGGAACAAAAATGGGGTTATATATATATATATATAGTGTTCATGCTGTTGTATCTAATATTATGTAATTTCACTATCAAATAACACAGTAATAATAGTATTGTATGGTTTTGGGAAATATTGCCACTTGGGCAAACTGAATGAAAGACTTAAGGAATATCCATATTCTTTACAATTTCCTGTACAGGAATGATTATCTCAGATTAATTTCAAAGAATTGAAAGTCAGGGCCCAAGTACAGCAGACTGACTGGGAGTTGTCAGTTTGTCAGTTATGGCATGAGCCTTAGAATTCTGACATCATAGTGGTGGGCTGGCCTGCCTACTGCAGAACCCTCAGTCTTTCCTAAGGTGTATGCCTGTCTCCACATTGTTGATTTATATATCCAGCTAGAGGAAAAGAAAGAGTGTCATCAATACCTGAAAACAACTCCAACCCATCCCAAAACAACCCAGACGCCAAAGACACAAGGTATTCTTTTTATACTTCTACTTAACCTAACAATAGAGAGTAATTCGTAATTTTGTTGATATCACGAGAAGATACTCAGGTTCTCCTGATGGAGACAACTCCTCAGTCCCACGGGAAACAATTCCCCCTTAGGTTTTTCTTGTGAAAAAAATTCTAAGAAGGATCCGTCCTGTTTAGGAAAGAGTTTTGTGTTATTCTCAGTCGGATGTGTTCATGGCCACACAGACCTGTTGGGATGTGGTCCCAATGCAACCAATCTATACCTAAGCATGGCTTGTTGTTTAAAACGTTTGGATACTTGCAGTTTTAGTTGGTGTTTTTAGCATTCCCACACTCCCTTAGATTTGAATACTGATTTAGATGAGACGGGGAGCATCATATTTGTGGGGAATCAATATATCCAAGTTGTAAGGACATCTTTACCACCGTATTTTTTACATGTGGTAAGTGTCAGATTGCCTGCTGAAGTCATATTTTGAGTGCTTGGAGAGTGGAAGTTGTGGTCTCCCTTTTAGTATTCCTTACAGAGTGCTGTATGGTGGCTAGAGAGGAATATTCATTCAGTTAGTGAATGGAAATATACTCTCTTGTAAGACATCAGTTGCTTTAAAAGATTAGGAGCATATGATTCCATTTTCTTGCAAAAAGGAAGCAGACATATTTTTCTTAGATCATATCTGTTGCATTTATAATTAGAATGAATTAGCATCACATGCATGTGGAGAACTTAACAGTTGAAAATTTCTTTTGACATTTGACTTTAACTTGCACTCTGACCCTGTGGATAGATAAAATGTTTGCAGATTACATATTCTGTTTTCTGTTACCCGTTGCCTCTCGCACACAGCCCATTAGAGACAGTTGAATTCTTGATTTGCTGTGATCTTGAGCACTTTCAAGCCTTTCAAAGCTAGGATTTTTCTTCTTCATTTTCCTCAAGCATCTACTGGTCTCCACTTATTGCTAATTATAAATTCATGTTCAAACTTTTAGATGCTTATTGGCAATATCACAGTCTGAGGATGGGAAAATCTTTGGTTACAATAATGATCAGAAACAGCCTCAGAATCACAGGAATTTCTTCTTACAGACCTGTAGGCCCTCGTTTCCCTTGAGTTTCTCGGGGACCTCTGCTTAGGATCCTCTAAGCCCGGTCAAAGAGTTGGCAGGCTGCACCTCTTCCCAGGGAGTTCAGGCTGAGTGCCTGACAGTTGCTGTGTTTTTCCTTCGCAGGCCTATATTCTTCCTTGAATGTGTTCTCTAACACCTGATGTGCCCTCTGCTCTTTCAGACCTTTAAAACATGGAACAGCATTAGATTTAGTCAGAGATCCTTGTTGAAGAAATAGAGGGTATAGTTTTGTCAGGTGTCACTCCAAATGTTGGCACAATACTTGTTCTGTCTTTGGTCATTGTATTTGGTCACTGACTGTCTGCTCTGTGGCGTGTCATGTTGAGCAGGCCCAGACAAGAAGGCATGACTCCACCAGAGCAACCCCGCTGCTGCCTTTTGGTGCATGGACCCATGAAACTAACCAGAAATGGTCAAACTACGAAACACCAAGCCTTTCTCTACAGCGATGAATTACTCATATCGAACACTAGGTAGGTACATGCCAGGCATACTTTCCTGGTTTTAAAATTTGTTTTCATGGATAGTTTTTCTAAGCAAACAGAATGGTTTTGCTTTAGTCTTTGCAAAGGTTTTGTGGTTTTCACTTATTTGTGAAGTATTCTGGGAAGGTTTGTTTTCATCTTTTCCCTTTAGGAAATGCAATCAAGAATGGGAGAGTCAGGGTTCCTCTTTCTTGGGACTCAGAGAGATGCTAAAATAGGAAGCAGACAACTGAAGGTTGTGATAAGTGTAGTCAGTGATCTTTTAGGGAGATAGAAATGGTGCAGAGGATAAGGTATAGTGTCAGAGATGAGTCCTCGCAGCATTTAAACTGTGCCCGTGGCATGAGAAGCAGCCACCTGTTCTAGGCTCAGTGCCCCATCTGTCTGACAAGCTGCTTGACCGAGGACACCAGAGGCCCGTGCTGGGTGAAGATGGATGCTCCTGGAGTTCACTGCTTTTGACAAGATGATATGTGAGATTGAACAAGATGCTCAGCATCCAGGGCACATAGCATAGGGTTTTGACAGATCCCAGTAAGGAGTTGGGGGATTTTTACTAAGGGTTTTTCTTGTGGAAGTGACAATATCAGGTGGGTTACATATTATGACTGCGGGAGACAGTGGATTGGAGAGCAGCAGGCAGCAGTGAAGGACAGAGACTGGATGTGATAAGCCAGGTCTCCAATTCCAAGAGCCCCACCATGGGAGTGACAGAGAAGGCAACCTAAATGTCAGCTGGAACTGGTTACTCTTCTCTTAGTCCTGGACACAAATGCAGGAACTTTCCAGCCTGGAACATGCTGCCTGTTGAATACACAGCTGCAAAGAGCCCCACCATGGGAGTGACAGAGAAGGCAACCTAAATGTCAGCTGGAACTGGTTACTCTTCTCTTAGTCCTGGACACAAATGCAGGAACTTTCCAGCCTGAAACACGGTGCCTGTTGAATACACAGCTGCAAAGAAAGAACAGAAGGAATGAACTGATGTGCTAACCTGCCACTCCCACGTCTTCGTAATCATAAGACAGAGAATAGCTTTAAACATCTCTTGAAGAAACCTTTGCTGTGAATAGAGACAGATGAAATCTTTATGTTCTGCCCTACCTGAGCCTCCAGTCCTGCCTGGCCTAGTGAAGACTGCAAGACTTGGGCCCACTTTCCTAAAATGCAGTCACATCTGAGTGACAGTAAAGTGAGGTCTGGTGGGTCGAGTACATGTCATGTGCACTATGATATATTAAGAATATCCTTTATGTCCCCTTGCCTACATCTTGCCTCGATTCTTTGAGATGCAATTCCTTTTGCTGTGTTCCAAAAGGCTTTGATTGAGATTGAGAGTGATTTGAGATTTAGATACATTGGATGTGTTTCCACACTAATGTTATTCCAAGATTTTATATATTCAGTCTCTCCCTTAAGACAAGGTTGGAAATAAGTCATACAGTATTCAACTTTTGTTCAGCGCCTCCCCTCCAACACTATTCAATTCAGTAAGATATAGATAAGCAATGAATAAGCAATTCTCCTAAAAGTAACACCTTTAAAATATAGAGAATGGTGTGCCCCTCACTGAAGTCAGCATTAAGAAAGACAAACAGCTCACATTCCCTGATTGCCTTTCATCACTTCTCTGTTCTCAGGTGCTCCTGGGTCAGCCCTCACTGGGCACACTTAGTCTCACTTACTTGTGTTGTGGAATACATGGGAATGGCCTGTGCTTGACCCTGGAACGGGGAGAACAGCTGTTTGCACCATGTTTAAGCAGCAAGCATCTCATTTGATTTCTTTTTCCCTCTAGATACAAAAACAACTTCAAATTGAAATACCAGATTCCTCTTAAAACATTATGGCTTGCCAAAGGTGATGAAGGGGAAGGCGACGCCCACAAAATAAGAACATTTCAGTTGGGATGGCCTATGTATAATTTTACCGCCAAGGTTTTGTGAGTACCACTTCTGTGTCTTGCTCTGTCACTTTGATATGGACAGTCATAGTCATCTTTGCCTTGCCTGGAAAATGGAGAGAAGTATAATTTCCACAGACTTTTATTGTGGGGAAAGTCAAACATCTTAATGTGTTACTGGCTCACATTTGGCCTTCAACCATGGCACGGACATGTCTTCTTCTTTCCCCCCAAAGCTTGATGTGCCAGTAAGTGCAGGGATCAGGTAGTGAGGGTCCACAGAGAGTGGGTATTTTGAGTTGACAGAGAAAGAGTTGAGGGAGCAAACCTCTGTGATCCCTCTCCAATGTCCTCCAGCTTCTACATCTAGACATTTGTTTCAACTAGAATTTCTGTTTGTCGTGTTCACTGACATGGCATCTAAAACACGTATTTGGTTCATGGGTGTGAGGTTTCCAAGGATAGTTTTGCGATTGATAATAGGAACAGTGCTCCATTTCCTGGAAGTCGTGAGAGTAACCGTTGAGTAGAGGGAGGTGATGGGACTCATGCCTGCTGCCACAAAGAGGCCCACAGCACATCTTATGTGGGATTCTCCCGTGGAAAGTCTACAGCACATCCTATGTGGGATTATCCCGGGGAAAGTCCATAGCACATCCTATGTGGAATTCTCCCGGGGAAAGTCCATCATGTGTGCTCAATGTCATTGTTTACTCTCCTCTCCTCTCTACGACAGTCTTACAGGTCACTCTGAATTTGAGACCATGGAAATGTTTCCCAGTTGTTAATGCCAATTATGAGATGGAAATGTTGATTGAGGGAAAATATGTGTGATGCTTATTGGGAGAAAATAGTCATTTGTACTGTTCTCTGCTTTTCTGTAAAAAATTCTCTAATGGTTCTTAGGATACTGCTCAGTGTCTTCTCAGTCTTTCAAGTGGTGTGTGGTAATATGTGGCATTTTTGAGAAGTTTGACTAGATACTTTTTTGAATGAGGGTAAGTGTGGGCACTAGATAGATACAGGTTATGTTGCCTATGGAGCTATGTGAGCACAAACATGCCCAGGACGTCCAGGGTACAATACATTCTCTGTTGGCTGTATCACTTTTATGCAAGTCAACATAAGTCACTAGAAGCAGTGCCCATGTGTGTAGGAGGATGTGCAGCCAAAGAAGGGTCTAATTTGCTGTTGAAACATGTCCTGATAAGATATAGAAGTGCAGAGTGGAGGAGCTCTTAGTGCTAGAAACAGGAAATGTTGCAGGCCCTGAAGAAAAATCTGTGCTTGAGCAATTCTGCTCTGGAATATAGATGTAAAAAATCTGTAAATGTACAATTACACCATATTTTTTTATCCACCAATGTTCCCAGTAGCACTGTTTGAAATAGCCAATACCTAACCAAGAAATCACATGTTCAGCAACTGATGAATAGATGGGATGGTCAAGGAGTGGTGTAGGATCTGGCAGTGGGGAGAATTGGAAATGGCTTCTTTCTGAGTTCAGGGTTCTTGGGATAATGAAAATATTCTGAACAAGCTATTATTACAGATGCTTTTACAGGATGGTGAATGTACCTAGGCACACAGGCGGTCAATAATCTGTCGTTAGCCATACCCATTTTGAATGCTAGTAATCGATAAGTCCATGTATGTTTGAGCCTTGGAAACTTTTCACTTTAGATATTAAATGAACCAGTGATATACCAGAACGGATTTTAAGCATGTATCTTTTGGCAGTAGGAGATTTGAGCTTCTTCAACGTATCATAGTTCTGAAACAATGTTTCCTAGGCATTCATTTAACATAGGACAATTCGACAATCGCTATGAAGTGCAGTAATACAGGTCCCACACTCCTCCCCAACGAGTAATATCCTTCTTCCCGTGGCGAGCCTTCCACCCACGTCACTAATCTCTTCATTGGACCTTTGCCTGAATCATAGTACTTGCTGCACTTGAATAACACTTCAAGATAGCAGAGCACTCTGAGGTCTAATTCCTGGCAACAGGCTCACATCATCAGTTCAGTGATGTTCCTGCAGTCACTGAGTTAGCATGCCATAGCTGCAGTTTGGGCTTTAGCTTCAAGTCAGTGTGGTGTACAAGAGCTGAGTCCATCCAGAGCCTGGGTATGAGGGGGCAACCATTTACACCTGAGCTCCTGTTCCCAGCTCGTGTCTGCTAGTGTTTTTATCTGAGCTGATAGTCTAAATTAGATGGAATCAGTCTTTTACATAGGTTAACATGTTCTCCCACTTCTCTATTTGCAGGTCTGTGGCGTTTAAGGAAAAGTGGACTAATCTACTGGACAGGTATTTCTGCAGTCTACACCTTCTGTATCTTTAGTTTGTGATAAGAGAACATGTATCCCTGGAAGTGGTGCCCTCACATCATATCCCCCAGTAACACTTTAGATAATCTTCAAATAATTTTTCACTTGGATATCCTCTGCAAGTACTATAAAGCATGTTCACTCATTCCCATGAATGTTCTTTTCATTGTTGAAGTTCTAGCTGCTCCGCTTGTTCTTTCTCTGCCTAAAACCTTTTGAATGCAGCAACTGCTGCGCTTGGTATAGAGTGAGTTCTCCCCAATACAGGTTACTCTATGCCTTTAATCCTCAAACTACACTTCACAGCACTCATTATTTTCTGGGCCGTGTGTTCTTTTTCCTGAATTATTTTCCTACTCATATTTTGACCTTGGTAAGATTCTAAATGTACAAGAGCCCTCTAAATATTTATATAGTATAAGCATAAAACTGCTATGGATATATGCACAGAGTAATACGTGTATAGTCCCTGTATAAATGTATGTATTAAATATCTCCGGCAAGGGTTTTGCATAAGTAAATGACAAGATATAAATAGAACAAATTTGCATCATGAGTTGATTTGAAAGGAATTATTAGCTAATTGATCTATTTTGGGTTCTTTATGAATTTTATTAGATATATCACTCATGCCAAAGAATTAGAAGGCTTATCAAGTTCTTTACTGAAAATTGACTTGAAGAATACCAGCAACTGTTCCTGCGTAAGTGTGTTTTTTGCTAAAAATTTGAAACTGCAATTAGGTGACTCAAGCATAATGAAAGAGAACCACACAGAGCCAGAAGTGTCAGAGAAAGTGATAGACATTACAAAGCAGGAAAGGAGGAGCAAAATAATGGGAGAGAGGAGGGAAGAGGGAGAAGACAGAAGGAGGAGAGATGCAGTGCAGTGACAGGTGGGAGAGTGTGCTTTTCAAAAGGACTTTCTATTAACGAATATCTCCTGTTAAACATGCACAAAGCTTCATTAAAAAAAATATTTTCCTAAGCCAGTATTCTGAAATTAAATCTTCCCGTTCAACTTTTACTACCTTCAGATCATGGATTTATTTTCAGTTTTCTTTTAGTGTTTTTTATTAAGATATTCTTATTGATTTTGATAGCCTGGTTTAAGATGATGGTATGTGCAACATAGTGACAGATTTATCATGCACCATACAGGCTTTACGCAGATGTGCCTGTTTGGTGGTATTTTGCCCTATCTGCTTATTTCTTTTCATTGTGTCCAGATATGCATCTTTGTGTGCCTGTACATACTGTACAGTTCAATCTTTGAACACCTACATTATCCTAAAATAAAATTATATTCTTGGGTAGCCACGATGCAGTGCTCATCTGGACGCTGGTGTAAACAATATTTTCAGCTGTTTTTTGCGTTCCCATTGATAGTTTACACTGTGACGCTCCTTTTCTTGGACAGGATCCACCCCAGGGTCAGGTGTTGCCTTGTTGTGCCTACATCCAACAGCAAGCACATTGCCACCAGTGAAGAGAATTTTGAAGAAATGCACCTTTTAGGAGATCAGTGTGTGTCTGCCTCATTTTTTTCACTGCTGTTTGGAGGAGTGAGTGGCTTCCATTGGATCACATTAGATTTCTGAAGTTTGGTACATTAGCCAAATGTTCATGGAATTGGCAAGCACAGCAGAGATGCACTTTGTGGCTTTGTTCTTTTTCTTAAAAAAAAATCATTTTGATTTTTATCAGAAAGATTTACTGAGAGAGAAAGATCTTCCATCTGCTGGTTTACTCCTCAAGTGGCTGCAGTGGCCGGGGCTTGTCTGTTGTGAAGCCAGGAGCCAGGACTTCTGCGTCTCTCACATGGGTTCATGATCCCAAGCCATTGTTCCAAGCCGTACTCCTTTCCCAGGCCACAGCAGGGAGCTGGATGGGAAGTGGAGCAGCTGGGACACGAACCAGTGCCCAGATGCGATCCTGGGTGTGCAAGGCGAGGATTTAGCTGCTGAGCCACCGTGTCTTGCCTGCGACTTTGTATCAGACCACACAAAGTGATATTGCAGGGGAAAAGAGATAGTTATTTCCCAGAAGATATTCATAGGCATCTTTTTGGATCTATTTTCAACAACCAGAGGAATTTTCTGAAGGAGTTAATCATGAAATTCTCCCATTATGGCAAATGATTACACTTGGAAATTCTAATGAAAATCACATTGGAATCTTTCCCAGTCAAATTTCGTTGATATAGTTTATGTAAAGTAACAGTAGAATACCTAATGCTACTCATTCAAACCTGGAACTCTTTTTCCTTCTAATGTTATTTCATTTTATGTTACAGAAACATATTTCCTGTAGTACATTTCTTCTACCTACTTATTTTCTAGATTTCTTTCATCTGAAAATAGTTGTATTGAGTGGTATTTTTGCTGAATCTAGAAAAAAATATTTACTTGATATTTCCCCCTTGACACTTTACATGTGTGTCCCATCATCTTTCGTTCACCTTGCCTTCTGGTGGCTCGTCTGCTCCTCCTCTGTTGGTCATCGGTGTGTGTCTTTGCATCTTCCTGTCCCTGCTTTTGGTATATTTTCTGTTTCTGAAGTGGAATAGTTTGATAATATTGTGTCAAAACATGGTTTTCATGAATTGTGTTCTGTTTTCCTTAAACTCTTGCATTTGTAACTTTTTGTGTAGGCGACATTAAGGGAAATTCCACTGTCACCTCAAATGACTCCCCCGCCGCTTTTCTTTACTTTTCTCCCATTCTGAGATTCTAATTACATGGACAGTACGCTTTTTTATTCTTTTTAAAAAAGATTTGTTTATTTTTACTGCGAAGTCAGAAATACAGAGAGGAGGAGAGACAGGAAGATTTTCTGTCCAATGATTCACTCCCCAAGTGCCCGCTACAACTGGAGCTGAGCCGATCCAAAGCCAGGAGCCCAGCGCCTCTTCTGGGTCTCTCACGTGGGTGTAGGGTCCTAAGGCTTTGGGCTGTCCTTGACTGTTTTCCCAGGCCACAAGCAGGGAGCTGGATGAGAAGCGGGGCTGCTGGGATTAGAACCAGCACCCATATGGGATCCTGGTGCATTCAAGGGGAGGACTTTAGCTGCTAGGCCACCACACTGGGCCCGCTTGGAGATCTTGATTGGACCATTGAACTTGCAACTTTGATCACAGAGAAAATCACAAGACTTGTGGTCTGACCTTAGAATGCATGTATCAGGACTGGGTCCCCTCAGTTGCTGATGCCTGTACTGTGGACTGCATTTCCTGATGTACATAGGGGATGTGGCAGCCAGCTCACTGAGGCCTACAGAGGATGCCGAGTACCATGTCAGAGCATGGAGGAAAGAACAGATTGGACAACTCTCCTGGTTAAGCTTTGACAGCATGTATCTGGGCAAGTAGATACACTAAGGTGGACTGTGTCGGACAATGGAGCTTGGAAAGATTTCCTCAACCTTGGAGCGATGAAACTAACCACTTCTCAGAACTATCAAAAACACTTCAGCAATACACTTGAAAAACATTCTCCACATTGGGGATCCTAGGATGACATCACGTGGCTGTCCCCATCCCTGAGTACTGACGTGCCTTGGCTGCTAGGAGCAGCCCTGTTCCCTTCCCTCCCCCCCCCGCCCCCAGATACAGGAGATAAAAACTGGAAGCATTTGTCTCAACCACTTTGCCCCTTGCCTCGACCCTCCCCACCTTAAGCAGTGGTCCACATGGGCACACATCCTTCTCTACTGTGTAATCATCATCAAATCTAAAATAATGAAAGCCAAGAGGCTGATTGGGACTTGTTGAGGAATCTTCAAATTTGCCATCTTCCATTTGCCATCATGCATGTTTCTTTTTACCCGATGCTTAAATTGTTTTGTAAGATGTTTTCCTTGACCTAGAGTGTCATTTTTGTGTATTTACTGTTTCTGTCTGGGATAGCCTGTGCATTTTAATATTTTCAGCGCATTTGCCTGCTATATCTGAGAGCATAATACTAACAGCTAAAACGTGCCTAGTGTCATAATCTCATAGAATAGCTCAGAAGACTGTCATCACCTCTTGAAAATCTTGTCTCATTCCCTTGGGTTATCAATTCTCAAGTCCCCATGTGGAGAAGAAATAAGACATTTTTCTTACTTATTACCTAGGTACAGTGAAGCTACTTGCTTAGGAACAGATCTAGCTAAAATAAGAGTTCTGTGTGCTTCCTGTACTTGGATGTCCACTTACTTCCCCATTCAATGTAAATTTCTGTTATTATTTTCCTGAACAGACCTTCTAATGCATTGTCTGTACACATGCAAGAGTTCCTAAGATGTGCATGTTCTGTCGCTATGTGGTAGCCTTGCTTGCCCTGGGGTCCCATGTGGGCATTGGTTCATATCCCAGCTGCTCCATTTCTCATCCAGCTCCCTGCTTGTGCCCTGATAAAGTAGAGGATGACCCAAAGCCTCGGGACCCTTTACCTGCACAAGAGACCCAGAAGAAGCTCCTGGCACCTGGCTTCGGATCACTCAGCTCTGGCCATTACAGCCACTTGGGGAATGAAGCAGTGGATGGAATCACTTTCTATATATCTTTTTCTTAACAGAAAGACATAAATGAGGCAATCTGAAGTTGAGAACCAAGTGCAACGGGGGGAGAGGGCCCAGCCCTTGCTTGCAGAACAATCCCCTCTACGAAGCAAAGAACTCTTGGTGCTGAGAATCAGTCCCTGGGCCCTGCCTGATTTTACGTTCTTTCTCTTTGGACTTCTGTTATACTTCCTGCACCACATTAAAGTATTTACTACACATTGAAGATTCTTTTTCCTGGCTTTGGGTTATGTGAAGTCACCCAAATAAATTATCAGTCGGCATTGCTACTTTATATGCAATCTACTATGATATTCCTCAGACTTCCTTGGAAAGCTGGCTTGGAATTTCATAATTATGTGATACGCTGAGAGATTTCTATCACTAGTTCATGTTCTCCTTTTCTGTTTTACAGTCTGGAATTGTAACCGTTAACACTTTAGACACAGTTAGGGATGTTATTCGTATGGCATTACCAGTACTGGGATTAACTGTAAGTAATCTGAAAGATATTTTCAGCTAAATAACTTTACTTTTTCAGATAAGTTTATTTTCATATTGCCTTTGATACATAGACACACATCTACAGTTTGTATGTTTGTATACTATACTTGTGTGTGTAAGAAACCAACTGCATATATGATGAATGTTATTGCTAGAAACATGCACACGCGAGGTAGGAAGCATTAGAGATATAATTCCCTATGAATGGGCATCACTCTGGCATTTTTATTTTAAATTTTGCATGAGCTGAAAGGTGTAGCTTAATAAAATGTGGGTATACTTTCAGATTATTTTCATCTATTTTACCCTCAATCTTACAAACATGGATAAGGAGCATTTTATCAGCTTCCTATATCCTAATACCAAAGTGATAGACTTGTGTGATAGGTTGCTCTTTCCGTCTACTGTCATTCCACTTATTCCATACCTGCTGATTCACTCCCTCAATATCAGAGTTTCAACATAAAGAACGCTAAAGTGCGTGTCTGCCTTTTTGTTTTGGAGTTTTTGAGAAGCAGAGTATATGCAGAGGCAGAGAAGGAAGTGAGAAAAGCAAGTAGAGAAAAAAAAGAGAGAGAGTGAGTTCTCCCACATATTGGTTCAGTCTATAGATGCCTGGAGTGCCCAAAGATGTTCTGGAGCTAAGATTTGGAGCCAGGGATGTAATTGATGCACCTCAAGTAATTTACAGGAACCCAAATACTTGGGTGTCCTCAGTTGCCTCCCAGAGTGTGTACTTGCAGGAAGTCAGAATCAGGACCTAGAGTTGGGATGGAAACCCAGGTATTGTGATAAAGTTCTCGGGCATCTTAACCACCTACTAAAATCCTGTCTCTTACTGTAAGTCTTGGCATAAAAATGCGAGAATAGAATCCTGCTTTTGATACTGATCTTGACAATGACATCCCTTGTGTCTCTTAAAAAAATCAGTGAAGAACAAGGTAAATTTTGAGTGAAAGCATGGCTTCTGAGGAATGTGTGTTATCACCACTTACATGATTTATTCATTATTTTTTAAGTTTCCTTTGTTCAAAGAGACACATTCAAGCACATGTAGTTGAGCATTCTCAACCATGGAGTCACTCCTCACATGTTTACAACAGCAAGAGGGCTCATTCCTGGGGCTTAGAAATGCTTCCCAGACTCAGTGGGGGTGATGGCAATCCAGATACATGGGTCCTAAGTGTTGCTCTGTTGGATGCACATTGGCAGGTTTGCAACAGAAGTTTAGTGGGAGTGTCCTGGATCCAGTGACCTGGATCAGACTCAGACACCCTGATAATTTTGCCTTTAAGTGTCTGCTCCTTTATAGACGCCTACGTTTGGCCTATTTTGTTGATGTTTTTCCTGAAATGAGCACTAGTTACAAAGCTATGTCCATCTTGATGGAGGCAATGGCATTTATGTTGCAACCATCGAACCCTGTTCTCGCTCATTGAAGAGCATGCATTCCATAAGGAACATAAGGAACAGTTTGCCCAGTGTTGAGCCCTGAAAACTGTCCTCTGGAACTGTGAAAACGCCCTACTATCGTGACATGCTCTGAGATTTTTATTCCCGTTTTCTCTATGTGAATCCTAGTCAAGCCTTATGAAAACGGAGGGCGATCAGAGTTTGGCATAAAAAGCCTGTTATTGTCACCATATTGCAATGAAGTTACACACTTAAAGGAAGGATAAATTGCTGAATTTCTGTGTACTGAGTAAAGAATACACCTCTGGACTTAGGTCTAATGAGTAATACATGACTCTTCAGTAAGACTGACTCAGAATTAAGCCTTGGAAGAGAGGGAGTTGTTACATGAATCTGGTTGGTGACATGGCTTCAACATTTAACTAGAGTTAATTTTATTTAATGGCTAGAGTTTTGAAAAAATATTTATTTATTTTTACCACAAAGTCAGACAAAGATCTTCCATTCACTGGTTTACTCCCCGAGCGGCCGCAACGACCAGGACTGAGCAGATCAGAAGCCAGGAGCCAGGAGCTTCTTCCGGGTCTGCCACACGAATGCAGGGTCCCAAGGCTTTGGGTAGTCCTCCACAGCTTTCTCAGGCCACAGGCAGGGAGCTGGATGGGAAGTGGGGCTGCCGGGATTAGAACCGATGCCTGTATGGGATTCTGGAGCAATCAAGGCGAGGATTTTAGCTGCAAGGCTACTGTGCCTGGCCCCATGGTTCGAGTTTTATTTGTTGAAAAGTCTCATCAGAAACAAATTCTTTCAATTTATGGATGAGTGGTGCATCCAGTCTGTCCCAGTGAAGACACTGCACATAAGAGTTCCATACTTGGAAACTAGCATTGGGTTAGATTTTCCTGCTATCAGAAAAAGGTTAGGCAATGGATCTGTATGTATGTGCACATTTGTGAGAGACAGCTTTCATACCCAGGGCACTCCACAATGGCAAGATAATGCATTTTATAGATAATGAAGGCTATCAGAAAGATGATAAATGATCACGCCATTTGAATCTTGTTTTTTTTTTTTAAATTAATTACATTGCATTATGTGACACAGTTTTACATTGTATTATGTGACAGTTTTATAGGCACCGGGATTCTCCCCACCCCTCCCCAAACCCTCCCCCCATGGTAGATTCCTTCACCTTGTTGCATTACCACAGTTCAAGTTCAGTTGAGATTCCTTCATTGCAAGTATATACCAAGCATAAAGTCCAGCATCCTATTGTCCAGATAAGTTCAACGGTTTCTTAGGGAGACCATCTCTGGTTTGAAGGTAGAGCCGGCAGAGTATCATCCCGATCAATTAAAAGTCCCAACATAACATCAGCAACAATTTATAATGTTGTGGAATTAGTGGACATAGTATTGAGTAACCAAAATGTTAAAAAAAAATGCAGGTTCTTAACCACATCCTGTGACTTCTTCATTGACATTTCAATTTTAGTTTATATACTACCGGGTTCTATACACCTTAAAATGGCTATAGATTACTATTCAGCTGTCTCATGTCTATTTTCATTATAGTGTTTAGCATTTTATAACGTTGAAGCATAATTTTGTTGAACCTGGCTTTTTTTCGGGTAGTCTAGACTGGCTATAACTCTAACAAGACATTTGTCAACAGTTTAGGTGCAGAACAGTTTAAGGGGGGGTGTGCAGAGCAACTAATCTTTGTGTCCCACCTTGTAAGGTATAAGTGAATCCACGCTGACCATTTCCTGTCTGATTCTAAGCTTTCCTTGTTGTTCTCTATCTATTCTAGATTTTTTATTTTAAGTTGCTCCCTCTTGAAATTAATTGAAATCGCTGAACAAAAATGTAATGTAGATGTGCTGGTTTCAGCTGGTGTTTCTAGAATTGCATAGATAATCCTGTTCTTCATGTGGCCTGTTCTCCAGCTAAGAATCCTCATTTCTGTCCTCTTCATTGTCATCTAGATACTTGCCTGCTGTTTTTGGATGGCTGAGTTTAGGATGTTATGCAGGTATTACTTTGTTTAGACACATTCTTGGTGTGTGGACAAGGACATGGAAAGGAATCATACTATTCTCCAAGGAGTCGGCTGACTGAGGGAAAAGTGATCAGGAGTAGACTTACCTTCATTAGTGTATTGGCATAAATGTGTTAAGGAATTTAACTTTGTTGGACAGAATTGCAATGGCTCAGATCCATGACTTTATCAAAAGTCATATGACATGTATCTGGGGCACACACTTGGGGTCTCTGAGAGGGCCGGTGTCAATTCTATTAACAGCTATGGCCACACATTCCAATGGATCAAATGGCATCGTCACTGGTCCCAATTATTTTCTTCTTTGGGAATGCAAAAATGCTCAGGAACTATGTCTTTCAGTGTTCTCTCATGAAGACATGCTTTGAGGCCTAGTTCTTTTTTTTTTGTCTCCAAGGGCTCAGAAAAAGATTACCAACTGTGGGTGCATGCTGGAAAGAACGTGCCTCCCTTCCCACTCCTGGGTAAGTGTCCGGGAAAATCAAAGAAATTAACTGGTTCAAAATTGCACTTTCAGTCCTGTGTATTGATGGTTTTTCCTAAAGATTATACCCCAAGAGCCTCTTGCAATCATCATTCACACATTTAAAACAGATTTACCACATGCTTACTGCATGGCAGATCCAGGCACCTGTTCTCTGGCTTCATTCATCGATTTTCATGATAGATGGAGCAGAAAGGAGGTTTATGCTCTGCGTCCTGACATCATAGGTATAGACAATGGGAAAATGTCCAGCATATCTTTGTCAAGATATCTTTAACACTTTCATTGGGAGTCTTTCCTTTATTGGGAGTAGTGATGCGTACGACAATGTATCCACTTCTTGGCTGCTATCCTCTATTGTACAATTCATCTATGAGACCATATGTATACAGACACATAAAATATGCATATTCACATACATTGTCATATATGTATGTGTGCACATACATACAGGTGCATGTGTAAATACATAGGCATCTGTGTATGCATAAATATTCACACATGCATGTGCTCCTACAATATGAATGCATATTTATGTATATGCATGTATAATATCCTATACCCATCCATATATATGTATATATTCACACACATGGGTATACACATAGGCATATATATATTAAAACTACACATGTATTAAAACTTCATCTGTATTCCTAAGTCTAATAAAAATGATTTTGCTTGCACTCTGTAAAACACTGGGTAGGATAGCTCTGGGTCTCCAACACTTCGTACCCCTCCCTCCGTTAGCTGTGAAGACCACCAGAGAGGGCCACTGTGGGGAGGAAGTGTAGCAGCAAACCATGGCTGCAATGCTGTTGAATATGCTGGATATGGATCTGAAACTTAGAAAAGAGTCTCTTACCATGAGTTAACGTCTTGGGAGAAAGTTTCTTGATCACAGTAACTCATGAGATGTATAACCCAGTTATTAATGTTTACCACTGATGTTTGCTCATATATCTGCACAAAGCAGTCTATGTAATTAGAAAGTATGGAAAGTGATAGCTTGTTGAAAATGATTGCATCTTTACACATGAGTTGCAAGATCTCATTGGCCTCAACACGGGCATTAGAAGGCCTTCTATGCTTTCAATGAACATTGCAGAAGTCATCACCATGCAGTGTACTGAAGTATCTATGCTTTCCAAACTAGGTAATGGGTTTCTATTTCATTTTCTCTTGACTTTGGGAACGTCCTCTGCTATGGTAGCCCCTTTATGCAGAGTCTTTCCAAAGAGGTTGCACACAATCACTCAGAGGATGTAGTTTCTCTCTTGCAAAAGTGCCCGGAGAGCCCGAGTTGCCATTAGTGCAGTGTCCACACTGACAATTGATGTGTTTGATTATACTTACCACTATCAGCCTGATGTATATTGAGATTCTTCTCTGCCTAGGTCACGAGCACCCGTATGTAATTCAAGAACACTACCATGAGGTTTTACCCAATCAATGTACACCGGAGAAGTCCACCTCTCCGTCCAGCCTTCGGCAGGCCATCCCGAAGATCTTAAAGTCTGGACAATTGCAATTTGTCTTGAAATGCCGTGAGAAACCAAGATCCCGCCTTAGGGGTGGTGAGTGCTTTTGTTAGCAGCAAAGGCCTGTCCTTGGCGCATATCTGCATTCCTGAGAACAAATTCACAGCACAGAGGTATTCTCTATATGGGAGGATGAGCATGTAGAGACAGGGACCCAACACCTGCTGAGGTTCAACTTTAGACAAATGATTTGAAGGCAGAATGATTTAAGTACATTCTACAAGCAAGTAATGGGTTATGTTGTTACACTTACACAATACAGTCATGTGAGTAATAGGAACACCAGGTGGCTGGCACACAGTTGAAACTGTTTTCTGTTTTAAGCAAAAATTTGAACATGGTAGCTTGCAGGAGCAGATGTCTGCATTTGAGAATGTATTTCTTCTTACCTCTTTTCAAAATGGTGGAACTATGAATGCTTGGTATTGGGTTGCTGTGTGATTTCATGCCCACGTGGAGACTATTATCCCAGGAAGAATGACTATGGAGTCTCCATTGGTGGCAAAAGACTGGTGTCTAGACCTATTTAGGCCATCTTATTATGAAATGAAATAATTTTACCCAGGGGTGTGGTGAATCAAGTAGCACGTTACATTACTCAATACAGTGAGGTGTAGGTAACATCATGCTGTGCAAGTGACAAGTGGAGTGAACCTGAAGGTTCAAGGTCTGAGGATCTAGGCTGATGAAGCGACATATCTTAGAGCTCATTTGGCTTGCTCTGTGATTCAGTAACATAAGGATTGCCCACCAATTTTATCTGATGGTGATGCATTCAGGAGCCCAGAAATGCCAAAGAATAGCTGGTGAAAGACACTTGGTGAAATGTGACTCCCCTATGTCACGGCACCTTGGCTCCTCTGGTGCCTTTTTCAATATTAAATATAAGTGGATGACCTCAGGAAACCATTTAGGTGCCTCATGACCAAAACATGAATATCTGAGTAGTAGACATTCAAAACTCAAGTTTTCTTCATGATCTTCTTGTCTATGGGAAGCTGTTTCAGTGGGCACTTGGTAGAGCTTGATAAGTAGTTAAAAACCTGGTTTGTGTAGTTTTACACTCATAAAGAGATGTGTGTAGAAGATGAAATCAGACCAACCAGGGACAGTCTAATCTTTGTAACCCTGCAGGGTGAGGGAGGCAGAGGATGATTGAACTAGGTCAGGCAGCTTGTGTCATGCCACAGATCTCTCTGAATGGAGTGAATTCACAGTGTTTCTTTACTCCAAGACCCAGCCAGGAAATCTCAGAAAAGGCAATGTAACATGAAAGTATATTATGAAACACCCTTGGTTTGAAATTCTTCTAGATTTTCAAATGAGATATGACTCCTGAATCCACTGAGTAAGCAGGATATACATACACCACAAAGGCAAAAGTGATCTGAGAAGTATCACTTTCAGAAGAGTGGAACCTGAAAAGCTTCCTCAAGTATCTATCTTTACCATTCAATAGATTGTTAGAATAAGGGGCTGGAACACAAAGAGAGAGACACACAGAGAGAGAGAGAGAGCGAGCCTTCCTGTTTTTTTCTTCGCTCCGTAAATGCCAGCAGTGGCCATGATTGTACCAGGATTAGTGTCAGTGTTGGGGTCAGGGCAGGAGTCTGAGATCTTATCCATGTCACCCTTATGAGAGGTGGGATTGGCAGTAGATTTTTGGAACTTCTTCCATGTTGCACTTGCAAGAAGCAGGAATTCAGTTGTATTAGCCAGGGCCTGCATTTGTAAGAAGTTAGAACTGGAACCCTATGAAGGCATCAGACGAGGTTCTCTGATATGGGTCTTAGGCATGTTAGGCAGTAGGCTAAACACTGGCTCCTAACTACCACCTTACAGGAAATTTGCAGGAAAACACATTAATGCCACATGGATACAAATAGCTAATTTTGGATGAGAGGAACTTGTACATGCAAATGCCTCTGTTTTTCTCTTTTCTAATTCAGACAAAAAACATGTATCCAATGGAAAAGGTAGAAAGAGAATCTGTCATTGACAGTGTACCTGTAATAATTTCACTTTCTCCTCAGGATTCCTCAGAAGCTGCATGTCTTGCTGGCGTGCCACCACAATCCAAAATGATCCTCCACAGGATGCTGATTCATCTGTGGAGTTCAATGTGCTTCAAATGGATGACCTTGCAAGAATAATTTTGGTAGGTGTCATTACGCTCTTCTGAAGGCAAGTCTTTGTCAACCACTGGCTTTGACTGACAGGCTCTCTTATTCTGACCTCAAATACAAGCACAATCCAATTAGGTATTGCAGCCTTACTTGAAACACAACAGGAAGAAATGATAAGCTATCTACTTCACTGGTTTCAGTAATGTCCTCCAGTAACCTGCTCACCAAAGCCAAAATCCCTGTGAGTTCCCATCCACACTGCATCTTCTAACCTCTTTCTTGAAATGTTCCTCCATTCCTTTGTCTAGATGACTCAGACTTCTCACTCAACCTCATTCACATGAGCTTAATTTGTATTTCAGATTCCTCAAAGCATAATCCTGCAATGTATTTATACTCCCATCGTGAGAAAATGTATCAAATAAAATCCACGGGACTTGGCGTATGTTCTTTCCAATGAGGATTTTTACTAGGCAGAAAGCACGTTGGCTGATTGTCCAGTATATTTGCTTACACTCTCCTGGATATAGAGAGTAGCATCCTGAGTGGGAAAGAATTTATCAATTTAGGTGCATGCTAGATGTTACGCTAGGCCTTGCACCATATACAAGTTCATGGAGTTCCTAGGGTCTTCATTAAGATTATATCCTTAATGGATAAAAGGAACGCATCAGTCAGGTAACATATTATGTCCAAGGTCACATGCAAAAAAAGGACACTAATAAAGGACAAATTCCCATGGTGGTTTGACTGTGAAGCAGAAGGAAATGAAATCTAGTAGGATGGGCACGCAAAGAAGCCATCTTGCCATGTGTGGACATTTATCCTGGTTTTTTTTTAAGGATTAATTTTTTAATTAATCCTTCCAGGTCTCCCATGTGGGTGCAGGGTCCCAAGGCTTTGGGCTGTCCTTGACCGCTTTCCAAAGCCACAAACAGGGAGGTGAATGGGTAACGAGGCTGCTGAGATTAGAACTGGTGCCCATATGGGATCCTGGTGTGTGCAAGGTGAGGACTTTAGCCACTATGCTACTGTGCTGGGCCCTCCCTGGTTTTAAATGAGTGTAGACAACTATAGGAAGCAGCAGGGCAGCCCATAGTCATTGAAAGAAGGTTGAGTTGATGGCAACAAGTGTGGCAATAATGTTTTCCCAGTTAAGAAACAATGAGAGTGGCAGTGTAAATAGTAGAGATAAAGCTGTTAAATGCTTGAAAAATGTTTTGGTTTTACAGTTTTGTTTCCTGTACTGGAAAACAAGGTTAAAATCAGCAGTCAAAAACCATTAGGTGTATGTGCACAGATTAGATGGGCGATTGGAAAATATATTTAGAGCCACTGAGACAAATTTCCTTCCTTTCCATCCATCAGCTCTTGCTATGTTAATTCACATCTCGTGTCTGTTCTTCCCCACAGGTGTAGTCCCATCATCTGGGCTGGTGGTTATGAAATGTTCTATAATTTGCTGTCTTTTTTCTTTGCCACAGGAGATGCTTCATGTTTTGAAGGAAAAGGGGCCACAGACAAAGGATGTTTTTCATAAGATTGACAACATAAAATCATTTCTATCCCTGAAAGAAAGAGTTATGCTTGGAGGAGTATTTGATTGGGCTAATGAATCTCCACTTGTCGTAGCCGCTTTATTAAAGGTAGGGAGAGGTGTGTTATCATCCATGCATAGTAAGGAAGCTGTGTGAAGGGTTTCGTTTATCATGGCAGCTCAAGAACAGTGATTGGCCGGATTGACTAAGCATCCAAGAAATCAAAGAAAGCATCAGAAATTCCAAACTGTAGGTGGCTGCTTCCTTCATTGGACAGATGCATGTTAGGCTTCCCTAGTTTTCAAAACCTACTCCTGCTGTCTGCATCTGCACACTCTATGCAAAGTAATGCTACTATAGTTTCTAATACAAAAGGGTCTTCCAAATCCTGATTATTCATATGAAAGTTTGGCCAAAACAATCCTCCTGTATATGCTGAATTTGATAGTACTTTGCTTATGACATCAAACTTTTCCAAACACACCTCATTTGAAGCTGTTGAAAACCACTCTAGGGGTTTTCTACATTACACAAACATCTACCATAAAATGAATTAAAATACACCTAGACCCAAAGAAGAGGTGCCTTGATTTCATCGTGGCTCTTTCCCAGTCTCATGCCCTTTGCTTGACAGGTACTTAAGAAGGACTGCTTAGAGCTGGCTCAATGCCAACCCCCATTGGTATCTTATGTTCATTCTTACTGTACTTAAGCAAGTACTCATAGTTGTGTTTGCATAGTAGCCAGTCCTGATCACAAAGTTTAGATCAAAAGATTGTGAAAGTGCCTACAACAGGCAAAGCAAGGTTAGAATTCTAAAAATGTTGAGTGTTGTGGAATGTTGGGGCTTGGGTGGCTGTCATTCCACATCAGAGCACCAGTTGGAGCCCTGCTGTGTTTTGGCTGGATAATCCTGTTAATGCCTCTCAGAAGTCAGAAAAACACAGCTAAAGTACTGATCTCCTTGCCATCCCTGTGGGAGACAAGAATAAAGCTCTTAGCTTCTGGCATTAGACTAGGCCTGACCTTAATACTTTGGTATTATCCTCATTTGTCTATGCATGATCTCTCTCTCTCTCTCTCTGTCTCTCTCTCTCTCTCCCTCTCCCTCTCTCTCTCTCTCTCTCCCTCTCTCTCCCTCTCTCCCTCTCTCTCTGTCTGTCTGTCTTTCTCTCCTTTCCCTTTCCTTCTCTCTTAGTGCATCTATCTCTCCCTACCTTCTCTCACTCTTTGTTTTTGTTATATTTGTGTGTCTCCCTCTCTCTGCATTTCTGACAATTTTGTGGAGAATGTGTGGGCCCCACCCTTGGAAATACAAGTCCTGCCGGTTAGCTCCAGAGTTGGTGATGGGCTGAGCTAGGTGTGACCATGGAACCTGCCATCACTTATGGGTAAAGGAACCAACAATAGTCTTGGCAGGTGAAGGCAGCAGCACCCAATTGTGCATCCTAAAACAGGGTATCTGATGGGCTGGGCTGCAACATTCACTAGCTTATACAGGCCAAAATGGAAGGGTAGACTATGCCAGGCACTGGCCTAACATCCACTGGCATGTATCAGATCTGGGTCTGGGAGTGGGTCAAGTGGAAGAACTTGGGAAACTCTCCTATTGGGTCACAGCTCTTACTGATGACCACATGGTCCAGGCCTGGGGTTGGGCAAGCTGGGCAAAGTACCTCCAATGACTGGCTAATGTGTAGGTTGGTTATGGAAGGGGGCAGACTGGGCAGGGCTGAATAAACCTTAACTCACAAGGAAGAATATAAATCAGATTGGAGCACAGGTCATGCCGAGCTAGGCTCTTACACCTACTGGTTTGCGTGAGCCAGGGATGCTAGGCCACAGCATCTAAGGCAAAGGCCTCACCTGTGTGAGGGGCTATGCCGAGCTGGGTCAGAGCAACCACTGGCACACATGTAATCTATGGCTGGGAACAGGCCTGTTTGGGGGGCTAAGAGGACACCCTCGCTGGGTTGCAGTTCCCACTGGTGAGTGTGGGGACCGAAGTGAGGGCTGTGTTCTGGTCTGGGTATGGCTGCAGTGTCTCTTGGCACTGGGGCCTGGGGCTGGGTGCAGGGCAGACTAGGCTAGGTCTCTGCCTCTACTGAGCCAAGTGTGACTGTGTCTGGGTATGGATGAACCTTGGCTGGGCTGAAACATCCAACAGTAAGAACTGGAATGGGTTGAAGGCAGGTCAGGAAAGGCCACTGTTATTGCCAGGGCAGGAGGTGGACTAAGTAGGGCTGACCCATGGACCCACCAGTATGCACAAGATCTGGCACTGGGAGAGGTTCTGAGGAGGAGCTTGGGAAACTCCTCTGTCGGGACACAATCCCTGCAGGTGAGCACAAGAACCACGATAGGGAGTGGCCCCGACCAGAGCAGGGAAAGGTACCTGCCGACATACATTTGGCGTAGATCAGGGGGACACAAGGCTGAACCAATTCACACCACCTGCTGGCAAATCCGAGCACCAGAATAGAGTGTGGGTCCAGGCCAGGTTTGGTTGCAACATATAGCAGTACACATTACGGCTGGGACTGGGTGCCTGTGGGGCTGGGATAGGCTGTAACCCCCACCAGCATCAGCTGGAATTGGGGGTGGGTTGGGTCAGGACAGGCTTCAGCACCCACTAGCAAATGCTGATGTGAGGGGTGCTATGCCAGACTGTGCCTCAGCACCCAACCAGCACAAGTGAGAACCAGGAAGGGAGGGGGCAAAGCTGGCAGGGGGTATGTGGAGGGCTCCCCTGTTGGAAAGCCACTCCCACTGGAGCGTGAGTTGGGATGGGGGTAGACCAGACCAGGCAGAGCTACAACACCTGTCGGCCTCATGTGAGCTAGATCAGGGGAAGGCCAGGCTGAGCTGACTGTTCCTACTGATGCAAGCATAAATTAGAGTGGGTGAGGGTTGGTTGGGCTTTGCCACAGCATCAGCTGTCAGAGGCTGGCACTGGGGGCTAATTCTGTCAAATTAAACTGCAGAACCACCTGGAGAGTGTATGTTTCAGGAGTGGAAGTGGCCCAGTAGGGAAATACTGGGTGTTACCACTCCCTGCTGGAGAACATGAAAACCAAGACTGGGGCAGGGGTGGCTAGACAGAACAGCACCTGCCAGTATGTGTGTGGGCTGGATGTTGGGTTGAACTAGGCATCAGTGCCCATTAACATGTATAATAGCTGAATGGAATGTGGGACAGACTGGACAAGTCAGCGGTACATACTGGCAAGCATGGGAACCAGGGTAGGGGGCAGGCCTGGTGGGGGATATTGGGAGTTGCCCTAACTAGGCTGCAGCTCCCACTGGTTTGCGTGAGGGCCGAGTGTGAAGTGGACAGAATCAGGCTTGACCACCCATTGGTTCGCGTGGAAGACAGGGCTGGAGACAGAACTGACCCAGCGGTTGCAACCACCAGCATATGTATAAGCTGATAGGAGTGATGGACTGTGCCAGACCCTGTATTGACATTCACACACAATAATCAGGTCTGGGATCACTTCAAACAACATTCTTTGGGGATTCCTCCAACTGAACTGCTGATTTCAGAACCCAATCATGAAGAGAATTGCAGGTTCCGTGGTTTGACCATGGAGTGCATGTGTCAAAGCTGAGCCTCCTCAGAGACTCAGATGGAACAGTGGACAGCATAATCTTTAATAGTTGATTAAATATTATGGAGGATATGGCAGTCTATTGGAACCTGCAGAGGACACTTAGTACCAGAACAGAGGATGGAGGACAGAACAAATAGATCCTCTACCCCAGCCACACATTGGCAGTGAAGATATGGGCAAAAGGAGACTCTAAGGTGGGCTATATCGCTTCTTGGCCTTTTGGCTAAGATCAAGTGTAAAGTGGGCTGTGTCAGCCAGTGGATTCTGGAGAGATTTCATCATATTGGAATGGCGAGATTGGCAGCAATTCAGAACTGTTGAACTATAAAAACTACTTGAGCAGTGCCCTCGGAGCATGCTTCGTGTTGGGGACCCTGGGATGTGGTGGGAGGCCTGGTGGGGCGCCTCCATTTATCTCCCCCTTACCCAGATACACACACACACACATAAAATGTGGAAACAATGTTCTTACCCACTCTCCTGTAACCCTTGACCCTTTGTGCTCTAATCAACTATTAAAGATTATTAAAATAAAAGAATAAAAAAAATTCTAAAAACTCAAACGAGAGGCGGCATTGACACTTGGTGCAGCTGTCACCTGCAGGGTCAGCATTCTATATGGGGAATGGTTCAGATTCTCATTGTTTTGCTTGACGTTCCTCTTCCTGTTCATCACCTGGGGAATCAGTGGAAGACAGCCCTAGTGAGAGCGCTTGTGCACCCATGTGGGAGACTCAGATGAATTTCCTGTATCCCGGCTTTGACATGGCCCATTCTTGGATGTTACTGCCATTTGGGGAGCAAACCAGCAGATGGAAAATCTTTCTCTCCCCTTCTGTCTGTAATTTTCCATTTCAAATAAACAGATTTTTTTCTAAGAAAGCATAAAAGATATAAAATGTACATTTATCTTAAGTGTACAATGAAATCACAATTATTATCGGGGTTTCTATAGGCAGATATAATGGAACAAAAGCCAAATTGAATTGTGGGTAATTTTAGCAACTGTGAAACCAAAATCTGTTACTTAATAATTGCACAAACTGGGGCTGGGGAAATGCCAGCATCTGTGAAATTGTGTCATAAAATGAAATAATTTAAAAAAATTTACACAAACACTGTAAATTTGGGAAATTTATTATCCTAGCTTTTTCTCTTAACCTCCGCATAATGCCATATGATAAGAAGCAACAGTTCTGTAATGAGCTATAAACTACCAGTAGTTTGCTGAAATCATGACAATATATTCTAGATAGGGTAATCACAAGTTTGCACTGTCCATTCTGAGGAACACACATGAAACTGATGCCACATTTTTTTTTTAAAAAGATGTGATATTTAGCCTTCTGCAAGTGTTGTAGTGTGACTCTGGGTAAATACAATGTGAATCACCTGGAGAGTTGGTCCAGACCACAAATAAATGGAAGCATCCAACTGAATTTGCCCTTGCGCAACCTAGGAGCAGAGGTGCAGTTGCAAATATCATTTCTGTGTTCTCCTTGGGTCAGTGTGGTTTTTTAACACCCTGTTAGCTCGGAAGCCCAGGCAAGTCCAGAGAGGCTACCTGTCCCACATTCATGAAAATGCAGTGCTCAACAGACCCAGAAATTCCCAAGTCATCCCATATTCCTATGGTTATTCAGAGATGGTGAGTCCCTTCTACACACACTCGGGGTACTTGGGAAGCGATAAAAGATGGCCCAAATACTCAGGTCCGTGTGACTCACGTGGCAGAGCTCCTGGCTTCACATGGCCCTGATTTGGCCTGGCCAGTGTGGCTACATGCAGAAAAAAGCAGTGTATGGGAGGTCTCTCATTCTATCAGTTTCTATCTCTCCCTGGCACTTCATCTTCCAAATATTGATTTTTTTTCATGTTTCAAGTAATACACATATGAGAGCACAAATGCATTTGTGTGTGCATAGACACACACATGCACATACACATGAAGATCATTATTGTATGACTGTTCACTCCCCAGTTGACCATCATGTACTGGGCTTGATTGGGTTGGGCTAAGCTGAAGCTTGGAAACCGGAACTCCATCTAAGTCTCTGATGTGAGTGTCAGGGTCCCAAGCAATTGGGCAATTAATATTTACAGCATTCTCACACACATTAGTAAGGAGCTGGAACAGAAGTGGAGTACCCAGAAATTGAAATGTCCTGATTTGGACTGCCGAGTTTCCTGGAACAGGTTAACACACTGCTGTAGTTATGCCCCAAAGAAGATGTAGACAATAAAGGACTTTGTCTTCCCTCCCAGAACTTTCTAGAATCTGATTTCACACATATCATTTTAGTCAGAAGAAATCCAAGCACCCATTTCTGGATGTACACATTGGTGTAAATGGCAAGCTAAGCTTTAAAGAGGTCACAGTTGGAGTTTCTAGAAAATTGTGATAAAAATGAATGTTACAATGAAATGTTACTTCTACACTTGCTCCAAACCATATTTGTCAACAAATGTTTATGATTCTTTTTTCATCTCCTTAAGGATTGTCTTCGACTGATCCCCAGTACTATTTTTATGAAACAACTGTACTGTAAGTGGATTAGTGTTCTTGACAAACAGGATGAAGAGAAAGCCACGGAGATCAAGAGGTGATTATATAATTAACATTGACTCCTGACATGTCTCAAAATACAGCCAACACAATTTGAGAAAAATATGTGCACTTTGAAAGGGGTTCTCATAATCGCACACACAAAGAATTAGAAGATGGGTAGACTGTGCCACATTAACCCATTGACTTTTTATTTCATACCACATGGCAGTGCTGTGCAGACCTGGGAATTGTATACATTCTGAATATCACATTGATGAGGAAGAATCTCACTGATCTCAAAGACTTGCTGCAAGAGCAATTGGTCTTACTAACATTTTGCCAATATTGATCAGGTGGACAACTTTATGTGTGCTTAAAGAATTGACATCAATCAAGCACTTTTGCTGAAACTCATAGCTTGAATGTGATTTTTGCTTCATTGTTTTAATTACTGCCTTGAGACAGCATTCCTTCACTGCTACATTACAAAGTACACTGTTTGCAATTCAAATGCTGTTGGACTTCCTCAGTAACCTCGTCACCCATTCTGGAGTATAACAACCATTTTTGTACACTCGTGTAAATGGGCTATTAACAAAGTTATCTCAAGTGAAAACACATCGTGATTTTAACAACAACAAACCCTGTGCTATCATTAAGCCCTATTTCTTAATTTGTCTGTATTTTCATTGAACTAAGTCAGTGGAAGTCCAAATACCCTATTCCCTTTCTCTGTACCCACTACTTCAGCAAGAAAGTGACTGTATTTTTTTTTGTGTGTGTGTGTGTGTATGTGTTTAGGCTCTTACAAAATCTGCCTGTATGTAATCTGGATATACTGAAGGAATTGTGCTCTTGTTTATATGAGATCTCTGCGAATGCCTGTTTCAATATGATGAATGCATCAGAGTTAGCAGTTTCAATCACACCAAGCATATTTTACCTTTGGGAATCAACATCAACGAACTCATCCCTGGAAACTGAATTACTTAAAAAGGTAATGATGTGCCCCATTTCCTTTGTGATGAGCCAAAGTTTACAAATGAAAGATGCCATACACCCTTCTAGAATGCTAGGGTCATTTATTCTATATTAAGAGGAAACAGAGTGTGAGCTGCTAAAACGTAGGGAAGAAACTTCCATACCATTACAGCAGGAAATAGGGGTTTTCGTATCTGGGCAGTCCGAGGTGGACTTTTGCCTCTCGTCATTCAGGACCATGTAAACCTGAACAGTTTCTTTATGAAGGCTTCCTTAGCTGAGCAGTAGCAGGAGTGTTGATAATAATCTCCTGAGGTCAACAGTGACACTGTTCAACATGAGCACACATAATTCCCCGCTCAGTGTCCTTCCTCTCAGTGTTGCAGCTCATTCAGTAAGATGCTGTCTGCGTTTCATCTGTGCTACTGCAGTGTGAAAATGAGTCCGAGTTTCTAGAGCATCCTAACAGACCTAATGTCCCCAGTACAATCACAGCTCTTACCAAGCTGAAACAGATGTAATGACAGAGTGAAGCAGAGCAATGTTTGTGCAGGGACTGCCGCTGAAGAAACAGACACTTTACAGTCGACTCCGTTCATATCCAAGGATCTACAAAGAATTTCTGCTGCCCAAGTTTAATGTCACTCACTAGAGAATCACATCGCACATGTTTTCTTCTAATTGGGTGCTTTGTAAATTCTGTGGAAATACACATCATCAGTTCAAATATCATACACAGATTCCTTTTTTGTAAGATTAATTTTTATTGGAAAGACAAATCAAATTTATGGGAAGGAGACACAGATGATCTGTCTGCTGCATCACTCCCCAAATGGCTGCAATGGCTGGAGCTGAACTGATCCAAAGCCTGGAGCCAGGAGCATCTTCCAGGTCTCCCATGCAGGTGCAGGGTCCCAAGGCACTTGGCCATCCTATACACTAGTTTCTCTCGTCACAAACAGGGAGCTGGAGGGGAAGTAGAGCAGTCGGAACGTGGCTAAATACGAAATCCAAGACGTTGCAAGTTTAGGATTTAGCCATTTAATCACTGCACATTCCTCTACATAGAATGACAGCTATGCTATATTAGCCATGAAAGTTAGTATCAAGGAAATATTAATAATTAATTTTAAAAAGACCCAGGAAACACTGTTTTTCAGATAGGCAGTATTTTTAGAAAGCCACTGAATATTCTTTTTTTAAAATTTTTATTACAAAGTCAGATATACTGAGAGGAGGAGAGATAGAGAGGAAGTGGAGCTGCCGGGATTAGAACCAGCGGCCATATGGGATCAAGGCGAGGACCTTAGCCACTAGGCCATGCTGCCGAGCCCACCACTGAATATTCTTGAAAATATAACTGTGGTGTAGGAATAAAACGGGTCCATATGTATTAATGTCAACTGTGAATTTTCTTAGATTTCTATTTCATATTTTTGTAATGCTCAATACTCACAGAGAATGCACAACTTATATATTTGCATGTTAAAAACAGCACCCTATTTTCATCCTTTTGTCTCACAGATGTCTATTGTAGAGTTTTTTATCGAAAACTATCCCCGGTTATTTGAGGACCAGAATGAATCTTCACTTAGGAACAGTGGGGAACAGTCCAACTTTAGCTCTGGGGACAGCACCGAATATATCAACACATTGTGTACTCCAGAGAAAAGCTCAGGTGAGAAATCATTGAAGTGGAATCATGGGCAAACATTCAAGTTTTCTGAATAATTTCACTGGCTGTACTGTAAAGCAGACAAGGCTCCCAAGTGCCATGGGAAAAGCATAGACACTGGGAAGCAGCTAAGGACTAAACCTAAGAACTACACTACCCCCTACCCTGATTAGACTGATCTGTTGTACAAGGGTGGCGCAGATTAGCAGCTATTTTACAACATTTGAGACAAAAGGTCAGAAAAAATGGTGTCTTTGACTTGGAGAGGCCAACTCTTACGCTGTTTACAGAAGCACCAAGTGAGAAAGTGAAGTAAAGCTTATTTTTCCCTTTAGACAAGTAAATCGGTGACTTTCCAGTTTTATATCTATAAGGAATTATGTTCATAATAAATCAGAAAATTAACTTAATACATGTATTACATTTGAATGTAGTGTGCTTCCTATTTAGGGGTTATTGATGAAATTTATGGACCAATCTAAATGTCCCAAGAAAGAAAGTGCAAAAGTATGTAATTTTTCTCAGACTGATTCAAAACCATGCACAAGCCATGAATAGGCCGGTGATACTATGAACATAATGTGTTACAAGTCACTGAAGAGAACATTGGTGCTTTTGTTATGGTTTTCTTACAATTTGCTAAATGTCCTTCCTGATCAAGTGCACTGGAAAATATGACTAGTTAGTGCTGAACTCACAGAAACTGTCAAATGGAGACTGATATGATGAGTGGAAACTGTGCAATGTGAACAAAACAAAAGAAAATAAAAGATGGCCTCCTAGTATAATACCTGTACGTGAAAGTCAAAGAAAAAATCGACACTACGAATACTATCATTATAAAAAATTACTGACTGTGACATTAGGGTGAATGAAAGACTGTGTGGCTTTGTACCAGGTGAAATGGTTTGGGGATACATGGAAATGTATACAACTGATTAATTCTTTTTTCTTTTTGTTTACAGTATCAAGTGAAAACACAGATGAGCAATTTGACGAATATCCAGGTATGGAAAGAGCTAGGCTGAGTAGTAAAAAGAGATGCCACGGTCAAATTGTTGAGGAATTGTATCAAATATTCGTAACAGAACAACTGAATAAAGTGTTACCGCAAAATCAGTCGAACAGGTGGAAAGGATATAGAAAGGAGAAAAGAATTTACCAAAAGATCTATAATATTTAGAACCATGACATGGGGTGACCTCATGCCAACAAGTCACTGATATATCCTGAGCATTTTCAGATAACCATGATTTGAAAGGAGGGACGGAAATCGTAGATAAGAAATGGAGAGTCCAGTGCACTAAAAGGGAAGGAACATTTGTCTAGCTTCTCCTTGGCACAACCCCATGCCTTGAAACAGCCACCGTGGACCAAGTTCCCTGAGCCTGCCCACCCTTCCTCAGCAGCTCAGATGGCTCACAGCTGCCCAGAACAGAGGCACTTCCTGCCTGCACTTTTGTCCCTGTGTCCTGGAGAGCAAGACTTGGGACATCTGGTGTTCTCCTGGGTCTCCACAGCCACAAACAATGGTGGCACTCCTGGACTGAGGAGAGTGAGAGCGTGAGAGAGAGAGAGAGAGAGCGAGCGCAAGAGCGAGCGCGAGAGAGAGCTGTGGCATGAATCTTGATGGCTTTCTGAGGGGACCATTGATGTCTTTGAAAGTTTCATTGTGTCTGCAAGACTTGTCTAATGTAGAGTGCATTCTGAATAGCACCTTCCTGGCCCACATCTGGAGCCCTTCCTTGCCTAGTGCTTCTCCACTGCCTTTTGCAATGGGAGCTGCACACAAGCTAGAGGCAGGGACAGGAAGCAAGCTTGCACAGTGGGCAGACATGAAGCCGTAGTGTGGTTGAGAGGCTGAAGCGATCTTCCCACCCATCACTCATGACTCATGACTCCTGGTTTGATTCTGCACCAAGGTATCCTTATGGTGCCTCAGGGAGAACAGGCAGGGGTTCCACAGGAGCTGAGAGTGATGCCTGGGTGGACATCAGGCTGGTTCCTGCTTTCTGATGTGACTAGGAGACTGTTGTGTGTCCCTATACTGAGATGAAGTTGCTTTGTTCTTCCACAGTGCCGGACCTGCCCAGTCCCGCACCGGAGGCACAACCACTATCTGGTATGGCGAAGGAGCTATGCTAGGCCCTGGGAGTCAATGGGAACATGAGCTTGGTACAAGCCCATATGGCTTCTGTTCTCGGTGCTCTGAGTTTCAGCAGGGTGGCAAGGGTGTGGTGACTTAGCATGTCTCTCATGGTCTGTCCCATCTGGAGACCCAGATACGTCATGTGAGACGTGACACCGAGTTGTCCTTAGCATCTTGAGATGGTCTTCTTCTCGCCAGGAGGGATGGAGTTGCATGGGAGAGAAGGGGCCCTGTTGCATGAAGAGCAAGGCTGCCATTGGGTATGGAGAGAATGTGTGGGCTGCCCGCTGCCACCCAAAAGGCTAGTTTCCCTTTGCTGCCTTGGCCTAGGAAATGCTTGGTACAAATCAGCTAAGCCTGGCTTCCTTTTCCTGGAGGTGCGGGGGCATGTGTGCACCCACAAGCAGAGCTACGTAGAGAATGCTCCCTCCAAGAATGAGTAGAACATGGCAACCGGCATGGCTCCATCTGCATGTACCCACGCTCCTTTGCTAGTGTGCCATGCCAGGGAATTTCCAGTGGGACATGCTTCACACCCCTCCTGAATCTCCACTTAGGAGATGGTGGGAGTCGGGGTTAAGAGGCTGTGTGTGGCTGTTTCCAGATGTCAAGCGGGGCTGTGCTATGCAAATGCACTCAGGCGCCTTCTTGTTTTGTTTTATCCTTCAGACTCGACCATCGACACTGAACTGGATTCGTGCCTGGATGCAGGTATGGACAAAGAGCTAGGGCTCCTCGCACAAAGTGCTGCCAAGCCCATGGTTGAGGGGCACTTATGTCATCCTTCCTCTGTGACTGAGACACTGAAGGGTGCCTGTCAGCCATGTGTCTGAGGAGAAGTAGCTTTCATGTTCACTACCGTGGTGTGACGTGGCCTGGAAAGGTTCTTTCTTCCTGATGGATGGGCTGAGTTCCATCAGCGCTTTGGGGAAGGGCAGCGGCTCTCCCAGGGGACATGAGTGACAGCCCTGGGCCAACTGGAATGCCCTCAGAAAGAAGCTGCAAGGGCATGTGTCTGCCCTCAGACGCGCTTGGAGCCTGGTGCATCCTGACATGCTCCACGGTTGCGTGTAGTTGAGGCTGTGTCGGTACTCTGCTAGAAATCCATTTTCGGGGCCCATGGGCCTCTGGATCCTGGCACCTTTTCTGGCGCGTGAGCTGACATGCAGGGGACTCTGTTGTCGGGAGGTGCAGGGGAGCCAGGAGTAGTTTTCTGATCCTGGTCCAGAACACGGTAGGGGAGGGGAGTGAGCCCAATGACAAGAAACAGCCCCGAAGCCAGAACACCCTGGCTGGCCAGGGCCTGCAATTGTCTCATAGCCTCTGCCTTCTGAACTTTTCAGGAAGTCACTGAGCCACATGGCTGCTGCAGATGGCTTGGTCTCTCTTGCGAGGCTCAGGGTTATGGGGCAGGTTTCTTGTGTGGCCCTGTTGGCCTTCTTGGTGCATTCTAGCATTCATCTTCTGCCCAGGAAGAATGGCATTTTGACGGTCCTGTTCCCAGAAGCATGGGATTGAGGGGCCCACTTTTCTCAGGTTTCAGCTGCTAGGAAGCTTCTTAGGACACAGTTTCCAAGGCCCTGGGAATTCGGTGGATCTCTTGGGATATGTCTGAAAGCAGCCAGGGTTACGTGTGCTTGTGCCCCGAAATGCCACCTGAGAGCCGACTGCGTGTATCCATCTGATCCCATCATGTGTGCTTGGCTTTGACCTTGTCCCTGCGTTGAGATGAGCTTCAGGGAAGACTGGCATTGTGGGTGGCTGAGATGGGCAGGGCAAGTCTCCCCTGTTGCTTGTGATTGTGGGCCGAGTCCATTTCCTGCAGCATCAGCAGACAGTTTGGGCTTGTGTGCTTTAGCGTGTTGATCCCTGTTTGTGAATGTGACCCCATGCTGAGCAGTGGGACTGGATCACATCCTACACCCTGGGGGTGTATGGGGCTAGGTTGCACCTGCAAAGGGGCCCCCCTGCATCAGGGCTCATCTCTCTTCTGAGGGACTGGAGGGAGCGGTGAGCACAGCCAGCTGGCTGCTTCTCCTTGGCACAACCCCATGCCTTGAAACAGCCACCGTGGACCAAGTTCCCTGAGCCTGCCCACCCTTCCTCAGCAGCTCAGATGGCTCACAGCTGCCCAGAACAGAGGCACTTTCTGCCTGCACTTTTGTCCCTGTGTCCTGGAGAGCAAGACTTGGGACATCTGGTGTTCTCCTGGGTCTCCACAGCCACAAACAATGGTGGCACTCCTGGACTGAGGAGAGTGAGAGCGTGAGAGAGAGAGAGAGAGAGAGAGTGAGCGCAAGAGAGAGCCCAAGAGCGAGCGCGAGAGAGAGCTGTGGCATGAATCCTGATGGCTTTCTGAGGGGACCATTGATGTCTTTGAAAGTTTCATTGTGTCTGCAAGACTTGTCTAATGTAGAGTGCATTCTGAATAGCACCTTCCTGGCCCACATCTGGAGCCCTTCCTTGCCTAGTGCTTCTCCACTGCCTTTTGCAATGGGAGCTGCACACAAGCTAGAGGCAGGGACAGGAAGCAAGCTTGCACAGTGGGCAGACATGAAGCCGTAGTGTGGTTGAGAGGCTGAAGCGATCTTCCCACCCATCACTCATGGCTCATGACTCCTGGTTTGATTCTGCATCAAGGTATCCTTATGGTGCCTCAGGGAGAACAGGCAGGAGTTCCACAGGAGCTGAGAGTGA
This sequence comes from Ochotona princeps, assembly GCF_030435755.1. Lineage (NCBI taxonomy): Eukaryota > Metazoa > Chordata > Mammalia > Lagomorpha > Ochotonidae > Ochotona > Ochotona princeps. The sequence continues at coordinate 115,437 of NC_080833.1, read as the reverse complement.
TGCCTGGGTGGACATCAGGCTGGTTCCTGCTTTCTGATGTGACTAGGAGACTGTTGTGTGTCCCTATACTGAGATGAAGTTGCTTTGTTCTTCCACAGTGCCGGACCTGCCCAGTCCCGCACCGGAGGCACAACCACTATCTGGTATGGAGAAGGAGCTATGCTAGGTCCTGGGAGTCAATGGGAACATGAGCTTGGTACAAGCCCATATGGCTTCTGTCCTCGGTGCTCTGAGTTTCAGCAGGGTGGCAAGGGTGTGGTAACTTAGCATGTCTCTCATGGTCTGTCCCATCTGGAGACCCAGATACGTCATGTGAGACGTGACACCGAGTTGTCCTTAGCATCTTGAGATGGTCTTCTTCTCGCCAGGAGGGATGGAGTTGCATGGGAGAGAAGGGGCCCTGTTGCATGAAGAGCAAGGCTGCCATTGGGTATGGAGAGAATGTGTGGGCTGCCCGCTGCCACCCAAAAGGCTAGTTTCCCTTTGCTGCCTTGGCCTAGGAAATGCTTGGTACAAATCAGCTAAGCCTGGCTTCCTTTTCCTGGAGGTGCGGGGGCATGTGTGCACCCACAAGCAGAGCTACGTAGAGAATGCTCCCTCCAAGAATGAGTAGAACATGGCAACCGGCATGGCTCCATCTGCATGTACCCACGCTCCTTTGCTAGTGTGCCATGCCAGGGAATTTCCAGTGGGACATGCTTCACACCCCTCCTGAATCTCCACTTAGGAGATGGTGGGAGTCGGGGTTAAGAGGCTGTGTGTGGCTGTTTCCAGATGTCAAGCGGGGCTGTGCTATGCAAATGCACTCAGGCGCCTTCTTGTTTTGTTTTATCCTTCAGACTCGACCATCGACACTGAACTGGATTCGTGCCTGGATGCAGGTATGGACAAAGAGCTAGGGCTCCTCGCACAAAGTGCTGCCAAGCCCATGGTTGAGGGGCACTTATGTCATCCTTCCTCTGTGACTGAGACACTGAAGGGTGCCTGTCAGCCATGTGTCTGAGGAGAAGTAGCTTTCATGTTCACTACCGTGGTGTGACGTGGCCTGGAAAGGTTCTTTCTTCCTGATGGATGGGCTGAGTTCCATCAGCGCTTTGGGGAAGGGCAGCGGCTCTCCCAGGGGACATGAGTGACAGCCCTGGGCCAACTGGAATGCCCTCAGAAAGAAGCGGCAAGGGCATGTGTCTGCCCTCAGACGCGCTTGGAGCCTGGTGCATCCTGTCATGCTCCACGGTTGCGTGTAGTTGAGGCTGTGTCGGTACTCTGCTAGAAATCCATTTTCGGGGCCCATGGGCCTCTGGATCCTGGCACCTTTTCTGGCGCGTGAGCTGACATGCAGGGGACTCTGTTGTCAGGAGGTGCAGGGGAGCCAGGAGTAGTTTTCTGATCCTGGTCCAGAACACGGTAGGGGAGGGGAGTGAGCCCAATGACAAGAAACAGCCCCGAAGCCAGAACACCCTGGCTGGCCAGGGCCTGCAATTGTCTCATAGCCTCTGCCTTCTGAACTTTTCAGGAAGTCACTGAGCCACATGGCTGCTGCAGATGGCTTGGTCTCTCTTGCGAGGCTCAGGGTTATGGGGCAGGTTTCTTGTGTGGCCCTGTTGGCCTTCTTGGTGCATTCTAGCATTTGTCTTCTGCCCAGGAAGGATGGCATTTTGACGGTCCTGTTCCCAGAAGCATGGGATTGAGGGGCCCACTTTTCTCAGGGTTCAGCTGCTAGGAAGCTTCTTAGGACACAGTTTCCAAGGCCCTGGGAATTCGGTGGATCTCTTGGGATATGTCTGAAAGCAGCCAGGGTTACGTGTGCTTGTGCCCCGAAATGCCACCTGAGAGCCGACTGCGTGTATCCATCTGATCCCATCATGTGTGCTTGGCTTTGACCTTGTCCCTGCGTTGAGATGAGCTTCAGGGAAGACTGGCATTGTGGGTGGCTGAGATGGGCAGGGCAAGTCTCCCCTGTTGCTTGTGATTGTGGGCCGAGTCCATTTCCTGCAGCATCAGCAGACAGTTTGGGCTTGTGTGCTTTAGCGTGTTGATCCCTGTTTGTGAATGTGACCCCATGCTGAGCAGTGGGACTGGATCACATCCTACACCATGGGGGTGTATGGGACTAGGTTGCACCTGCAAAGGGGCCCCCCTGCATCAGGGCTCATCTCTCTTCTGAGGGACTGGAGGGAGCGGTGAGCACAGCCAGCTGGCTGCTTCTCCTTGGCACAACCCCATGCCTTGAAACAGCCACCGTGGACCAAGTTCCCTGAGCCTGCCCACCCTTCCTCAGCAGTTCAGATGGCTCACAGCTGCCCAGAACAGAGGCACTTTCTGCCTGCACTTTTGTCCCTGTGTCCTGGAGAGCAAGACTTGGGACATCTGGTGTTCTCCTGGGTCTCCACAGCCACAAACAATGGTGGCACTCCTGGACTGAGGAGAGTGAGAGCGTGAGAGAGAGAGAGAGAGAGAGAGAGAGAGAGAGAGAGAGCAAGAGCGAGCGCGCGAGAGAGCTGTGGCATGAATCCTGATGGCTTTCTGAGGGGACCATTGATGTCTTTGAAAGTTTCATTGTGTCTGCAAGACTTGTCTAATGTAGAGTGCATTCTGAATAGCACCTTCCTAGCCCACATCTGGAGCCCTTCCTTGCCTAGTGCTTCTCCACTGCCTTTTGCAATGGGAGCTGCACACAAGCTAGAGGCAGGGACAGGAAGCAAGCTTGCACAGTGGGCAGACATGAAGCCGTAGTGTGGTTGAGAGGCTGAAGTGATCTTCCCACCCATCACTCATGACTCATGACTCCTGGTTTGATTCTGCATCAAGGTATCCTTATGGTGCCTCAGGGAGAACAGGCAGGGGTTCCACAGGAGCTGAGAGTGATGCCTGGGTGGACATCAGGCTGGTTCCTGCTTTCTGATGTGACTAGGAGACTGTTGTGTGTCCCTATACTGAGATGAAGTTGCTTTGTTCTTCCACAGTGCCGGACCTGCCCAGTCCCGCACCGGAGGCACAACCACTATCTGGTATGGAGAAGGAGCTATGCTAGGTCCTGGGAGTCAATGGGAACATGAGCTTGGTACAAGCCCATATGGCTTCTGTCCTCGGTGCTCTGAGTTTCAGCAGGGTGGCAAGGGTGTGGTGACTTAGCATGTCTCTCATGGTCTGTCCCATCTGGAGACCCAGATACGTCATGTGAGACGTGACACCGAGTTGTCCTTAGCATCTTGAGATGGTCTTCTTCTCGCCAGGAGGGATGGAGTTGCATGGGAGAGAAGGGGCCCTGTTGCATGAAGAGCAAGGCTGCCATTGGGTATGGAGAGAATGTGTGGGCTGCCCGCTGCCACCCAAAAGGCTAGTTTCCCTTTGCTGCCTTGGCCTAGGAAATGCTTGGTACAAATCAGCTAAGCCTGGCTTCCTTTTCCTGGAGGTGCGGGGGCATGTGTGCACCCACAAGCAGAGCTACGTAGAGAATGCTCCCTCCAAGAATGAGTAGAACATGGCAACCGGCATGGCTCCATCTGCATGTACCCACGCTCCTTTGCTAGTGTGCCATGCCAGGGAATTTCCAGTGGGACATGCTTCACACCCCTCCTGAATCTCCACTTAGGAGATGGTGGGAGTCGGGGGTAAGAGGCTGTGTGTGGCTGTTTCCAGATGTCAAGCAGGGCTGTGCTATGCAAATGCACTCAGGCGCCTCCTTGTTTTGTTTTATCCTTCAGACTCGACCATCGACACTGAACTGGATTCGTGCCTGGATGCAGGTATGGACAAAGAGCTAGGGCTCCTCGCACAAAGTGCTGCCAAGCCCATGGTTGAGGGGCACTTATGTCATCCTTCCTCTGTGACTGAGACACTGAAGGGTGCCTGTCAGCCATGTGTCTGAGGAGAAGTAGCTTTCATGTTCACTACCGTGGTGTGACATGGCCTGGAAAGGTTCTTTCTTCCTGATGGATGGGCTGAGTTCCATCAGCGCTTTGGGGAAGGGCAGCGGCTCTCCCAGGGGACATGAGTGACAGCCCTGGGCCAACTGGAATGCCCTCAGAAAGAAGCGGCAAGGGCATGTGTCTGCCCTCAGACGCGCTTGGAGCCTGGTGCATCCTGTCATGCTCCACGGTTGCGTGTAGTTGAGGCTGTGTTGGTACTCTGCTAGAAATCCATTTTCGGGGCCCATGGGCCTCTGGATCCTGGCACTTTTTCTGGCGCGTGAGCTGACATGCAGGGGACTCTGTTGTCGGGAGGTGCAGGGGAGCCAGGAGTAGTTTTCTGATCCTGGTCCAGAACACGGTAGGGGAGGGGAGTGAGCCCAATGACAAGAAACAGCCCCGAAGCCAGAACACCCTGGCTGGCCAGGGCCTGCAATTGTCTCATAGCCTCTGCCTTCTGAACTTTTCAGGAAGTCACTGAGCCACATGGCTGCTGCAGATGGCTTGGTCTCTCTTGCGAGGCTCAGGGTTATGGGGCAGGTTTCTTGTGTGGCCCTGTTGGCCTTCTTGGTGCATTCTAGCATTCGTCTTCTGCCCAGGAAGGATGGCATTTTGACGGTCCTGTTCCCAGAAGCATGGGATTGAGGGGCCCACTTTTCTCAGGTTTCAGCTGCTAGGAAGCTTCTTTAGGACACAGTTTCCAAGGCCCTGGGAATTCGGTGGATCTCTTGGGATATGTCTGAAAGCAGCCAGGGTTACGTGTGCTTGTGCCCCGAAATGCCACCTGAGAGCCGACTGCGTGTATCCATCTGATCCCATCATGTGTGCTTGGCTTTGACCTTGTCCCTGCGTTGAGATGAGCTTCAGGGAAGACTGGCATTGTGGGTGGCTGAGATGGGCAGGGCAAGTCTCCCCTGTTGCTTGTGATTGTGGGCCGAGTCCATTTCCTGCAGCATCAGCAGACAGTTTGGGCTTGTGTGCTTTAGCGTGTTGATCCCTGTTTGTGAATGTGACCCCATGCTGAGCAGTGGGACTGGATCACATCCTACACCCTGGGGGTGTATGGGGCTAGGTTGTACCTGCAAAGGGGCCCCCCTGCATCAGGGCTCATCTCTTTTCTGAGGGACTGGAGGGAGTGCTGAGCACAGCCAGCTGGCTGCTTCTCCTTGGCACAACCCCATGCCTTGAAACAGCCACCGTGGACCAAGTTCCCTGAGCCTGCCCACCCTTCCTCAGCAGCTCAGATGGCTCACAGCTGCCCAGAACAGAGGCACTTTCTGCCTGCACTTTTGTCCCTGTGTCCTGGAGAGCAAGACTTGGGACATCTGGTGTTCTCCTGGGTCTCCACAGCCACAAACAATGGTGGCACTCCTGGACTGAGGAGAGTGAGAGCGTGAGAGAGAGAGAGGGAGAGAGAGAGCGCAAGAGAGAGGGCGAGAGAGAGCTGTGGCATGAATCCTGATGGCTTTCTGAGGGGACCATTGATGTCTTTGAAAGTTTCATTGTGTCTGCAAGACTTGTCTAATGTAGAGTGCATTCTGAATAGCACCTTCCTGGCCCACATCTGGAGCCCTTCCTTGCCTAGTGCTTCTCCACTGCCTTTTGCAATGGGAGCTGCACACAAGCTAGAGGCAGGGACAGGAAGCAAGCTTGCACAGTGGGCAGACATGAAGCCGTAGTGTGGTTGAGAGGCTGAAGCGATCTTCCCACCCATCACTCATGACTCATGACTCCTGGTTTGATTCTGCATCAAGGTATCCTTATGGTGCCTCAGGGAGAACAGGCAGGAGTTCCACAGGAGCTGAGAGTGATGCCTGGGTGGACATCAGGCTGGTTCCTGCTTTCTGATGTGACTAGGAGACTGTTGTGTGTCCCTATACTGAGATGAAGTTGCTTTGTTCTTCCACAGTGCCGGACCTGCCCAGTCCCGCACCGGAGGCACAACCACTATCTGGTATGGAGAAGGAGCTATGCTAGGTCCTGGGAGTCAATGGGAACATGAGCTTGGTACAAGCCCATATGGCTTCTGTCCTCGGTGCTCTGAGTTTCAGCAGGGTGGCAAGGGTGTGGTGACTTAGCATGTCTCTCATGGTCTGTCCCATCTGGAGACCCAGATACGTCATGTGAGACGTGACACCGAGTTGTCCTTAGCATCTTGAGATGGTCTTCTTCTCGCCAGGAGGGATGGAGTTGCATGGGAGAGAAGGGGCCCTGTTGCATGAAGAGCAAGGCTGCCATTGGGTATGGAGAGAATGTGTGGGCTGCCCGCTGCCACCCAAAAGGCTAGTTTCCCTTTGCTGCCTTGGCCTAGGAAATGCTTGGTACAAATCAGCTAAGCCTGGCTTCCTTTTCCTGGAGGTGCGGGGGCATGTGTGCACCCACAAGCAGAGCTACATAGAGAATGCTCCCTCCAAGAATGAGTAGAACATGGCAACCGGCATGGCTCCATCTGCATGTACCCACGCTCCTTTGCTAGTGTGCCATGCCAGGGAATTTCCAGTGGGACATGCTTCACACCCCTCCTGAATCTCCACTTAGGAGATGGTGGGAGTCGGGGGTAAGAGGCTGCGTGTGGCTGTTTCCAGATGTCAAGCGGGGCTGTGCTATGCAAATGCACTCAGGCGCCTTCTTGTTTTGTTTTATCCTTCAGACTCGACCATCGACACTGAACTGGATTCGTGCCTGGATGCAGGTATGGACAAAGAGCTAGGGCTCCTCGCACAAAGTGCTGCCAAGCCCATGGTTGAGGGGCACTTATGTCATCCTTCCTCTGTGACTGAGACACTGAACGGTGCCTGTCAGCCATGTGTCTGAGGAGAAGTAGCTTTCATGTTCACTACCGTGGTGTGACATGGCCTGGAAAGGTTCTTTCTTCCTGATGGATGGGCTGAGTTCCATCAGCGCTTTGGGGAAGGGCAGCGGCTCTCCCAGGGGACATGAGTGACAGCCCTGGGCCAACTGGAATGCCCTCAGAAAGAAGCGGCAAGGGCATGTGTCTGCCCTCAGACGCGCTTGGAGCCTGGTGCATCCTGTCATGCTCCACGGTTGCGTGTAGTTGAGGCTGTGTCGGTACTCTGCTAGAAATCCATTTTCGGGGCCCATGGGCCTCTGGATCCTGGCACCTTTTCTGGCGCGTGAGCTGACATGCAGGGGACTCTGTTGTCGGGAGGTGCAGGGGAGCCAGGAGTAGTTTTCTGATCCTGGTCCAGAACACGGTAGGGGAGGGGAGTGAGCCCAATGACAAGAAACAGCCCCGAAGCCAGAACACCCTGGCTGGCCAGGGCCTGCAATTGTCTCATAGCCTCTGCCTTCTGAACTTTTCAGGAAGTCACTGAGCCACATGGCTGCTGCAGATGGCTTGGTCTCTCTTGCGAGGCTCAGGGTTATGGGGCAGGTTTCTTGTGTGGCCCTGTTGGCCTTCTTGGTGCATTCTAGCATTCGTCTTCTGCCCAGGAAGAATGGCATTTTGACGGTCCTGTTCCCAGAAGCATGGGATTGAGGGGCCCACTTTTCTCAGGTTTCAGCTGCTAGGAAGCTTCTTAGGACACAGTTTCCAAGGCCCTGGGAATTCGGTGGATCTCTTGGGATATGTCTGAAAGCAGCCAGGGTTACGTGTGCTTGTGCCCCGAAATGCCACCTGAGAGCCGACTGCGTGTATCCATCTGATCCCATCATGTGTGCTTGGCTTTGACCTTGTCCCTGCGTTGAGATGAGCTTCAGGGAAGACTGGCATTGTGGGTGGCTGAGATGGGCAGGGCAAGTCTCCCCTGTTGCTTGTGATTGTGGGCCGAGTCCATTTCCTGCAGCATCAGCAGACAGTTTGGGCTTGTGTGCTTTAGCGTGTTGATCCCTGTTTGTGAATGTGACCCCATGCTGAGCAGTGGGACTGGATCACATCCTACACCCTGGGGGTGTATGGGGCTAGGTTGCACCTGCAAAGGGGCCCCCCTGCATCAGGGCTCATCTCTTTTCTGAGGGACTGGAGGGAGCGGTGAGCACAGCCAGCTGGCTGCTTCTCCTTGGCACAACCCCATGCCTTGAAACAGCCACCGTGGACCAAGTTCCCTGAGCCTGCCCACCCTTCCTCAGCAGCTCAGATGGCTCACAGCTGCCCAGAACAGAGGCACTTTCTGCCTGCACTTTTGTCCCTGTGTCCTGGAGAGCAAGACTTGGGACATCTGGTGTTCTCCTGGGTCTCCACAGCCACAAACAATGGTGGCACTCCTGGACTGAGGAGAGTGAGAGCGTGAGAGAGAGAGAGGGAGAGAGAGAGCGCAAGAGAGAGGGCGAGAGAGAGCTGTGGCATGAATCCTGATGGCTTTCTGAGGGGACCATTGATGTCTTTGAAAGTTTCATTGTGTCTGCAAGACTTGTCTAATGTAGAGTGCATTCTGAATAGCACCTTCCTGGCCCACATCTGGAGCCCTTCCTTGCCTAGTGCTTCTCCACTGCCTTTTGCAATGGGAGCTGCACACAAGCTAGAGGCAGGGACAGGAAGCAAGCTTGCACAGTGGGCAGACATGAAGCCGTAGTGTGGTTGAGAGGCTGAAGTGATCTTCCCACCCATCACTCATGACTCATGACTCCTGGTTTGATTCTGCATCAAGGTATCCTTATGGTGCCTCAGGGAGAACAGGCAGGGGTTCCACAGGAGCTGAGAGTGATGCCTGGGTGGACATCAGGCTGGTTCCTGCTTTCTGATGTGACTAGGAGACTGTTGTGTGTCCCTATACTGAGATGAAGTTGCTTTGTTCTTCCACAGTGCCGGACCTGCCCAGTCCCGCACCGGAGGCACAACCACTATCTGGTATGGAGAAGGAGCTATGCTAGGTCCTGGGAGTCAATGGGAACATGAGCTTGGTACAAGCCCATATGGCTTCTGTCCTCGGTGCTCTGAGTTTCAGCAGGGTGGCAAGGGTGTGGTGACTTAGCATGTCTCTCATGGTCTGTCCCATCTGGAGACCCAGATACGTCATGTGAGACGTGACACCGAGTTGTCCTTAGCATCTTGAGATGGTCTTCTTCTCGCCAGGAGGGATGGAGTTGCATGGGAGAGAAGGGGCCCTGTTGCATGAAGAGCAAGGCTGCCATTGGGTATGGAGAGAATGTGTGGGCTGCCCGCTGCCACCCAAAAGGCTAGTTTCCCTTTGCTGCCTTGGCCTAGGAAATGCTTGGTACAAATCAGCTAAGCCTGGCTTCCTTTTCCTGGAGGTGCGGGGGCATGTGTGCACCCACAAGCAGAGCTACGTAGAGAATGCTCCCTCCAAGAATGAGTAGAACATGGCAACTGGCATGGCTCCATCTGCATGTACCCACGCTCCTTTGCTAGTGTGCCATGCCAGGGAATTTCCAGTGGGACATGCTTCACACCCCTCCTGAATCTCCACTTAGGAGATGGTGGGAGTCGGGGGTAAGAGGCTGCGTGTGGCTGTTTCCAGATGTCAAGCGGGGCTGTGCTATGCAAATGCACTCAGGCGCCTTCTTGTTTTGTTTTATCCTTCAGACTCGACCATCGACACTGAACTGGATTCGTGCCTGGATGCAGGTATGGACAAAGAGCTAGGGCTCCTCGCACAAAGTGCTGCCAAGCCCATGGTTGAGGGGCACTTATGTCATCCTTCCTCTGTGACTGAGACACTGAAGGGTGCCTGTCAGCCATGTGTCTGAGGAGAAGTAGCTTTCATGTTCACTGCCGTGGTGTGACATGGCCTGGAAAGGTTCTTTCTTCCTGATGGATGGGCTGAGTTCCATCAGCGCTTTGGGGAAGGGCAGCGGCTCTCCCAGGGGACATGAGTGACAGCCCTGGGCCAACTGGAATGCCCTCAGAAAGAAGCGGCAAGGGCATGTGTCTGCCCTCAGACGCGCTTGGAGCCTGGTGCATCCTGTCATGCTCCACGGTTGCGTGTAGTTGAGGCTGTGTCGGTACTCTGCTAGAAATCCATTTTCGGGGCCCATGGGCCTCTGGATCCTGGCACTTTTTCTGGCGCGTGAGCTGACATGCAGGGGACTCTGTTGTCGGGAGGTGCAGGGGAGCCAGGAGTAGTTTTCTGATCCTGGTCCAGAACACGGTAGGGGAGGGGAGTGAGCCCAATGACAAGAAACAGCCCCGAAGCCAGAACACCCTGGCTGGCCAGGGCCTGCAATTGTCTCATAGCCTCTGCCTTCTGAACTTTTCAGGAAGTCACTGAGCCACATGGCTGCTGCAGATGGCTTGGTCTCTCTTGCGAGGCTCAGGGTTATGGGGCAGGTTTCTTGTGTGGCCCTGTTGGCCTTCTTGGTGCATTCTAGCATTCGTCTTCTGCCCAGGAAGGATGGCATTTTGACGGTCCTGTTCCCAGAAGCATGGGATTGAGGGGCCCACTTTTCTCAGGTTTCAGCTGCTAGGAAGCTTCTTTAGGACACAGTTTCCAAGGCCCTGGGAATTCGGTGGATCTCTTGGGATATGTCTGAAAGCAGCCAGGGTTACGTGTGCTTGTGCCCCGAAATGCCACCTGAGAGCCGACTGCGTGTATCCATCTGATCCCATCATGTGTGCTTGGCTTTGACCGTGTCCCTGCGTTGAGATGAGCTTCAGGGAAGACTGGCATTGTGGGTGGCTGAGATGGGCAGGGCAAGTCTCCCCTGTTGCTTGTGATTGTGGGCCGAGTCCATTTCCTGCAGCATCAGCAGACAGTTTGGGCTTGTGTGCTTTAGCGTGTTGATCCCTGTTTGTGAATGTGACCCCATGCTGAGCAGTGGGACTGGATCACATCCTACACCCTGGGGGTGTATGGGGCTAGGTTGCACCTGCAAAGGGGCCCCCCTGCATCAGGGCTCATCTCTCTTCTGAGGGACTGGAGGGAGCGGTGAGCACAGCCAGCTGGCTGCTTCTCCTTGGCACAACCCCATGCCTTGAAACAGCCACCGTGGACCAAGTTCCCTGAGCCTGCCCACCCTTCCTCAGCAGCTCAGATGGCTCACAGCTGCCCAGAACAGAGGCACTTTCTGCCTGCACTTTTGTCCCTGTGTCCTGGAGAGCAAGACTTGGGACATCTGGTGTTCTCCTGGGTCTCCACAGCCACAAACAATGGTGGCACTCCTGGACTGAGGAGAGTGAGAGCGTGAGAGAGAGAGAGGGAGAGAGAGAGAGCGCAAGAGAGAGCGCGAGAGAGAGCTGTGGCATGAATCCTGATGGCTTTCTGAGGGGACCATTGATGTCTTTGAAAGTTTCATTGTGTCTGCAAGACTTGTCTAATGTAGAGTGCATTCTGAATAGCACCTTCCTGGCCCACATCTGGAGCCCTTCCTTGCCTAGTGCTTCTCCACTGCCTTTTGCAATGGGAGCTGCACACAAGCTAGAGGCAGGGACAGGAAGCAAGCTTGCACAGTGGGCAGACATGAAGCCGTAGTGTGGTTGAGAGGCTGAAGTGATCTTCCCACCCATCACTCATGACTCATGACTCCTGGTTTGATTCTGCATCAAGGTATCCTTATGGTGCCTCAGGGAGAACAGGCAGGGGTTCCACAGGAGCTGAGAGTGATGCCTGGGTGGACATCAGGCTGGTTCCTGCTTTCTGATGTGACTAGGAGACTGTTGTGTGTCCCTATACTGAGATGAAGTTGCTTTGTTCTTCCACAGTGCCGGACCTGCCCAGTCCCGCACCGGAGGCACAACCACTATCTGGTATGGAGAAGGAGCTATGCTAGGTCCTGGGAGTCAATGGGAACATGAGCTTGGTACAAGCCCATATGGCTTCTGTCCTCGGTGCTCTGAGTTTCAGCAGGGTGGCAAGGGTGTGGTGACTTAGCATGTCTCTCATGGTCTGTCCCATCTGGAGACCCAGATACGTCATGTGAGACGTGACACCGAGTTGTCCTTAGCATCTTGAGATGGTCTTCTTCTCGCCAGGAGGGATGGAGTTGCATGGGAGAGAAGGGGCCCTGTTGCATGAAGAGCAAGGCTGCCATTGGGTATGGAGAGAATGTGTGGGCTGCCCGCTGCCACCCAAAAGGCTAGTTTCCCTTTGCTGCCTTGGCCTAGGAAATGCTTGGTACAAATCAGCTAAGCCTGGCTTCCTTTTCCTGGAGGTGCGGGGGCATGTGTGCACCCACAAGCAGAGCTACGTAGAGAATGCTCCCTCCAAGAATGAGTAGAACATGGCAACTGGCATGGCTCCATCTGCATGTACCCACGCTCCTTTGCTAGTGTGCCATGCCAGGGAATTTCCAGTGGGACATGCTTCACACCCCTCCTGAATCTCCACTTAGGAGATGGTGGGAGTCGGGGGTAAGAGGCTGCGTGTGGCTGTTTCCAGATGTCAAGCGGGGCTGTGCTATGCAAATGCACTCAGGCGCCTTCTTGTTTTGTTTTATCCTTCAGACTCGACCATCGACACTGAACTGGATTCGTGCCTGGATGCAGGTATGGACAAAGAGCTAGGGCTCCTCGCACAAAGTGCTGCCAAGCCCATGGTTGAGGGGCACTTATGTCATCCTTCCTCTGTGACTGAGACACTGAAGGGTGCCTGTCAGCCATGTGTCTGAGGAGAAGTAGCTTTCATGTTCACTGCCGTGGTGTGACATGGCCTGGAAAGGTTCTTTCTTCCTGATGGATGGGCTGAGTTCCATCAGCGCTTTGGGGAAGGGCAGCGGCTCTCCCAGGGGACATGAGTGACAGCCCTGGGCCAACTGGAATGCCCTCAGAAAGAAGCGGCAAGGGCATGTGTCTGCCCTCAGACGCGCTTGGAGCCTGGTGCATCCTGTCATGCTCCACGGTTGCGTGTAGTTGAGGCTGTGTCGGTACTCTGCTAGAAATCCATTTTCGGGGCCCATGGGCCTCTGGATCCTGGCACTTTTTCTGGCGCGTGAGCTGACATGCAGGGGACTCTGTTGTCGGGAGGTGCAGGGGAGCCAGGAGTAGTTTTCTGATCCTGGTCCAGAACACGGTAGGGGAGGGGAGTGAGCCCAATGACAAGAAACAGCCCCGAAGCCAGAACACCCTGGCTGGCCAGGGCCTGCAATTGTCTCATAGCCTCTGCCTTCTGAACTTTTCAGGAAGTCACTGAGCCACATGGCTGCTGCAGATGGCTTGGTCTCTCTTGCGAGGCTCAGGGTTATGGGGCAGGTTTCTTGTGTGGCCCTGTTGGCCTTCTTGGTGCATTCTAGCATTCGTCTTCTGCCCAGGAAGGATGGCATTTTGACGGTCCTGTTCCCAGAAGCATGGGATTGAGGGGCCCACTTTTCTCAGGTTTCAGCTGCTAGGAAGCTTCTTTAGGACACAGTTTCCAAGGCCCTGGGAATTCGGTGGATCTCTTGGGATATGTCTGAAAGCAGCCAGGGTTACGTGTGCTTGTGCCCCGAAATGCCACCTGAGAGCCGACTGCGTGTATCCATCTGATCCCATCATGTGTGCTTGGCTTTGACCGTGTCCCTGCGTTGAGATGAGCTTCAGGGAAGACTGGCATTGTGGGTGGCTGAGATGGGCAGGGCAAGTCTCCCCTGTTGCTTGTGATTGTGGGCCGAGTCCATTTCCTGCAGCATCAGCAGACAGTTTGGGCTTGTGTGCTTTAGCGTGTTGATCCCTGTTTGTGAATGTGACCCCATGCTGAGCAGTGGGACTGGATCACATCCTACACCCTGGGGGTGTATGGGGCTAGGTTGCACCTGCAAAGGGGCCCCCCTGCATCAGGGCTCATCTCTCTTCTGAGGGACTGGAGGGAGCGGTGAGCACAGCCAGCTGGCTGCTTCTCCTTGGCACAACCCCATGCCTTGAAACAGCCACCGTGGACCAAGTTCCCTGAGCCTGCCCACCCTTCCTCAGCAGCTCAGATGGCTCACAGCTGCCCAGAACAGAGGCACTTTCTGCCTGCACTTTTGTCCCTGTGTCCTGGAGAGCAAGACTTGGGACATCTGGTGTTCTCCTGGGTCTCCACAGCCACAAACAATGGTGGCACTCCTGGACTGAGGAGAGTGAGAGCGTGAGAGAGAGAGAGGGAGAGAGAGAGAGCGCAAGAGAGAGCGCGAGAGAGAGCTGTGGCATGAATCCTGATGGCTTTCTGAGGGGACCATTGATGTCTTTGAAAGTTTCATTGTGTCTGCAAGACTTGTCTAATGTAGAGTGCATTCTGAATAGCACCTTCCTGGCCCACATCTGGAGCCCTTCCTTGCCTAGTGCTTCTCCACTGCCTTTTGCAATGGGAGCTGCACACAAGCTAGAGGCAGGGACAGGAAGCAAGCTTGCACAGTGGGCAGACATGAAGCCGTAGTGTGGTTGAGAGGCTGAAGTGATCTTCCCACCCATCACTCATGACTCATGACTCCTGGTTTGATTCTGCATCAAGGTATCCTTATGGTGCCTCAGGGAGAACAGGCAGGGGTTCCACAGGAGCTGAGAGTGATGCCTGGGTGGACATCAGGCTGGTTCCTGCTTTCTGATGTGACTAGGAGACTGTTGTGTGTCCCTATACTGAGATGAAGTTGCTTTGTTCTTCCACAGTGCCGGACCTGCCCAGTCCCGCACCGGAGGCACAACCACTATCTGGTATGGAGAAGGAGCTATGCTAGGTCCTGGGAGTCAATGGGAACATGAGCTTGGTACAAGCCCATATGGCTTCTGTCCTCGGTGCTCTGAGTTTCAGCAGGGTGGCAAGGGTGTGGTGACTTAGCATGTCTCTCATGGTCTGTCCCATCTGGAGACCCAGATACGTCATGTGAGACGTGACACCGAGTTGTCCTTAGCATCTTGAGATGGTCTTCTTCTCGCCAGGAGGGATGGAGTTGCATGGGAGAGAAGGGGCCCTGTTGCATGAAGAGCAAGGCTGCCATTGGGTATGGAGAGAATGTGTGGGCTGCCCGCTGCCACCCAAAAGGCTAGTTTCCCTTTGCTGCCTTGGCCTAGGAAATGCTTGGTACAAATCAGCTAAGCCTGGCTTCCTTTTCCTGGAGGTGCGGGGGCATGTGTGCACCCACAAGCAGAGCTACGTAGAGAATGCTCCCTCCAAGAATGAGTAGAACATGGCAACCGGCATGGCTCCATCTGCATGTACCCACGCTCCTTTGCTAGTGTGCCATGCCAGGGAATTTCCAGTGGGACATGCTTCACACCCCTCCTGAATCTCCACTTAGGAGATGGTGGGAGTAGGGGGTAAGAGGCTGCGTGTGGCTGTTTCCAGATGTCAAGCGGGGCTGTGCTATGCAAATGCACTCAGGCGCCATCTTGTTTTGTTTTATCCTTCAGACTCGACCATCGACACTGAACTGGATTCGTGCCTGGATGCAGGTATGGACAAAGAGCTAGGGCTCCTCGCACAAAGTGCTGCCAAGCCCATGGTTGAGGGGCACTTATGTCATCCTTCCTCTGTGACTGAGACACTGAAGGGTGCCTGTCAGCCATGTGTCTGAGGAGAAGTAGCTTTCATGTTCACTACCGTGGTGTGACGTGGCCTGGAAAGGTTCTTTCTTCCTGATGGATGGGCTGAGTTCCATCAGCGCTTTGGGGAAGGGCAGCGGCTCTCCCAGGGGACATGAGCGACAGCCCTGGGCCAACTGGAATGCCCTCAGAAAGAAGCTGCAAGGGCATGTGTCTGCCCTCAGACGCGCTTGGAGCCTGGTGCATCCTGTCATGCTCCACGGTTGCGTGTAGTTGAGGCTGTGTCGGTACTCTGCTAGAAATCCATTTTCGGGGCCCATGGGCCTCTGGATCCTGGCACTTTTTCTGGCGCGTGAGCTGACATGCAGGGGACTCTGTTGTCGGGAGGTGCAGGGGAGCCAGGAGTAGTTTTCTGATCCTGGTCCAGAACACGGTAGGGGAGGGGAGTGAGCCCAATGACAAGAAACAGCCCCGAAGCCAGAACACCCTGGCTGGCCAGGGCCTGCAATTGTCTCATAGCCTCTGCCTTCTGAACTTTTCAGGAAGTCACTGAGCCACATGGCTGCTGCAGATGGCTTGGTCTCTCTTGCGAGGCTCAGGGTTATGGGGCAGGTTTCTTGTGTGGCCCTGTTGGCCTTCTTGGTGCATTCTAGCATTCGTCTTCTGCCCAGGAAGGATGGCATTTTGACGGTCCTGTTCCCAGAAGCATGGGATTGAGGGGCCCACTTTTCTCAGGTTTCAGCTGCTAGGAAGCTTCTTTAGGACACAGTTTCCAAGGCCCTGGGAATTCGGTGGATCTCTTGGGATATGTCTGAAAGCAGCCAGGGTTACGTGTGCTTGTGCCCCGAAATGCCACCTGAGAGCCGACTGCGTGTATCCATCTGATCCCATCATGTGTGCTTGGCTTTGACCGTGTCCCTGCGTTGAGATGAGCTTCAGGGAAGACTGGCATTGTGGGTGGCTGAGATGGGCAGGGCAAGTCTCCCCTGTTGCTTGTGATTGTGGGCCGAGTCCATTTCCTGCAGCATCAGCAGACAGTTTGGGCTTGTGTGCTTTAGCGTGTTGATCCCTGTTTGTGAATGTGACCCCATGCTGAGCAGTGGGACTGGATCACATCCTACACCCTGGGGGTGTATGGGGCTAGGTTGCACCTGCAAAGGGGCCCCCCTGCATCAGGGCTCATCTCTCTTCTGAGGGACTGGAGGGAGCGGTGAGCACAGCCAGCTGGCTGCTTCTCCTTGGCACAACCCCATGCCTTGAAACAGCCACCGTGGACCAAGTTCCCTGAGCCTGCCCACCCTTCCTCAGCAGCTCAGATGGCTCACAGCTGCCCAGAACAGAGGCACTTTCTGCCTGCACTTTTGTCCCTGTGTCCTGGAGAGCAAGACTTGGGACATCTGGTGTTCTCCTGGGTCTCCACAGCCACAAACAATGGTGGCACTCCTGGACTGAGGAGAGTGAGAGCGTGAGAGAGAGAGAGAGGGAGAGAGAGAGAGCGCAAGAGAGAGCGCGAGAGAGAGCTGTGGCATGAATCCTGATGGCTTTCTGAGGGGACCATTGATGTCTTTGAAAGTTTCATTGTGTCTGCAAGACTTGTCTAATGTAGAGTGCATTCTGAATAGCACCTTCCTGGCCCACATCTGGAGCCCTTCCTTGCCTAGTGCTTCTCCACTGCCTTTTGCAATGGGAGCTGCACACAAGCTAGAGGCAGGGACAGGAAGCAAGCTTGCACAGTGGGCAGACATGAAGCCGTAGTGTGGTTGAGAGGCTGAAGTGATCTTCCCACCCATCACTCATGACTCATGACTCCTGGTTTGATTCTGCATCAAGGTATCCTTATGGTGCCTCAGGGAGAACAGGCAGGAGTTCCACAGGAGCTGAGAGTGATGCCTGGGTGGACATCAGGCTGGTTCCTGCTTTCTGATGTGACTAGGAGACTGTTGTGTGTCCCTATACTGAGATGAAGTTGCTTTGTTCTTCCACAGTGCCGGACCTGCCCAGTCCCGCACCGGAGGCACAACCACTATCTGGTATGGAGAAGGAGCTATGCTAGGTCCTGGGAGTCAATGGGAACATGAGCTTGGTACAAGCCCATATGGCTTCTGTCCTCGGTGCTCTGAGTTTCAGCAGGGTGGCAAGGGTGTGGTGACTTAGCATGTCTCTCATGGTCTGTCCCATCTGGAGACCCAGATACGTCATGTGAGACGTGACACCGAGTTGTCCTTAGCATCTTGAGATGGTCTTCTTCTCGCCAGGAGGGATGGAGTTGCATGGGAGAGAAGGGGCCCTGTTGCATGAAGAGCAAGGCTGCCATTGGGTATGGAGAGAATGTGTGGGCTGCCCGCTGCCACCCAAAAGGCTAGTTTCCCTTTGCTGCCTTGGCCTAGGAAATGCTTGGTACAAATCAGCTAAGCCTGGCTTCCTTTTCCTGGAGGTGCGGGGGCATGTGTGCACCCACAAGCAGAGCTACATAGAGAATGCTCCCTCCAAGAATGAGTAGAACATGGCAACCGGCATGGCTCCATCTGCATGTACCCACGCTCCTTTGCTAGTGTGCCATGCCAGGGAATTTCCAGTGGGACATGCTTCACACCCCTCCTGAATCTCCACTTAGGAGATGGTGGGAGTAGGGGGTAAGAGGCTGCGTGTGGCTGTTTCCAGATGTCAAGCGGGGCTGTGCTATGCAAATGCACTCAGGCGCCATCTTGTTTTGTTTTATCCTTCAGACTCGACCATCGACACTGAACTGGATTCGTGCCTGGATGCAGGTATGGACAAAGAGCTAGGGCTCCTCGCACAAAGTGCTGCCAAGCCCATGGTTGAGGGGCACTTATGTCATCCTTCCTCTGTGACTGAGACACTGAAGGGTGCCTGTCAGCCATGTGTCTGAGGAGAAGTAGCTTTCATGTTCACTACCGTGGTGTGACGTGGCCTGGAAAGGTTCTTTCTTCCTGATGGATGGGCTGAGTTCCATCAGCGCTTTGGGGAAGGGCAGCGGCTCTCCCAGGGGACATGAGTGACAGCCCTGGGCCAACTGGAATGCCCTCAGAAAGAAGCTGCAAGGGCATGTGTCTGCCCTCAGACGCGCTTGGAGCCTGGTGCATCCTGTCATGCTCCACGGTTGCGTGTAGTTGAGGCTGTGTCGGTACTCTGCTAGAAATCCATTTTCGGGGCCCATGGGCCTCTGGATCCTGGCACTTTTTCTGGCGCGTGAGCTGACATGCAGGGGACTCTGTTGTCGGGAGGTGCAGGGGAGCCAGGAGTAGTTTTCTGATCCTGGTCCAGAACACGGTAGGGGAGGGGAGTGAGCCCAATGACAAGAAACAGCCCCGAAGCCAGAACACCCTGGCTGGCCAGGGCCTGCAATTGTCTCATAGCCTCTGCCTTCTGAACTTTTCAGGAAGTCACTGAGCCACATGGCTGCTGCAGATGGCTTGGTCTCTCTTGCGAGGCTCAGGGTTATGGGGCAGGTTTCTTGTGTGGCCCTGTTGGCCTTCTTGGTGCATTCTAGCATTCGTCTTCTGCCCAGGAAGGATGGCATTTTGATGGTCCTGTTCCCAGAAGCATGGGATTGAGGGGCCCACTTTTCTCAGGTTTCAGCTGCTAGGAAGCTTCTTTAGGACACAGTTTCCAAGGCCCTGGGAATTCGGTGGATCTCTTGGGATATGTCTGAAAGCAGCCAGGGTTACGTGTGCTTGTGCCCCGAAATGCCACCTGAGAGCCGACTGCGTGTATCCATCTGATCCCATCATGTGTGCTTGGCTTTGACCGTGTCCCTGCGTTGAGATGAGCTTCAGGGAAGACTGGCATTGTGGGTGGCTGAGATGGGCAGGGCAAGTCTCCCCTGTTGCTTGTGATTGTGGGCCGAGTCCATTTCCTGCAGCATCAGCAGACAGTTTGGGCTTGTGTGCTTTAGCGTGTTGATCCCTGTTTGTGAATGTGACCCCATGCTGAGCAGTGGGACTGGATCACATCCTACACCCTGGGGGTGTATGGGGCTAGGTTGCACCTGCAAAGGGGCCCCCCTGCATCAGGGCTCATCTCTTTTCTGAGGGACTGGAGGGAGCGGTGAGCACAGCCAGCTGGCTGCTTCTCCTTGGCACAACCCCATGCCTTGAAACAGCCACCGTGGACCAAGTTCCCTGAGCCTGCCCACCCTTCCTCAGCAGCTCAGATGGCTCACAGCTGCCCAGAACAGAGGCACTTTCTGCCTGCACTTTTGTCCCTGTGTCCTGGAGAGCAAGACTTGGGACATCTGGTGTTCTCCTGGGTCTCCACAGCCACAAACAATGGTGGCACTCCTGGACTGAGGAGAGTGAGAGCGTGAGAGAGAGAGAGGGAGAGAGAGAGCGCAAGAGAGAGGGCGAGAGAGAGCTGTGGCATGAATCCTGATGGCTTTCTGAGGGGACCATTGATGTCTTTGAAAGTTTCATTGTGTCTGCAAGACTTGTCTAATGTAGAGTGCATTCTGAATAGCACCTTCCTGGCCCACATCTGGAGCCCTTCCTTGCCTAGTGCTTCTCCACTGCCTTTTGCAATGGGAGCTGCACACAAGCTAGAGGCAGGGACAGGAAGCAAGCTTGCACAGTGGGCAGACATGAAGCCGTAGTGTGGTTGAGAGGCTGAAGCGATCTTCCCACCCATCACTCATGACTCATGACTCCTGGTTTGATTCTGCATCAAGGTATCCTTATGGTGCCTCAGGGAGAACAGGCAGGGGTTCCACAGGAGCTGAGAGTGATGCCTGGGTGGACATCAGGCTGGTTCCTGCTTTCTGATGTGACTAGGAGACTGTTGTGTGTCCCTATACTGAGATGAATTTGCTTTGTTCTTCCACAGTGCCGGACCTGCCCAGTCCCGCACCGGAGGCACAACCACTATCTGGTATGGAGAAGGAGCTATGCTAGGTCCTGGGAGTCAATGGGAACATGAGCTTGGTACAAGCCCATATGGCTTCTGTCCTCGGTGCTCTGAGTTTCAGCAGGGTGGCAAGGGTGTGGTGACTTAGCATGTCTCTCATGGTCTGTCCCATCTGGAGACCCAGATACATCATGTGAGACGTGACACCGAGTTGTCCTTAGCATCTTGAGATGGTCTTCTTCTCGCCAGGAGGGATGGAGTTGCATGGGAGAGAAGGGGCCCTGTTGCATGAAGAGCAAGGCTGCCATTGGGTATGGAGAGAATGTGTGGGCTGCCCGCTGCCACCCAAAAGGCTAGTTTCCCTTTGCTGCCTTGGCCTAGGAAATGCTTGGTGCAAATCAGCTAAGCCTGGCTTCCTTTTCCTGGAGGTGCAGGGGCATGTGTGCACCCACAAGCAGAGCTACGTAGAGAATGCTCCCTCCAAGAATGAGTAGAACATGGCAACCGGCATGGCTCCATCTGCATGTACCCACGCTCCTTTGCTAGTGTGCCATGCCAGGGAATTTCCAGTGGGACATGCTTCACACCCCTCCTGAATCTCCACTTAGGAGATGGTGGGAGTCGGGGGTAAGAGGCTGCGTGTGGCTGTTTCCAGATGTCAAGCGGGGCTGTGCTATGCAAATGCACTCAGGCGCCTTCTTGTTTTGTTTTATCCTTCAGACTCGACCATCGACACTGAACTGGATTCGTGCCTGGATGCAGGTATGGACAAAGAGCTAGGGCTCCTCGCACAAAGTGCTGCCAAGCCCATGGTTGAGGGGCACTTATGTCATCCTTCCTCTGTGACTGAGACACTGAAGGGTGCCTGTCAGCCATGTGTCTGAGGAGAAGTAGCTTTCATGTTCACTACCGTGGTGTGACGTGGCCTGGAAAGGTTCTTTCTTCCTGATGGATGGGCTGAGTTCCATCAGCGCTTTGGGGAAGGGCAGCGGCTCTCCCAGGGGACATGAGTGACAGCCCTGGGCCAACTGGAATGCCCTCAGAAAGAAGCTGCAAGGGCATGTGTCTGCCCTCAGACGCGCTTGGAGCCTGGTGCATCCTGTCATGCTCCACGGTTGCGTGTAGTTGAGGCTGTGTCGGTACTCTGCTAGAAATCCATTTTCGGGGCCCATGGGCCTCTGGATCCTGGCACTTTTTCTGGCGCGTGAGCTGACATGCAGGGGACTCTGTTGTCGGGAGGTGCAGGGGAGCCAGGAGTAGTTTTCTGATCCTGGTCCAGAACACGGTAGGGGAGGGGAGTGAGCCCAATGACAAGAAACAGCCCCGAAGCCAGAACACCCTGGCTGGCCAGGGCCTGCAATTGTCTCATAGCCTCTGCCTTCTGAACTTTTCAGGAAGTCACTGAGCCACATGGCTGCTGCAGATGGCTTGGTCTCTCTTGCGAGGCTCAGGGTTATGGGGCAGGTTTCTTGTGTGGCCCTGTTGGCCTTCTTGGTGCATTCTAGCATTCGTCTTCTGCCCAGGAAGGATGGCATTTTGATGGTCCTGTTCCCAGAAGCATGGGATTGAGGGGCCCACTTTTCTCAGGTTTCAGCTGCTAGGAAGCTTCTTTAGGACACAGTTTCCAAGGCCCTGGGAATTCGGTGGATCTCTTGGGATATGTCTGAAACCAGCCAGGGTTACGTGTGCTTGTGCCCCGAAATGCCACCTGAGAGCCGACTGCGTGTATCCATCTGATCCCATCATGTGTGCTTGGCTTTGACCGTGTCCCTGCGTTGAGATGAGCTTCAGGGAAGACTGGCATTGTGGGTGGCTGAGATGGGCAGGGCAAGTCTCCCCTGTTGCTTGTGATTGTGGGCCGAGTCCATTTCCTGCAGCATCAGCAGACAGTTTGGGCTTGTGTGCTTTAGCGTGTTGATCCCTGTTTGTGAATGTGACCCCATGCTGAGCAGTGGGACTGGATCACATCCTACACCCTGGGGGTGTATGGGGCTAGGTTGTACCTGCAAAGGGGCCCCCCTGCATCAGGGCTCATCTCACTTCTGAGGGACTGGAGGGAGTGGTGAGCACAGCCAGCTGGCTGCTTCTCCTTGGCACAACCCCATGCCTTGAAACAGCCACCGTGGACCAAGTTCCCTGAGCCTGCCCACCCTTCCTCAGCAGTTCAGATGGCTCACAGCTGCCCAGAACAGAGGCACTTTCTGCCTGCACTTTTGTCCCTGTGTCCTGGAGAGCAAGACTTGGGACATCTGGTGTTCTCCTGGGTCTCCACAGCCACAAACAATGGTGGCACTCCTGGACTGAGGAGAGTGAGAGCGTGAGAGAGAGAGAGAGAGAGAGAGAGAGAGAGAGAGAGAGAGAGCGAGCGCAAGAGCGAGCGCGAGAGAGAGCTGTGGCATGAATCCTGATGGCTTTCTGAAGGGATCATTGATGTCTTTGAAAGTTTCATTGTGTCTGCAAGACTTGTGTAATGTAGAGTGCATTCTGAATAGCACCTTCCTGGCCCACATCTGGAGCCCTTCCTTGCCTAGTGCTTCTCCACTGCCTTTTGCAATGGGAGCTGCACACAAGCTAGAGGCAGGGACAGGAAGCAAGCTTGCACAGTGGGCAGACATGAAGCCGTAGTGTGGTTGAGAGGCTGAAGCGATCTTCCCACCCATCACTCATGACTCATGACTCCTGGTTTGATTCTGCATCAAGGTATCCTTATGGTGCCTCAGGGAGAACAGGCAGGGGTTCCACAGGAGCTGAGAGTGATGCCTGGGTGGACATCAGGCTGGTTCCTGCTTTCTGATGTGACTAGGAGACTGTTGTGTGTCCCTATACTGAGATGAAGTTGCTTTGTTCTTCCACAGTGCCGGACCTGCCCAGTCCCGCACCGGAGGCACAACCACTATCTGGTATGGAGAAGGAGCTATGCTAGGTCCTGGGAGTCAATGGGAACATGAGCTTGGTACAAGCCCATATGGCTTCTGTCCTCGGTGCTCTGAGTTTCAGCAGGGTGGCAAGGGTGTGGTGACTTAGCATGTCTCTCATGGTCTGTCCCATCTGGAGACCCAGATACGTCATGTGAGACGTGACACCGAGTTGTCCTTAGCATCTTGAGATGGTCTTCTTCTCGCCAGGAGGGATGGAGTTGCATGGGAGAGAAGGGGCCCTGTTGCATGAAGAGCAAGGCTGCCATTGGGTATGGAGAGAATGTGTGGGCTGCCCGCTGCCACCCAAAAGGCTAGTCTCCTTTTGCTGCCTTGGCCTAGGAAATGCTTGGTACAAATCAGCTAAGCCTGGCTTCCTTTTCCTGGAGGTGCGGGGGCATGTGTGCACCCACAAGCAGAGCTACATAGAGAATGCTCCCTCCAAGAATGAGTAGAACATGGCAACCGGCATGGCTCCATCTGCATGTACCCACGCTCCTTTGCTAGTGTGCCATGCCAGGGAATTTCCAGTGGGACATGCTTCACACCCCTCCTGAATCTCCACTTAGGAGATGGTGGGAGTCGGGGGTAAGAGGCTGCGTGTGGCTGTTTCCAGATGTCAAGCGGGGCTGTGCTATGCAAATGCACTTAGGCGCCTTCTTGTTTTGTTTTATCCTTCAGACTCGACCATCGACACTGAACTGGATTCGTGCCTGGATGCAGGTATGGACAAAGAGCTAGGGCTCCTCGCACAAAGTGCTGCCAAGCCCATGGTTGAGGGGCACTTATGTCATCCTTCCTCTGTGACTGAGACACTGAAGGGTGCCTGTCAGCCATGTGTCTGAGGAGAAGTAGCTTTCATGTTCACTACCGTGGTGTGACATGGCCTGGAAAGGTTCTTTCTTCCTGATGGATGGGCTGAGTTCCATCAGCGCTTTGGGGAAGGGCAGCGGCTCTCCCAGGGGACATGAGTGACAGCCCTGGGCCAACTGGAATGCCCTCAGAAAGAAGCGGCAAGGGCATGTGTCTGCCCTCAGACGCGCTTGGAGCCTGGTGCATCCTGTCATGCTCCACGGTTGCGTGTAGTTGAGGCTGTGTCGGTACTCTGCTAGAAATCCATTTTCGGGGCCCATGGGCCTCTGGATCCTGGCACTTTTTCTGGCGCGTGAGCTGACATGCAGGGGACTCTGTTGTCGGGAGGTGCAGGGGAGCCAGGAGTAGTTTTCTGATCCTGGTCCAGAACACGGTAGGGGAGGGGAGTGAGCCCAATGACAAGAAACAGCCCCGAAGCCAGAACACCCTGGCTGGCCAGGGCCTGCAATTGTCTCATAGCCTCTGCCTTCTGAACTTTTCAGGAAGTCACTGAGCCACATGGCTGCTGCAGATGGCTTGGTCTCTCTTGCGAGGCTCAGGGTTATGGGGCAGGTTTCTTGTGTGGCCCTGTTGGCCTTCTTGGTGCATTCTAGCATTCGTCTTCTGCCCAGGAAGGATGGCATTTTGACGGTCCTGTTCCCAGAAGCATGGGATTGAGGGGCCCACTTTTCTCAGGTTTCAGCTGCTAGGAAGCTTCTTTAGGACACAGTTTCCAAGGCCCTGGGAATTCGGTGGATCTCTTGGGATATGTCTGAAAGCAGCCAGGGTTACGTGTGCTTGTGCCCCGAAATGCCACCTGAGAGCCGACTGCGTGTATCCATCTGATCCCATCATGTGTGCTTGGCTTTGACCGTGTCCCTGCGTTGAGATGAGCTTCAGGGAAGACTGGCATTGTGGGTGGCTGAGATGGGCAGGGCAAGTCTCCCCTGTTGCTTGTGATTGTGGGCCAAGTCCATTTCCTGCAGCATTAGCAGACAGTTTGGGCTTGTGTGCTTTAGCGTGTTGATCCCTGTTTGTGAATGTGACCCCATGCTGAGCAGTGGGACTGGATCACATCCTACACCCTGGGGGTGTATGGGGCTATGTTGCACCTGCAAAGGGGCCCCCCTGCATCAGGGCTCATCTCTCTTCTGAGGGACTGGAGGGAGTGGTGAGCACAGCCAGCTGGCTGCTTCTCCTTGGCACAACCCCATGCCTTGAAACAGCCACCGTGGACCAAGTTCCCTGAGCCTGCCCACCCTTCCTCAGCAGCTCAGATGGCTCACAGCTGCCCAGAACAGAGGCACTTTCTGCCTGCACTTTTGTCCCTGTGTCCTGGAGAGCAAGACTTGGGACATCTGGTGTTCTCCTGGGTCTCCACAGCCACAAACAATGGTGGCACTCCTGGACTGAGGAGAGTGAGAGCGTGAGAGAGAGAGAGAGAGAGAGAGAGAGAGAGAGAGAGAGAGCGCAAGAGCGAGTGCGAGAGAGAGCTGTGGCATGAATCCTGATGGCTTTCTGAGGGGACCATTGATGTCTTTGAAAGTTTCATTGTGTCTGCAAGACTTGTCTAATGTAGAGTGCATTCTGAATAGCACCTTCCTGGCCCACATCTGGAGCCCTTCCTTGCCTAGTGCTTCTCCACTGCCTTTTGCAATGGGAGCTGCACACAAGTTAGAGGCAGGGACAGGAAGCAAGCTTGCACAGTGGGCAGACATGAAGCCGTAGTGTGGTTGAGAGGCTGAAGCGATCTTCCCACCCATCACTCATGACTCATGACTCCTGGTTTGATTCTGCATCAAGGTATCCTTATGGTGCCTCAGGGAGAACAGGCAGGGGTTCCACAGGAGCTGAGAGTGATGCCTGGGTGGACATCAGGCTGGTTCCTGCTTTCTGATGTGACTAGGAGACTGTTGTGTGTCCCTATACTGAGATGAATTTGCTTTGTTCTTCCACAGTGCCGGACCTGCCCAGTCCCGCACCGGAGACACAACCACTATCTGGTATGGAGAAGGAGCTATGCTAGGTCCTGGGAGTCAATGGGAACATGAGCTTGGTACAAGCCCATATGGCTTCTGTCCTCGGTGCTCTGAGTTTCAGCAGGGTGGCAAGGGTGTGGTGACTTAGCATGTCTCTCATGGTCTGTCCCATCTGGAGACCCAGATACGTCATGTGAGACGTGACACCGAGTTGTCCTTAGCATCTTGAGATGGTCTTCTTCTCGCCAGGAGGGATGGAGTTGCATGGGAGAGAAGGGGCCCTGTTGCATGAAGAGCAAGGCTGCCATTGGGTATGGAGAGAATGTGTGGGCTGCCCGCTGCCACCCAAAAGGCTAGTTTCCCTTTGCTGCCTTGGCCTAGGAAATGCTTGGTACAAATCAGCTAAGCCTGGCTTCCTTTTCCTGGAGGTGCGGGGGCATGTGTGCACCCACAAGCAGAGCTACGTAGAGAATGCTCCCTCCAAGAATGAGTAGAACATGGCAACCGGCATGGCTCCATCTGCATGTACCCACGCTCCTTTGCTAGTGTGCCATGCCAGGGAATTTCCAGTGGGACATGCTTCACACCCCTCCTGAATCTCCACTTAGGAGATGGTGGGAGTCGGGGGTAAGAGGCTGCGTGTGGCTGTTTCCAGATGTCAAGCGGGGCTGTGCTATGCAAATGCACTCAGGCGCCTTCTTGTTTTGTTTTATCCTTCAGACTCGACCATCGACACTGAACTGGATTCGTGCCTGGATGCAGGTATGGACAAAGAGCTAGGGCTCCTCGCACAAAGTGCTGCCAAGCCCATGGTTGAGGGGCACTTATGTCATCCTTCCTCTGTGACTGAGACACTGAAGGGTGCCTGTCAGCCATGTGTCTGAGGAGAAGTAGCTTTCATGTTCACTACCGTGGTGTGACGTGGCCTGGAAAGGTTCTTTCTTCCTGATGGATGGGCTGAGTTCCATCAGCGCTTTGGGGAAGGGCAGCGGCTCTCCCAGGGGACATGAGCGACAGCCCTGGGCCAACTGGAATGCCCTCAGAAAGAAGCGGCAAGGGCATGTGTCTGCCCTCAGACGCGCTTGGAGCCTGGTGCATCCTGTCATGCTCCACGGTTGCGTGTAGTTGAGGCTGTGTCGGTACTCTGCTAGAAATCCATTTTCGGGGCCCATGGGCCTCTGGATCCTGGCACCTTTTCTGGCGCGTGAGCTGACATGCAGGGGACTCTGTTGTCGGGAGGTGCAGGGGAGCCAGGAGTAGTTTTCTGATCCTGGTCCAGAACACGGTAGGGGAGGGGAGTGAGCCCAATGACAAGAAACAGCCCCGAAGCCAGAACACCCTGGCTGGCCAGGGCCTGCAATTGTCTCATAGCCTCTGCCTTCTGAACTTTTCAGGAAGTCACTGAGCCACATGGCTGCTGCAGATGGCTTGGTCTCTCTTGCGAGGCTCAGGGTTATGGGGCAGGTTTCTTGTGTGGCCCTGTTGGCCTTCTTGGTGCATTCTAGCATTTGTCTTCTGCCCAGGAAGAATGGCATTTTGACGGTCCTGTTCCCAGAAGCATGGGATTGAGGGGCCCACTTTTCTCAGGTTTCAGCTGCTAGGAAGCTTCTTAGGACACAGTTTCCAAGGCCCTGGGAATTCGGTGGATCTCTTGGGATATGTCTGAAACCAGCCAGGGTTACGTGTGCTTGTGCCCCGAAATGCCACCTGAGAGCCGACTGCGTGTATCCATCTGATCCCATCATGTGTGCTTGGCTTTGACCTTGTCCCTGCGTTGAGATGAGCTTCAGGGAAGACTGGCATTGTGGGTGGCTGAGATGGGCAGGGCAAGTCTCCCCTGTTGCTTGTGATTGTGGGCCGAGTCCATTTCCTGCAGCATCAGCAGACAGTTTGGGCTTGTGTGCTTTAGCGTGTTGATCCCTGTTTGTGAATGTGACCCCATGCTGAGCAGTGGGACTGGATCACATCCTACACCCTGGGGGTGTATGGGGCTAGGTTGCACCTGCAAAGGGGCCCCCCTGCATCAGGGCTCATCTCTCTTCTGAGGGACTGGAGGGAGTGGTGAGCACAGCCAGCTGGCTGCTTCTCCTTGGCACAACCCCATGCCTTGAAACAGCCACCGTGGACCAAGTTCCCTGAGCCTGCCCACCCTTCCTCAGCAGCTCAGATGGCTCACAGCTGCCCAGAACAGAGGCACTTTCTGCCTGCACTTTTGTCCCTGTGTCCTGGAGAGCAAGACTTGGGACATCTGGTGTTCTCCTGGGTCTCCACAGCCACAAACAATGGTGGCACTCCTGGACTGAGGAGAGTGAGAGCGTGAGAGAGAGAGAGAGAGAGAGAGAGAGAGAGAGAGAGCGCAAGAGCGAGTGCGAGAGAGAGCTGTGGCATGAATCCTGATGGCTTTCTGAGGGGACCATTGATGTCTTTGAAAGTTTCATTGTGTCTGCAAGACTTGTCTAATGTAGAGTGCATTCTGAATAGCACCTTCCTGGCCCACATCTGGAGCCCTTCCTTGCCTAGTGCTTCTCCACTGCCTTTTGCAATGGGAGCTGCACACAAGTTAGAGGCAGGGACAGGAAGCAAGCTTGCACAGTGGGCAGACATGAAGCCGTAGTGTGGTTGAGAGGCTGAAGCGATCTTCCCACCCATCACTCATGACTCATGACTCCTGG
Source organism: Ochotona princeps (assembly GCF_030435755.1). NCBI lineage: Eukaryota > Metazoa > Chordata > Mammalia > Lagomorpha > Ochotonidae > Ochotona > Ochotona princeps. The sequence continues at coordinate 86,904 of NC_080833.1, read as the reverse complement.
TTTGATTCTGCATCAAGGTATCCTTATGGTGCCTCAGGGAGAACAGGCAGGGGTTCCACAGGAGCTGAGAGTGATGCCTGGGTGGACATCAGGCTGGTTCCTGCTTTCTGATGTGACTAGGAGACTGTTGTGTGTCCCTATACTGAGATGAATTTGCTTTGTTCTTCCACAGTGCCGGACCTGCCCAGTCCCGCACCGGAGACACAACCACTATCTGGTATGGAGAAGGAGCTATGCTAGGTCCTGGGAGTCAATGGGAACATGAGCTTGGTACAAGCCCATATGGCTTCTGTCCTCGGTGCTCTGAGTTTCAGCAGGGTGGCAAGGGTGTGGTGACTTAGCATGTCTCTCATGGTCTGTCCCATCTGGAGACCCAGATACGTCATGTGAGACGTGACACCGAGTTGTCCTTAGCATCTTGAGATGGTCTTCTTCTCGCCAGGAGGGATGGAGTTGCATGGGAGAGAAGGGGCCCTGTTGCATGAAGAGCAAGGCTGCCATTGGGTATGGAGAGAATGTGTGGGCTGCCCGCTGCCACCCAAAAGGCTAGTTTCCCTTTGCTGCCTTGGCCTAGGAAATGCTTGGTACAAATCAGCTAAGCCTGGCTTCCTTTTCCTGGAGGTGCGGGGGCATGTGTGCACCCACAAGCAGAGCTACGTAGAGAATGCTCCCTCCAAGAATGAGTAGAACATGGCAACCGGCATGGCTCCATCTGCATGTACCCACGCTCCTTTGCTAGTGTGCCATGCCAGGGAATTTCCAGTGGGACATGCTTCACACCCCTCCTGAATCTCCACTTAGGAGATGGTGGGAGTCGGGGGTAAGAGGCTGTGTGTGGCTGTTTCCAGATGTCAAGCGGGGCTGTGCTATGCAAATGCACTCAGGCGCCTTCTTGTTTTGTTTTATCCTTCAGACTCGACCATCGACACTGAACTGGATTCGTGCCTGGATGCAGGTATGGACAAAGAGCTAGGGCTCCTCGCACAAAGTGCTGCCAAGCCCATGGTTGAGGGGCACTTATGTCATCCTTCCTCTGTGACTGAGACACTGAAGGGTGCCTGTCAGCCATGTGTCTGAGGAGAAGTAGCTTTCATGTTCACTACCGTGGTGTGACGTGGCCTGGAAAGGTTCTTTCTTCCTGATGGATGGGCTGAGTTCCATCAGCGCTTTGGGGAAGGGCAGCGGCTCTCCCAGGGGACATGAGCGACAGCCCTGGGCCAACTGGAATGCCCTCAGAAAGAAGCGGCAAGGGCATGTGTCTGCCCTCAGACGCGCTTGGAGCCTGGTGCATCCTGTCATGCTCCACGGTTGCGTGTAGTTGAGGCTGTGTCGGTACTCTGCTAGAAATCCATTTTCGGGGCCCATGGGCCTCTGGATCCTGGCACCTTTTCTGGCGCGTGAGCTGACATGCAGGGGACTCTGTTGTCGGGAGGTGCAGGGGAGCCAGGAGTAGTTTTCTGATCCTGGTCCAGAACACGGTAGGGGAGGGGAGTGAGCCCAATGACAAGAAACAGCCCCGAAGCCAGAACACCCTGGCTGGCCAGGGCCTGCAATTGTCTCATAGCCTCTGCCTTCTGAACTTTTCAGGAAGTCACTGAGCCACATGGCTGCTGCAGATGGCTTGGTCTCTCTTGCGAGGCTCAGGGTTATGGGGCAGGTTTCTTGTGTGGCCCTGTTGGCCTTCTTGGTGCATTCTAGCATTTGTCTTCTGCCCAGGAAGAATGGCATTTTGACGGTCCTGTTCCCAGAAGCATGGGATTGAGGGGCCCACTTTTCTCAGGTTTCAGCTGCTAGGAAGCTTCTTAGGACACAGTTTCCAAGGCCCTGGGAATTCGGTGGATCTCTTGGGATATGTCTGAAACCAGCCAGGGTTACGTGTGCTTGTGCCCCGAAATGCCACCTGAGAGCCGACTGCGTGTATCCATCTGATCCCATCATGTGTGCTTGGCTTTGACCTTGTCCCTGCGTTGAGATGAGCTTCAGGGAAGACTGGCATTGTGGGTGGCTGAGATGGGCAGGGCAAGTCTCCCCTGTTGCTTGTGATTGTGGGCCGAGTCCATTTCCTGCAGCATCAGCAGACAGTTTGGGCTTGTGTGCTTTAGCGTGTTGATCCCTGTTTGTGAATGTGACCCCATGCTGAGCAGTGGGACTGGATCACATCCTACACCCTGGGGGTGTATGGGGCTAGGTTGCACCTGCAAAGGGGCCCCCCTGCATCAGGGCTCATCTCTCTTCTGAGGGACTGGAGGGAGCGGTGAGCACAGCCAGCTGGCTGCTTCTCCTTGGCACAACCCCATGCCTTGAAACAGCCACCGTGGACCAAGTTCCCTGAGCCTGCCCACCCTTCCTCAGCAGCTCAGATGGCTCACAGCTGCCCAAAACAGAGGCACTTTCTGCCTGCACTTTTGTCCCTGTGTCCTGGAGAGCAAGACTTGGGACATCTGGTGTTCTCCTGGGTCTCCACAGCCACAAACAATGGTGGCACTCCTGGACTGAGGAGAGTGAGAGAGAGAGAGAGAGTCAGAGAAAGAGAGAGAGCGAGCGCAAGAGAGAGCGCAAGTGCGAGCGCGAGAGAGAGCTGTGGCATGAATCCTGATGGCTTTCTGAGGGGACCATTGATGTCTTTGAAAGTTTCATTGTGTCTGCAAGACTTGTCTAATGTAGAGTGCATTCTGAATAGCACCTTCCTGGCCCACATCTGGAGCCCTTCCTTGCCTAGTGCTTCTCCACTGCCTTTTGCAATGGGAGCTGCACACAAGCTAGAGGCAGGGACAGGAAGCAAGCTTGCACAGTGGGCAGACATGAAGCCGTAGTGTGGTTGAGAGGCTGAAGCGATCTTCCCACCCATCACTCATGACTCATGACTCCTGGTTTGATTCTGCATCAAGGTATCCTTATGGTGCCTCAGGGAGAACAGGCAGGGGTTCCACAGGAGCTGAGAGTGATGCCTGGGTGGACATCAGGCTGGTTCCTGCTTTCTGATGTGACTAGGAGACTGTTGTGTGTCCCTATACTGAGATGAATTTGCTTTGTTCTTCCACAGTGCTGGACCTGCCCAGTCCCGCACCGGAGGCACAACCACTATCTGGTATGGAGAAGGAGCTATGCTAGGTCCTGGGAGTCAATGGGAACATGAGCTTGGTACAAGCCCATATGGCTTCTGTCCTCGGTGCTCTGAGTTTCAGCAGGGTGGCAAGGGTGTGGTGACTTAGCATGTCTCTCATGGTCTGTCCCATCTGGAGACCCAGATACGTCATGTGAGACGTGACACCGAGTTGTCCTTAGCATCTTGAGATGGTCTTCTTCTCGCCAGGAGGGATGGAGTTGCATGGGAGAGAAGGGGCCCTGTTGCATGAAGAGCAAGGCTGCCATTGGGTATGGAGAGAATGTGTGGGCTGCCCGCTGCCACCCAAAAGGCTAGTCTCCCTTTGCTGTCTTGGCCTAGGAAATGCTTGGTACAAATCAGCTAAGCCTGGCTTCCTTTTCCTGGAGGTGCGGGGGCATGTGTGCACCCACAAGCAGAGCTACGTAGAGAATGCTCCCTCCAAGAATGAGTAGAACATGGCAACCGGCATGGCTCCATCTGCATGTACCCACGCTCCTTTGCTAGTGTGCCATGCCAGGGAATTTCCAGTGGGACATGCTTCACACCCCTCCTGAATCTCCACTTAGGAGATGGTGGGAGTCGGGGGTAAGAGGCTGCGTGTGGCTGTTTCCAGATGTCAAGCGGGGCTGTGCTATGCAAATGCACTCAGGCGCCTTCTTGTTTTGTTTTATCCTTCAGACTCGACCATCGACACTGAACTGGATTCGTGCCTGGATGCAGGTATGGACAAAGAGCTAGGGCTCCTCGCACAAAGTGCTGCCAAGCCCATGGTTGAGGGGCACTTATGTCATCCTTCCTCTGTGACTGAGACACTGAAGGGTGCCTGTCAGCCATGTGTCTGAGGAGAAGTAGCTTTCATGTTCACTACCATGGTGTGACGTGGCCTGGAAAGGTTCTTTCTTCCTGATGGATGGGCTGAGTTCCATCAGCGCTTTGGGGAAGGGCAGCGGCTCTCCCAGGGGACATGAGCGACAGCCCTGGGCCAACTGGAATGCCCTCAGAAAGAAGCTGCAAGGGCATGTGTCTGCCCTCAGACGCGCTTGGAGCCTGGTGCATCCTGTCATGCTCCACGGTTGCGTGTAGTTGAGGCTGTGTCGGTACTCTGCTAGAAATCCATTTTCGGGGCCCATGGGCCTCTGGATCCTGGCACCTTTTCTGGCGCGTGAGCTGACATGCAGGGGACTCTGTTGTCGGGAGGTGCAGGGGAGCCAGGAGTAGTTTTCTGATCCTGGTCCAGAACACGGTAGGGGAGGGGAGTGAGCCCAATGACAAGAAACAGCCCCGAAGCCAGAACACCCTGGCTGGCCAGGGCCTGCAATTGTCTCATAGCCTCTGCCTTCTGAACTTTTCAGGAAGTCACTGAGCCACATGGCTGCTGCAGATGGCTTGGTCTCTCTTGCGAGGCTCAGGGTTATGGGGCAGGTTTCTTGTGTGGCCCTGTTGGCCTTCTTGGTGCATTCTAGCATTCGTCTTCTGCCCAGGAAGGATGGCATTTTGACGGTCCTGTTCCCAGAAGCATGGGATTGAGGGGCCCACTTTTCTCAGGTTTCAGCTGCTAGGAAGCTTCTTAGGACACAGTTTCCAAGGCCCTGGGAATTCGGTGGATCTCTTGGGATATGTCTGAAAGCAGCCAGGGTTACGTGTGCTTGTGCCCCGAAATGCCACCTGAGAGCCGACTGCGTGTATCCATCTGATCCCATCATGTGTGCTTGGCTTTGACCGTGTCCCTGCGTTGAGATGAGCTTCAGGGAAGACTGGCATTGTGGGTGGCTGAGATGGGCAGGGCAAGTCTCCCCTGTTGCTTGTGATTGTGGGCCGAGTCCATTTCCTGCAGCATCAGCAGACAGTTTGGGCTTGTGTGCTTTAGCGTGTTGATCCCTGTTTGTGAATGTGACCCCATGCTGAGCAGTGGGACTGGATCACATCCTACACCCTGGGGGTGTATGGGGCTAGGTTGCACCTGCAAAGGGGCCCCCCTGCATCAGGGCTCATCTCTCTTCTGAGGGACTGGAGGGAGCGGTGAGCACAGCCAGCTGGCTGCTTCTCCTTGGCACAACCCCATGCCTTGAAACAGCCACCGTGGACCAAGTTCCCTGAGCCTGCCCACCCTTCCTCAGCAGCTCAGATGGCTCACAGCTGCCCAGAACAGAGGCACTTTCTGCCTGCACTTTTGTCCCTGTGTCCTGGAGAGCAAGACTTGGGACATCTGGTGTTCTCCTGGGTCTCCACAGCCACAAACAATGGTGGCACTCCTGGACTGAGGAGAGTGAGAGCGTGAGAGAGTGAGTCAGAGAGAGAGAGAGAGAGTTAGAGAGCGCAAGAGCGAGCGCGAGAGAGAGCTGTGGCATGAATCCTGATGGCTTTCTGAGGGGACCATTGATGTCTTTGAAAGTTTCATTGTGTCTGCAAGACTTGTCTAATGTAGAGTGCATTCTGAATAGCACCTTCCTGGCCCACATCTGGAGCCCTTCCTTGCCTAGTGCTTCTCCACTGCCTTTTGCAATGGGAGCTGCACACAAGCTAGAGGCAGGGACAGGAAGCAAGCTTGCACAGTGGGCAGACATGAAGCCGTAGTGTGGTTGAGAGGCTGAAGCGATCTTCCCACCCATCACTCATGACTCATGACTCCTGGTTTGATTCTGCATCAAGGTATCCTTATGGTGCCTCAGGGAGAACAGGCAGGGGTTCCACAGGAGCTGAGAGTGATGCCTGGGTGGACATCAGGCTGGTTCCTGCTTTCTGATGTGACTAGGAGACTGTTGTGTGTCCCTATACTGAGATGAATTTGCTTTGTTCTTCCACAGTGCCGGACCTGCCCAGTCCCGCACCGGAGGCACAACCACTATCTGGTATGGAGAAGGAGCTATGCTAGGTCCTGGGAGTCAATGGGAACATGAGCTTGGTACAAGCCCATATGGCTTCTGTCCTCGGTGCTCTGAGTTTCAGCAGGGTGGCAAGGGTGTGGTGACTTAGCATGTCTCTCATGGTCTGTCCCATCTGGAGACCCAGATACGTCATGTGAGACGTGACACCGAGTTGTCCTTAGCATCTTGAGATGGTCTTCTTCTCGCCAGGAGGGATGGAGTTGCATGGGAGAGAAGGGGCCCTGTTGCATGAAGAGCAAGGCTGCCATTGGGTATGGAGAGAATGTGTGGGCTGCCCGCTGCCACCCAAAAGGCTAGTCTCCCTTTGCTGTCTTGGCCTAGGAAATGCTTGGTACAAATCAGCTAAGCCTGGCTTCCTTTTCCTGGAGGTGCGGGGGCATGTGTGCACCCACAAGCAGAGCTACGTAGAGAATGCTCCCTCCAAGAATGAGTAGAACATGGCAACCGGCATGGCTCCATCTGCATGTACCCACGCTCCTTTGCTAGTGTGCCATGCCAGGGAATTTCCAGTGGGACATGCTTCACACCCCTCCTGAATCTCCACTTAGGAGATGGTGGGAGTCGGGGGTAAGAGGCTGCGTGTGGCTGTTTCCAGATGTCAAGCGGGGCTGTGCTATGCAAATGCACTCAGGCGCCTTCTTGTTTTGTTTTATCCTTCAGACTCGACCATCGACACTGAACTGGATTCGTGCCTGGATGCAGGTATGGACAAAGAGCTAGGGCTCCTCGCACAAAGTGCTGCCAAGCCCATGGTTGAGGGGCACTTATGTCATCCTTCCTCTGTGACTGAGACACTGAAGGGTGCCTGTCAGCCATGTGTCTGAGGAGAAGTAGCTTTCATGTTCACTACCATGGTGTGACGTGGCCTGGAAAGGTTCTTTCTTCCTGATGGATGGGCTGAGTTCCATCAGCGCTTTGGGGAAGGGCAGCGGCTCTCCCAGGGGACATGAGCGACAGCCCTGGGCCAACTGGAATGCCCTCAGAAAGAAGCTGCAAGGGCATGTGTCTGCCCTCAGACGCGCTTGGAGCCTGGTGCATCCTGTCATGCTCCACGGTTGCGTGTAGTTGAGGCTGTGTCGGTACTCTGCTAGAAATCCATTTTCGGGGCCCATGGGCCTCTGGATCCTGGCACCTTTTCTTGCGCGTGAGCTGACATGCAGGGGACTCTGTTGTCGGGAGGTGCAGGGGAGCCAGGAGTAGTTTTCTGATCCTGGTCCAGAACACGGTAGGGGAGGGGAGTGAGCCCAATGACAAGAAACAGCCCCGAAGCCAGAACACCCTGGCTGGCCAGGGCCTGCAATTGTCTCATAGCCTCTGCCTTCTGAACTTTTCAGGAAGTCACTGAGCCACATGGCTGCTGCAGATGGCTTGGTCTCTCTTGCGAGGCTCAGGGTTATGGGGCAGGTTTCTTGTGTGGCCCTGTTGGCCTTCTTGGTGCATTCTAGCATTTGTCTTCTGCCCAGGAAGGATGGCATTTTGACGGTCCTGTTCCCAGAAGCATGGGATTGAGGGGCCCACTTTTCTCAGGTTTCAGCTGCTAGGAAGCTTCTTAGGACACAGTTTCCAAGGCCCTGGGAATTCGGTGGATCTCTTGGGATATGTCTGAAACCAGCCAGGGTTACGTGTGCTTGTGCCCCGAAATGCCACCTGAGAGCCGACTGCGTGTATCCATCTGATCCCATCATGTGTGCTTGGCTTTGACCATGTCCCTGCGTTGAGATGAGCTTCAGGGAAGACTGGCATTGTGGGTGGCTGAGATGGGCAGGGCAAGTCTCCCCTGTTGCTTGTGATTGTGGGCCGAGTCCATTTCCTGCAATATCAGCAGACAGTTTGGGCTTGTGTGCTTTAGCGTGTTGATCCCTGTTTGTGAATGTGACCCCATGCTGAGCAGTGGGACTGGATCACATCCTACACCCTGGGGGTGTATGGGGCTAGGTTGCACCTGCAAAGGGGCCCCCCTGCATCAGGGCTCATCTCTCTTCTGAGGGACTGGAGGGAGCGGTGAGCACAGCCAGCTGGCTGCTTCTCCTTGGCACAACCCCATGCCTTGAAACAGCCACCGTGGACCAAGTTCCCTGAGCCTGCCCACCCTTCCTCAGCAGCTCAGATGGCTCACAGCTGCCCAGAACAGAGGCACTTTCTGCCTGCACTTTTGTCCCTGTGTCCTGGAGAGCAAGACTTGGGACATCTGGTGTTCTCCTGGGTCTCCACAGCCACAAACAATGGTGGCACTCCTGGACTGAGGAGAGTGAGAGCGTGAGAGAGAGAGTCAGAGAAAGAGAGAGAGAGAGAGAGAGCGCGCAAGAGCGAGCACGAGAGAGAGCTGTGGCATGAATCCTGATGGCTTTCTGAGGGGACCATTGATGTCTTTGAAAGTTTCATTGTGTCTGCAAGACTTGTCTAATGTAGAGTGCATTCTGAATAGCACCTTCCTGGCCCACATCTGGAGCCCTTCCTTGCCTAGTGCTTCTCCACTGCCTTTTGCAATGGGAGCTGCACACAAGCTAGAGGCAGGGACAGGAAGCAAGCTTGCACAGTGGGCAGACATGAAGCCGTAGTGTGGTTGAGAGGCTGAAGCGATCTTCCCACCCATCACTCATGACTCATGACTCCTGGTTTGATTCTGCATCAAGGTATCCTTATGGTGCCTCAGGGAGAACAGGCAGGGGTTCCACAGGAGCTGAGAGTGATGCCTGGGTGGACATCAGGCTGGTTCCTGCTTTCTGATGTGACTAGGAGACTGTTGTGTGTCCCTATACTGAGATGAATTTGCTTTGTTCTTCCACAGTGCCGGACCTGCCCAGTCCCGCACCGGAGGCACAACCACTATCTGGTATGGAGAAGGAGCTATGCTAGGTCCTGGGAGTCAATGGGAACATGAGCTTGGTACAAGCCCATATGGCTTCTGTCCTCGGTGCTCTGAGTTTCAGCAGGGTGGCAAGGGTGTGGTGACTTAGCATGTCTCTCATGGTCTGTCCCATCTGGAGACCCAGATACGTCATGTGAGACGTGACACCGAGTTGTCCTTAGCATCTTGAGATGGTCTTCTTCTCGCCAGGAGGGATGGAGTTGCATGGGAGAGAAGGGGCCCTGTTGCATGAAGAGCAAGGCTGCCATTGGGTATGGAGAGAATGTGTGGGCTGCCCGCTGCCACCCAAAAGGCTAGTTTCCCTTTGCTGCCTTGGCCTAGGAAATGCTTGGTACAAATCAGCTAAGCCTGGCTTCCTTTTCCTGGAGGTGCGGGGGCATGTGTGCACCCACAAGCAGAGCTACGTAGAGAATGCTCCCTCCAAGAATGAGTAGAACATGGCAACCGGCATGGCTCCATCTGCATGTACCCACGCTCCTTTGCTAGTGTGCCATGCCAGGGAATTTCCAGTGGGACATGCTTCACACCCCTCCTGAATCTCCACTTAGGAGATGGTGGGAGTCGGGGGTAAGAGGCTGCGTGTGGCTGTTTCCAGATGTCAAGCGGGGCTGTGCTATGCAAATGCACTCAGGCGCCTTCTTGTTTTGTTTTATCCTTCAGACTCGACCATCGACACTGAACTGGATTCGTGCCTGGATGCAGGTATGGACAAAGAGCTAGGGCTCCTCGCACAAAGTGCTGCCAAGCCCATGGTTGAGGGGCACTTATGTCATCCTTCCTCTGTGACTGAGACACTGAAGGGTGCCTGTCAGCCATGTGTCTGAGGAGAAGTAGCTTTCATGTTCACTACCATGGTGTGACGTGGCCTGGAAAGGTTCTTTCTTCCTGATGGATGGGCTGAGTTCCATCAGCGCTTTGGGGAAGGGCAGCGGCTCTCCCAGGGGACATGAGCGACAGCCCTGGGCCAACTGGAATGCCCTCAGAAAGAAGCTGCAAGGGCATGTGTCTGCCCTCAGACGCGCTTGGAGCCTGGTGCATCCTGTCATGCTCCACGGTTGCGTGTAGTTGAGGCTGTGTCGGTACTCTGCTAGAAATCCATTTTCGGGGCCCATGGGCCTCTGGATCCTGGCACCTTTTCTGGCGCGTGAGCTGACATGCAGGGGACTCTGTTGTCGGGAGGTGCAGGGGAGCCAGGAGTAGTTTTCTGATCCTGGTCCAGAACACGGTAGGGGAGGGGAGTGAGCCCAATGACAAGAAACAGCCCCGAAGCCAGAACACCCTGGCTGGCCAGGGCCTGCAATTGTCTCATAGCCTCTGCCTTCTGAACTTTTCAGGAAGTCACTGAGCCACATGGCTGCTGCAGATGGCTTGGTCTCTCTTGCGAGGCTCAGGGTTATGGGGCAGGTTTCTTGTGTGGCCCTGTTGGCCTTCTTGGTGCATTCTAGCATTTGTCTTCTGCCCAGGAAGGATGGCATTTTGACGGTCCTGTTCCCAGAAGCATGGGATTGAGGGGCCCACTTTTCTCAGGTTTCAGCTGCTAGGAAGCTTCTTAGGACACAGTTTCCAAGGCCCTGGGAATTCGGTGGATCTCTTGGGATATGTCTGAAACCAGCCAGGGTTACGTGTGCTTGTGCCCCGAAATGCCACCTGAGAGCCGACTGCGTGTATCCATCTGATCCCATCATGTGTGCTTGGCTTTGACCTTGTCCCTGCGTTGAGATGAGCTTCAGGGAAGACTGGCATTGTGGGTGGCTGAGATGGGCAGGGCAAGTCTCCCCTGTTGCTTGTGATTGTGGGCCGAGTCCATTTCCTGCAGCATCAGCAGACAGTTTGGGCTTGTGTGCTTTAGCGTGTTGATCCCTGTTTGTGAATGTGACCCCATGCTGAGCAGTGGGACTGGATCACATCCTACACCCTGGGGGTGTATGGGGCTAGGTTGCACCTGCAAAGGGGCCCCCCTGCATCAGGGCTCATCTCTCTTCTGAGGGACTGGAGGGAGCGGTGAGCACAGCCAGCTGGCTGCTTCTCCTTGGCACAACCCCATGCCTTGAAACAGCCACCGTGGACCAAGTTCCCTGAGCCTGCCCACCCTTCCTCAGCAGCTCAGATGGCTCACAGCTGCCCAGAACAGAGGCACTTTCTGCCTGCACTTTTGTCCCTGTGTCCTGGAGAGCAAGACTTGGGACATCTGGTGTTCTCCTGGGTCTCCACAGCCACAAACAATGGTGGCACTCCTGGACTGAGGAGAGTGAGAGCGTGAGAGAGAGAGAGAGAGAGAGAGCGCAAGAGCGAGCGCGAGAGAGAGCTGTGGCATGAATCCTGATGGCTTTCTGAGGGGACCATTGATGTCTTTGAAAGTTTCATTGTGTCTGCAAGACTTGTGTAATGTAGAGTGCATTCTGAATAGCACCTTCCTGGCCCACATCTGGAGCCCTTCCTTGCCTAGTGCTTCTCCACTGCCTTTTGCAATGGGAGCTGCACACAAGCTAGAGGCAGGGACAGGAAGCAAGCTTGCACAGTGGGCAGACATGAAGCCGTAGTGTGGTTGAGAGGCTGAAGCGATCTTCCCACCCATCACTCATGACTCATGACTCCTGGTTTGATTCTGCATCAAGGTATCCTTATGGTGCCTCAGGGAGAACAGGCAGGGGTTCCACAGGAGCTGAGAGTGATGCCTGGGTGGACATCAGGCTGGTTCCTGCTTTCTGATGTGACTAGGAGACTGTTGTGTGTCCCTATACTGAGATGAATTTGCTTTGTTCTTCCACAGTGCCGGACCTGCCCAGTCCCGCACCGGAGGCACAACCACTATCTGGTATGGAGAAGGAGCTATGCTAGGTCCTGGGAGTCAATGGGAACATGAGCTTGGTACAAGCCCATATGGCTTCTGTCCTCGGTGCTCTGAGTTTCAGCAGGGTGGCAAGGGTGTGGTGACTTAGCATGTCTCTCATGGTCTGTCCCATCTGGAGACCCAGATACGTCATGTGAGACGTGACGCCGAGTTGTCCTTAGCATCTTGAGATGGTCTTCTTCTCGCCAGGAGGGATGGAGTTGCATGGGAGAGAAGGGGCCCTGTTGCATGAAGAGCAAGGCTGCCATTGGGTATGGAGAGAATGTGTGGACTGCCCGCTGCCACCCAAAAGGCTAGTTTCCCTTTGCTGCCTTGGCCTAGGAAATGCTTGGTACAAATCAGCTAAGCCTGGCTTCCTTTTCCTGGAGGTGCGGGGGCATGTGTGCACCCACAAGCAGAGCTACATAGAGAATGCTCCCTCCAAGAATGAGTAGAACATGGCAACCGGCATGGCTCCATCTGCATGTACCCACGCTCCTTTGCTAGTGTGCCATGCCAGGGAATTTCCAGTGGGACATGCTTCACACCCCTCCTGAATCTCCACTTAGGAGATGGTGGGAGTCGGGGGTAAGAGGCTGCGTGTGGCTGTTTCCAGATGTCAAGCGGGGCTGTGCTATGCAAATGCACTCAGGCGCCTTCTTGTTTTGTTTTATCCTTCAGACTCGACCATCGACACTGAACTGGATTCGTGCCTGGATGCAGGTATGGACAAAGAGCTAGGGCTCCTCGCACAAAGTGCTGCCAAGCCCATGGTTGAGGGGCACTAATGTCATCCTTCCTCTGTGACTGAGACACTGAAGGGTGCCTGTCAGCCATGTGTCTGAGGAGAAGTAGCTTTCATGTTCACTACCATGGTGTGACATGGCCTGGAAAGGTTCTTTCTTCCTGATGGATGGGCTGAGTTCCATCAGCGCTTTGGGGAAGGGCAGCGGCTCTCCCAGGGGACATGAGCGACAGCCCTGGGCCAACTGGAATGCCCTCAGAAAGAAGCTGCAAGGGCATGTGTCTGCCCTCAGACGCGCTTGGAGCCTGGTGCATCCTGTCATGCTCCACGGTTGCGTGTAGTTGAGGCTGTGTCGGTACTCTGCTAGAAATCCATTTTCGGGGCCCATGGGCCTCTGGATCCTGGCACCTTTTCTGGCGCGTGAGCTGACATGCAGGGGACTCTGTTGTCGGGAGGTGCAGGGGAGCCAGGAGTAGTTTTCTGATCCTGGTCCAGAACACGGTAGGGGAGGGGAGTGAGCCCAATGACAAGAAACAGCCCCGAAGCCAGAACACCCTGGCTGGCCAGGGCCTGCAATTGTCTCATAGCCTCTGCCTTCTGAACTTTTCAGGAAGTCACTGAGCCACATGGCTGCTGCAGATGGCTTGGTCTCTCTTGCGAGGCTCAGGGTTATGGGGCAGGTTTCTTGTGTGGCCCTGTTGGCCTTCTTGGTGCATTCTAGCATTTGTCTTCTGCCCAGGAAGGATGGCATTTTGACGGTCCTGTTCCCAGAAGCATGGGATTGAGGGGCCCACTTTTCTCAGGTTTCAGCTGCTAGGAAGCTTCTTAGGACACAGTTTCCAAGGCCCTGGGAATTCGGTGGATCTCTTGGGATATGTCTGAAAGCAGCCAGGGTTACGTGTGCTTGTGCCCCGAAATGCCACCTGAGAGCCGACTGCGTGTATCCATCTGATCCCATCATGTGTGCTTGGCTTTGACCTTGTCCCTGCGTTGAGATGAGCTTCAGGGAAGACTGGCATTGTAGGTGGCTGAGATGGGCAGGGCAAGTCTCCCCTGTTGCTTGTGATTGTGGGCCGAGTCCATTTCCTGCAGCATCAGCAGACAGTTTGGGCTTGTGTGCTTTAGCGTGTTGATCCCTGTTTGTGAATGTGACCCCATGCTGAGCAGTGGGACTGGATCACATCCTACACCCTGGGGGTGTATGGGGCTAGGTTGCACCTGCAAAGGGGCCCCCCTGCATCAGGGCTCATCTCTCTTCTGAGGGACTGGAGGGAGCGGTGAGCACAGCCAGCTGGCTGCTTCTCCTTGGCACAACCCCATGCCTTGAAACAGCCACCGTGGACCAAGTTCCCTGAGCCTGCCCACCCTTCCTCAGCAGCTCAGATGGCTCACAGCTGCCCAGAACAGAGGCACTTTCTGCCTGCACTTTTGTCCCTGTGTCCTGGAGAGCAAGACTTGGGACATCTGGTGTTCTCCTGGGTCTCCACAGCCACAAACAATGGTGGCACTCCTGGACTGAGGAGAGTGAGAGAGAGAGAGAGAGTCAGAGAAAGAGAGAGAGAGAGAGAGAGAGAGCGCGCAAGAGCGAGCGCGAGAGAGAGCTGTGGCATGAATCCTGATGGCTTTCTGAGGGGACCATTGATGTCTTTGAAAGTTTCATTGTGTCTGCAAGACTTGTGTAATGTAGAGTGCATTCTGAATAGCACCTTCCTGGCCCACATCTGGAGCCCTTCCTTGCCTAGTGCTTCTCCACTGCCTTTTGCAATGGGAGCTGCACACAAGCTAGAGGCAGGGACAGGAAGCAAGCTTGCACAGTGGGCAGACATGAAGCCGTAGTGTGGTTGAGAGGCTGAAGCGATCTTCCCACCCATCACTCATGACTCATGACTCCTGGTTTGATTCTGCATCAAGGTATCCTTATGGTGCCTCAGGGAGAACAGGCAGGGGTTCCACAGGAGCTGAGAGTGATGCCTGGGTGGACATCAGGCTGGTTCCTGCTTTCTGATGTGACTAGGAGACTGTTGTGTGTCCCTATACTGAGATGAAGTTGCTTTGTTCTTCCACAGTGCCGGACCTGCCCAGTCCCGCACCGGAGGCACAACCACTATCTGGTATGGAGAAGGAGCTATGCTAGGTCCTGGGAGTCAATGGGAACATGAGCTTGGTACAAGCCCATATGGCTTCTGTCCTCGGTGCTCTGAGTTTCAGCAGGGTGGCAAGGGTGTGGTGACTTAGCATGTCTCTCATGGTCTGTCCCATCTGGAGACCCAGATACGTCATGTGAGACGTGACACCGAGTTGTCCTTAGCATCTTGAGATGGTCTTCTTCTCGCCAGGAGGGATGGAGTTGCATGGGAGAGAAGGGGCCCTGTTGCATGAAGAGCAAGGCTGCCATTGGGTATGGAGAGAATGTGTGGGCTGCCCGCTGCCACCCAAAAGGCTAGTTTCCCTTTGCTGCCTTGGCCTAGGAAATGCTTGGTGCAAATCAGCTAAGCCTGGCTTCCTTTTCCTGGAGGTGCAGGGGCATGTGTGCACCCACAAGCAGAGCTACGTAGAGAATGCTCCCTCCAAGAATGAGTAGAACATGGCAACCAGCATGGCTCCATCTGCATGTACCCACGCTCCTTTGCTAGTGTGCCATGCCAGGGAATTTCCAGTGGGACATACTTCACACCCCTCCTGAATCTCCACTTAGGAGATGGTGGGAGTCGGGGGTAAGAGGCTGCGTGTGGCTGTTTCCAGATGTCAAGCGGGGCTGTGCTATGCAAATGCACTCAGGCGCCTTCTTGTTTTGTTTTATCCTTCAGACTCGACCATCGACACTGAACTGGATTCGTGCCTGGATGCAGGTATGGACAAAGAGCTAGGGCTCCTCGCACAAAGTGCTGCCAAGCCCATGGTTGAGGGGCACTTATGTCATCCTTCCTCTGTGACTGAGACACTGAAGGGTGCCTGTCAGCCATGTGTCTGAGGAGAAGTAGCTTTCATGTTCACTACCATGGTGTGACGTGGCCTGGAAAGGTTCTTTCTTCCTGATGGATGGGCTGAGTTCCATCAGCGCTTTGGGGAAGGGCAGCGGCTCTCCCAGGGGACATGAGCGACAGCCCTGGGCCAACTGGAATGCCCTCAGAAAGAAGCTGCAAGGGCATGTGTCTGCCCTCAGACGCGCTTGGAGCCTGGTGCATCCTGTCATGCTCCACGGTTGCGTGTAGTTGAGGCTGTGTCGGTACTCTGCTAGAAATCCATTTTCGGGGCCCATGGGCCTCTGGATCCTGGCACCTTTTCTGGCGCGTGAGCTGACATGCAGGGGACTCTGTTGTCGGGAGGTGCAGGGGAGCCAGGAGTAGTTTTCTGATCCTGGTCCAGAACACGGTAGGGGAGGGGAGTGAGCCCAATGACAAGAAACAGCCCCGAAGCCAGAACACCCTGGCTGGCCAGGGCCTGCAATTGTCTCATAGCCTCTGCCTTCTGAACTTTTCAGGAAGTCACTGAGCCACATGGCTGCTGCAGATGGCTTGGTCTCTCTTGCGAGGCTCAGGGTTATGGGGCAGGTTTCTTGTGTGGCCCTGTTGGCCTTCTTGGTGCATTCTAGCATTCGTCTTCTGCCCAGGAAGAATGGCATTTTGACGGTCCTGTTCCCAGAAGCATGGGATTGAGGGGCCCACTTTTCTCAGGGTTCAGCTGCTAGGAAGCTTCTTAGGACACAGTTTCCAAGGCCCTGGGAATTCGGTGGATCTCTTGGGATATGTCTGAAAGCAGCCAGGGTTACGTGTGCTTGTGCCCCGAAATGCCACCTGAGAGCCGACTGCGTGTATCCATCTGATCCCATCATGTGTGCTTGGCTTTGACCTTGTCCCTGCGTTGAGATGAGCTTCAGGGAAGACTGGCATTGTGGGTGGCTGAGATGGGCAGGGCAAGTCTCCCCTGTTGCTTGTGATTGTGGGCCGAGTCCATTTCCTGCAGCATCAGCAGACAGTTTGGGCTTGTGTGCTTTAGCGTGTTGATCCCTGTTTGTGAATGTGACCCCATGCTGAGCAGTGGGACTGGATCACATCCTACACCCTGGGGGTGTATGGGGCTAGGTTGCACCTGCAAAGGGGCCCCCCTGCATCAGGGCTCATCTCTTTTCTGAGGGACTGGAGGGAGCGGTGAGCACAGCCAGCTGGCTGCTTCTCCTTGGCACAACCCCATGCCTTGAAACAGCCACCGTGGACCAAGTTCCCTGAGCCTGCCCACCCTTCCTCAGCAGCTCAGATGGCTCACAGCTGCCCAGAACAGAGGCACTTTCTGCCTGCACTTTTGTCCCTGTGTCCTGGAGAGCAAGACTTGGGACATCTGGTGTTCTCCTGGGTCTCCACAGCCACAAACAATGGTGGCACTCCTGGACTGAGGAGAGTGAGAGCGTGAGAGAGAGAGAGGGAGAGAGAGAGCGCAAGAGAGAGGGCGAGAGAGAGCTGTGGCATGAATCCTGATGGCTTTCTGAGGGGACCATTGATGTCTTTGAAAGTTTCATTGTGTCTGCAAGACTTGTCTAATGTAGAGTGCATTCTGAATAGCACCTTCCTGGCCCACATCTGGAGCCCTTCCTTGCCTAGTGCTTCTCCACTGCCTTTTGCAATGGGAGCTGCACACAAGCTAGAGGCAGGGACAGGAAGCAAGCTTGCACAGTGGGCAGACATGAAGCCGTAGTGTGGTTGAGAGGCTGAAGTGATCTTCCCACCCATCACTCATGACTCATGACTCCTGGTTTGATTCTGCATCAAGGTATCCTTATGGTGCCTCAGGGAGAACAGGCAGGGGTTCCACAGGAGCTGAGAGTGATGCCTGGGTGGACATCAGGCTGGTTCCTGCTTTCTGATGTGACTAGGAGACTGTTGTGTGTCCCTATACTGAGATGAAGTTGCTTTGTTCTTCCACAGTGCCGGACCTGCCCAGTCCCGCACCGGAGGCACAACCACTATCTGGTATGGAGAAGGAGCTATGCTAGGTCCTGGGAGTCAATGGGAACATGAGCTTGGTACAAGCCCATATGGCTTCTGTCCTCGGTGCTCTGAGTTTCAGCAGGGTGGCAAGGGTGTGGTGACAGCATGTCTCTCATGGTCTGTCCCATCTGGAGACCCAGATACGTCATGTGAGACGTGACACCGAGTTGTCCTTAGCATCTTGAGATGGTCTTCTTCTCGCCAGGAGGGATGGAGTTGCATGGGAGAGAAGGGGCCCTGTTGCATGAAGAGCAAGGCTGCCATTGGGTATGGAGAGAATGTGTGGGCTGCCCGCTGCCACCCAAAAGGCTAGTCTCCCTTTGCTGCCTTGGCCTAGGAAATGCTTGGTACAAATCAGCTAAGCCTGGCTTCCTTTTCCTGGAGGTGCGGGGGCATGTGTGCACCCACAAGCAGAGCTACGTAGAGAATGCTCCCTCCAAGAATGAGTAGAACATGGCAACCAGCATGGCTCCATCTGCATGTACCCACGCTCCTTTGCTAGTGTGCCATGCCAGGGAATTTCCAGTGGGACATACTTCACACCCCTCCTGAATCTCCACTTAGGAGATGGTGGGAGTCGGGGGTAAGAGGCTGCGTGTGGCTGTTTCCAGATGTCAAGCGGGGCTGTGCTATGCAAATGCACTCAGGCGCCTTCTTGTTTTGTTTTATCCTTCAGACTCGACCATCGACACTGAACTGGATTCGTGCCTGGATGCAGGTATGGACAAAGAGCTAGGGCTCCTCGCACAAAGTGCTGCCAAGCCCATGGTTGAGGGGCACTTATGTCATCCTTCCTCTGTGACTGAGACACTGAAGGGTGCCTGTCAGCCATGTGTCTGAGGAGAAGTAGCTTTCATGTTCACTACCATGGTGTGACGTGGCCTGGAAAGGTTCTTTCTTCCTGATGGATGGGCTGAGTTCCATCAGCGCTTTGGGGAAGGGCAGCGGCTCTCCCAGGGGACATGAGCGACAGCCCTGGGCCAACTGGAATGCCCTCAGAAAGAAGCTGCAAGGGCATGTGTCTGCCCTCAGACGCGCTTGGAGCCTGGTGCATCCTGTCATGCTCCACGGTTGCGTGTAGTTGAGGCTGTGTCGGTACTCTGCTAGAAATCCATTTTCGGGGCCCATGGGCCTCTGGATCCTGGCACCTTTTCTGGCGCGTGAGCTGACATGCAGGGGACTCTGTTGTCGGGAGGTGCAGGGGAGCCAGGAGTAGTTTTCTGATCCTGGTCCAGAACACGGTAGGGGAGGGGAGTGAGCCCAATGACAAGAAACAGCCCCGAAGCCAGAACACCCTGGCTGGCCAGGGCCTGCAATTGTCTCATAGCCTCTGCCTTCTGAACTTTTCAGGAAGTCACTGAGCCACATGGCTGCTGCAGATGGCTTGGTCTCTCTTGCGAGGCTCAGGGTTATGGGGCAGGTTTCTTGTGTGGCCCTGTTGGCCTTCTTGGTGCATTCTAGCATTTGTCTTCTGCCCAGGAAGGATGGCATTTTGACGGTCCTGTTCCCAGAAGCATGGGATTGAGGGGCCCACTTTTCTCAGGTTTCAGCTGCTAGGAAGCTTCTTAGGACACAGTTTCCAAGGCCCTGGGAATTCGGTGGATCTCTTGGGATATGTCTGAAAGCAGCCAGGGTTACGTGTGCTTGTGCCCCGAAATGCCACCTGAGAGCCGACTGCGTGTATCCATCTGATCCCATCATGTGTGCTTGGCTTTGACCGTGTCCCTGCGTTGAGATGAGCTTCAGGGAAGACTGGCATTGTGGGTGGCTGAGATGGGCAGGGCAAGTCTCCCCTGTTGCTTGTGATTGTGGGCCGAGTCCATTTCCTGCAGCATCAGCAGACAGTTTGGGCTTGTGTGCTTTAGCGTGTTGATCCCTGTTTGTGAATGTGACCCCATGCTGAGCAGTGGGACTGGATCACATCCTACACCCTGGGGGTGTATGGGGCTAGGTTGCACCTGCAAAGGGGCCCCCCTGCATCAGGGCTCATCTCTCTTCTGAGGGACTGGAGGGAGCGGTGAGCACAGCCAGCTGGCTGCTTCTCCTTGGCACAACCCCATGCCTTGAAACAGCCACCGTGGACCAAGTTCCCTGAGCCTGCCCACCCTTCCTCAGCAGCTCAGATGGCTCACAGCTGCCCAGAACAGAGGCACTTTCTGCCTGCACTTTTGTCCCTGTGTCCTGGAGAGCAAGACTTGGGACATCTGGTGTTCTCCTGGGTCTCCACAGCCACAAACAATGGTGGCACTCCTGGACTGAGGAGAGTGAGAGCGTGAGAGAGAGAGTCAGAGAAAGAGAGAGAGAGAGAGAGAGCGCGCAAGAGCGAGCACGAGAGAGAGCTGTGGCATGAATCCTGATGGCTTTCTGAGGGGACCATTGATGTCTTTGAAAGTTTCATTGTGTCTGCAAGACTTGTGTAATGTAGAGTGCATTCTGAATAGCACCTTCCTGGCCCACATCTGGAGCCCTTCCTTGCCTAGTGCTTCTCCACTGCCTTTTGCAATGGGAGCTGCACACAAGCTAGAGGCAGGGACAGGAAGCAAGCTTGCACAGTGGGCAGACATGAAGCCGTAGTGTGGTTGAGAGGCTGAAGCGATCTTCCCACCCATCACTCATGACTCATGACTCCTGGTTTGATTCTGCATCAAGGTATCCTTATGGTGCCTCAGGGAGAACAGGCAGGGGTTCCACAGGAGCTGAGAGTGATGCCTGGGTGGACATCAGGCTGGTTCCTGCTTTCTGATGTGACTAGGAGACTGTTGTGTGTCCCTATACTGAGATGAATTTGCTTTGTTCTTCCACAGTGCCGGACCTGCCCAGTCCCGCACCGGAGGCACAACCACTATCTGGTATGGAGAAGGAGCTATGCTAGGTCCTGGGAGTCAATGGGAACATGAGCTTGGTACAAGCCCATATGGCTTCTGTCCTCGGTGCTCTGAGTTTCAGCAGGGTGGCAAGGGTGTGGTGACTTAGCATGTCTCTCATGGTCTGTCCCATCTGGAGACCCAGATACGTCATGTGAGACGTGACGCCGAGTTGTCCTTAGCATCTTGAGATGGTCTTCTTCTCGCCAGGAGGGATGGAGTTGCATGGGAGAGAAGGGGCCCTGTTGCATGAAGAGCAAGGCTGCCATTGGGTATGGAGAGAATGTGTGGGCTGCCCGCTGCCACCCAAAAGGCTAGTTTCCCTTTGCTGCCTTGGCCTAGGAAATGCTTGGTACAAATCAGCTAAGCCTGGCTTCCTTTTCCTGGAGGTGCGGGGGCATGTGTGCACCCACAAGCAGAGCTACGTAGAGAATGCTCCCTCCAAGAATGAGTAGAACATGGCAACCGGCATGGCTCCATCTGCATGTACCCACGCTCCTTTGCTAGTGTGCCATGCCAGGGAATTTCCAGTGGGACATGCTTCACACCCCTCCTGAATCTCCACTTAGGAGATGGTGGGAGTCGGGGGTAAGAGGCTGCGTGTGGCTGTTTCCAGATGTCAAGCGGGGCTGTGCTATGCAAATGCACTCAGGCGCCTTCTTGTTTTGTTTTATCCTTCAGACTCGACCATCGACACTGAACTGGATTCGTGCCTGGATGCAGGTATGGACAAAGAGCTAGGGCTCCTCGCACAAAGTGCTGCCAAGCCCATGGTTGAGGGGCACTTATGTCATCCTTCCTCTGTGACTGAGACACTGAAGGGTGCCTGTCAGCCATGTGTCTGAGGAGAAGTAGCTTTCATGTTCACTACCATGGTGTGACGTGGCCTGGAAAGGTTCTTTCTTCCTGATGGATGGGCTGAGTTCCATCAGCGCTTTGGGGAAGGGCAGCGGCTCTCCCAGGGGACATGAGCGACAGCCCTGGGCCAACTGGAATGCCCTCAGAAAGAAGCTGCAAGGGCATGTGTCTGCCCTCAGACGCGCTTGGAGCCTGGTGCATCCTGTCATGCTCCACGGTTGCGTGTAGTTGAGGCTGTGTCGGTACTCTGCTAGAAATCCATTTTCGGGGCCCATGGGCCTCTGGATCCTGGCACCTTTTCTGGCGCGTGAGCTGACATGCAGGGGACTCTGTTGTCGGGAGGTGCAGGGGAGCCAGGAGTAGTTTTCTGATCCTGGTCCAGAACACGGTAGGGGAGGGGAGTGAGCCCAATGACAAGAAACAGCCCCGAAGCCAGAACACCCTGGCTGGCCAGGGCCTGCAATTGTCTCATAGCCTCTGCCTTCTGAACTTTTCAGGAAGTCACTGAGCCACATGGCTGCTGCAGATGGCTTGGTCTCTCTTGCGAGGCTCAGGGTTATGGGGCAGGTTTCTTGTGTGGCCCTGTTGGCCTTCTTGGTGCATTCTAGCATTTGTCTTCTGCCCAGGAAGGATGGCATTTTGACGGTCCTGTTCCCAGAAGCATGGGATTGAGGGGCCCACTTTTCTCAGGTTTCAGCTGCTAGGAAGCTTCTTAGGACACAGTTTCCAAGGCCCTGGGAATTCGGTGGATCTCTTGGGATATGTCTGAAACCAGCCAGGGTTACGTGTGCTTGTGCCCCGAAATGCCACCTGAGAGCCGACTGCGTGTATCCATCTGATCCCATCATGTGTGCTTGGCTTTGACCTTGTCCCTGCGTTGAGATGAGCTTCAGGGAAGACTGGCATTGTGGGTGGCTGAGATGGGCAGGGCAAGTCTCCCCTGTTGCTTGTGATTGTGGGCCGAGTCCATTTCCTGCAGCATCAGCAGACAGTTTGGGCTTGTGTGCTTTAGCGTGTTGATCCCTGTTTGTGAATGTGACCCCATGCTGAGCAGTGGGACTGGATCACATCCTACACCCTGGGGGTGTATGGGGCTAGGTTGCACCTGCAAAGGGGCCCCCCTGCATCAGGGCTCATCTCTCTTCTGAGGGACTGGAGGGAGCGGTGAGCACAGCCAGCCGGCTGCTTCTCCTTGGCACAACCCCATGCCTTGAAACAGCCACCGTGGACCAAGTTCCCTGAGCCTGCCCACCCTTCCTCAGCAGCTCAGATGGCTCACAGCTGCCCAGAACAGAGGCACTTTCTGCCTGCACTTTTGTCCCTGTGTCCTGGAGAGCAAGACTTGGGACATCTGGTGTTCTCCTGGGTCTCCACAGCCACAAACAATGGTGGCACTCCTGGACTGAGGAGAGTGAGAGCGTGAGAGAGAGAGAGAGAGAGAGAGAGCGCAAGAGCGAGCGCGAGAGAGAGCTGTGGCATGAATCCTGATGGCTTTCTGAGGGGACCATTGATGTCTTTGAAAGTTTCATTGTGTCTGCAAGACTTGTGTAATGTAGAGTGCATTCTGAATAGCACCTTCCTGGCCCACATCTGGAGCCCTTCCTTGCCTAGTGCTTCTCCACTGCCTTTTGCAATGGGAGCTGCACACAAGCTAGAGGCAGGGACAGGAAGCAAGCTTGCACAGTGGGCAGACATGAAGCCGTAGTGTGGTTGAGAGGCTGAAGCGATCTTCCCACCCATCACTCATGACTCATGACTCCTGGTTTGATTCTGCATCAAGGTATCCTTATGGTGCCTCAGGGAGAACAGGCAGGGGTTCCACAGGAGCTGAGAGTGATGCCTGGGTGGACATCAGGCTGGTTCCTGCTTTCTGATGTGACTAGGAGACTGTTGTGTGTCCCTATACTGAGATGAATTTGCTTTGTTCTTCCACAGTGCCGGACCTGCCCAGTCCCGCACCGGAGGCACAACCACTATCTGGTATGGAGAAGGAGCTATGCTAGGTCCTGGGAGTCAATGGGAACATGAGCTTGGTACAAGCCCATATGGCTTCTGTCCTCGGTGCTCTGAGTTTCAGCAGGGTGGCAAGGGTGTGGTGACTTAGCATGTCTCTCATGGTCTGTCCCATCTGGAGACCCAGATACGTCATGTGAGACGTGACGCCGAGTTGTCCTTAGCATCTTGAGATGGTCTTCTTCTCGCCAGGAGGGATGGAGTTGCATGGGAGAGAAGGGGCCCTGTTGCATGAAGAGCAAGGCTGCCATTGGGTATGGAGAGAATGTGTGGACTGCCCGCTGCCACCCAAAAGGCTAGTTTCCCTTTGCTGCCTTGGCCTAGGAAATGCTTGGTACAAATCAGCTAAGCCTGGCTTCCTTTTCCTGGAGGTGCGGGGGCATGTGTGCACCCACAAGCAGAGCTACATAGAGAATGCTCCCTCCAAGAATGAGTAGAACATGGCAACCGGCATGGCTCCATCTGCATGTACCCACGCTCCTTTGCTAGTGTGCCATGCCAGGGAATTTCCAGTGGGACATGCTTCACACCCCTCCTGAATCTCCACTTAGGAGATGGTGGGAGTTGGGGGTAAGAGGCTGCGTGTGGCTGTTTCCAGATGTCAAGCGGGGCTGTGCTATGCAAATGCACTCAGGCGCCTTCTTGTTTTGTTTTATCCTTCAGACTCGACCATCGACACTGAACTGGATTCGTGCCTGGATGCAGGTATGGACAAAGAGCTAGGGCTCCTCGCACAAAGTGCTGCCAAGCCCATGGTTGAGGGGCACTAATGTCATCCTTCCTCTGTGACTGAGACACTGAAGGGTGCCTGTCAGCCATGTGTCTGAGGAGAAGTAGCTTTCATGTTCACTACCATGGTGTGACATGGCCTGGAAAGGTTCTTTCTTCCTGATGGATGGGCTGAGTTCCATCAGCGCTTTGGGGAAGGGCAGCGGCTCTCCCAGGGGACATGAGCGACAGCCCTGGGCCAACTGGAATGCCCTCAGAAAGAAGCTGCAAGGGCATGTGTCTGCCCTCAGACGCGCTTGGAGCCTGGTGCATCCTGTCATGCTCCACGGTTGCGTGTAGTTGAGGCTGTGTCGGTACTCTGCTAGAAATCCATTTTCGGGGCCCATGGGCCTCTGGATCCTGGCACCTTTTCTGGCGCGTGAGCTGACATGCAGGGGACTCTGTTGTCGGGAGGTGCAGGGGAGCCAGGAGTAGTTTTCTGATCCTGGTCCAGAACACGGTAGGGGAGGGGAGTGAGCCCAATGACAAGAAACAGCCCCGAAGCCAGAACACCCTGGCTGGCCAGGGCCTGCAATTGTCTCATAGCCTCTGCCTTCTGAACTTTTCAGGAAGTCACTGAGCCACATGGCTGCTGCAGATGGCTTGGTCTCTCTTGCGAGGCTCAGGGTTATGGGGCAGGTTTCTTGTGTGGCCCTGTTGGCCTTCTTGGTGCATTCTAGCATTTGTCTTCTGCCCAGGAAGGATGGCATTTTGACGGTCCTGTTCCCAGAAGCATGGGATTGAGGGGCCCACTTTTCTCAGGTTTCAGCTGCTAGGAAGCTTCTTAGGACACAGTTTCCAAGGCCCTGGGAATTCGGTGGATCTCTTGGGATATGTCTGAAAGCAGCCAGGGTTACGTGTGCTTGTGCCCCGAAATGCCACCTGAGAGCCGACTGCGTGTATCCATCTGATCCCATCATGTGTGCTTGGCTTTGACCTTGTCCCTGCGTTGAGATGAGCTTCAGGGAAGACTGGCATTGTAGGTGGCTGAGATGGGCAGGGCAAGTCTCCCCTGTTGCTTGTGATTGTGGGCCGAGTCCATTTCCTGCAGCATCAGCAGACAGTTTGGGCTTGTGTGCTTTAGCGTGTTGATCCCTGTTTGTGAATGTGACCCCATGCTGAGCAGTGGGACTGGATCACATCCTACACCCTGGGGGTGTATGGGGCTAGGTTGCACCTGCAAAGGGGCCCCCCTGCATCAGGGCTCATCTCTCTTCTGAGGGACTGGAGGGAGCGGTGAGCACAGCCAGCCGGCTGCTTCTCCTTGGCACAACCCCATGCCTTGAAACAGCCACCGTGGACCAAGTTCCCTGAGCCTGCCCACCCTTCCTCAGCAGCTCAGATGGCTCACAGCTGCCCAGAACAGAGGCACTTTCTGCCTGCACTTTTGTCCCTGTGTCCTGGAGAGCAAGACTTGGGACATCTGGTGTTCTCCTGGGTCTCCACAGCCACAAACAATGGTGGCACTCCTGGACTGAGGAGAGTGAGAGCGTGAGAGAGAGAGTCAGAGAAAGAGAGAGAGAGAGAGAGAGAGAGCGCGCAAGAGCGAGCGCGAGAGAGAGCTGTGGCATGAATCCTGATGGCTTTCTGAGGGGACCATTGATGTCTTTGAAAGTTTCATTGTGTCTGCAAGACTTGTGTAATGTAGAGTGCATTCTGAATAGCACCTTCCTGGCCCACATCTGGAGCCCTTCCTTGCCTAGTGCTTCTCCACTGCCTTTTGCAATGGGAGCTGCACACAAGCTAGAGGCAGGGACAGGAAGCAAGCTTGCACAGTGGGCAGACATGAAGCCGTAGTGTGGTTGAGAGGCTGAAGCGATCTTCCCACCCATCACTCATGACTCATGACTCCTGGTTTGATTCTGCATCAAGGTATCCTTATGGTGCCTCAGGGAGAACAGGCAGGGGTTCCACAGGAGCTGAGAGTGATGCCTGGGTGGACATCAGGCTGGTTCCTGCTTTCTGATGTGACTAGGAGACTGTTGTGTGTCCCTATACTGAGATGAAGTTGCTTTGTTCTTCCACAGTGCCGGACCTGCCCAGTCCCGCACCGGAGGCACAACCACTATCTGGTATGGAGAAGGAGCTATGCTAGGTCCTGGGAGTCAATGGGAACATGAGCTTGGTACAAGCCCATATGGCTTCTGTCCTCGGTGCTCTGAGTTTCAGCAGGGTGGCAAGGGTGTGGTGACTTAGCATGTCTCTCATGGTCTGTCCCATCTGGAGACCCAGATACGTCATGTGAGACGTGACACCGAGTTGTCCTTAGCATCTTGAGATGGTCTTCTTCTCGCCAGGAGGGATGGAGTTGCATGGGAGAGAAGGGGCCCTGTTGCATGAAGAGCAAGGCTGCCATTGGGTATGGAGAGAATGTGTGGGCTGCCCGCTGCCACCCAAAAGGCTAGTTTCCCTTTGCTGCCTTGGCCTAGGAAATGCTTGGTGCAAATCAGCTAAGCCTGGCTTCCTTTTCCTGGAGGTGCAGGGGCATGTGTGCACCCACAAGCAGAGCTACGTAGAGAATGCTCCCTCCAAGAATGAGTAGAACATGGCAACCAGCATGGCTCCATCTGCATGTACCCACGCTCCTTTGCTAGTGTGCCATGCCAGGGAATTTCCAGTGGGACATACTTCACACCCCTCCTGAATCTCCACTTAGGAGATGGTGGGAGTCGGGGGTAAGAGGCTGCGTGTGGCTGTTTCCAGATGTCAAGCGGGGCTGTGCTATGCAAATGCACTCAGGCGCCTTCTTGTTTTGTTTTATCCTTCAGACTCGACCATCGACACTGAACTGGATTCGTGCCTGGATGCAGGTATGGACAAAGAGCTAGGGCTCCTCGCACAAAGTGCTGCCAAGCCCATGGTTGAGGGGCACTTATGTCATCCTTCCTCTGTGACTGAGACACTGAAGGGTGCCTGTCAGCCATGTGTCTGAGGAGAAGTAGCTTTCATGTTCACTACCATGGTGTGACGTGGCCTGGAAAGGTTCTTTCTTCCTGATGGATGGGCTGAGTTCCATCAGCGCTTTGGGGAAGGGCAGCGGCTCTCCCAGGGGACATGAGCGACAGCCCTGGGCCAACTGGAATGCCCTCAGAAAGAAGCTGCAAGGGCATGTGTCTGCCCTCAGACGCGCTTGGAGCCTGGTGCATCCTGTCATGCTCCACGGTTGCGTGTAGTTGAGGCTGTGTCGGTACTCTGCTAGAAATCCATTTTCGGGGCCCATGGGCCTCTGGATCCTGGCACCTTTTCTGGCGCGTGAGCTGACATGCAGGGGACTCTGTTGTCGGGAGGTGCAGGGGAGCCAGGAGTAGTTTTCTGATCCTGGTCCAGAACACGGTAGGGGAGGGGAGTGAGCCCAATGACAAGAAACAGCCCCGAAGCCAGAACACCCTGGCTGGCCAGGGCCTGCAATTGTCTCATAGCCTCTGCCTTCTGAACTTTTCAGGAAGTCACTGAGCCACATGGCTGCTGCAGATGGCTTGGTCTCTCTTGCGAGGCTCAGGGTTATGGGGCAGGTTTCTTGTGTGGCCCTGTTGGCCTTCTTGGTGCATTCTAGCATTCGTCTTCTGCCCAGGAAGAATGGCATTTTGACGGTCCTGTTCCCAGAAGCATGGGATTGAGGGGCCCACTTTTCTCAGGGTTCAGCTGCTAGGAAGCTTCTTAGGACACAGTTTCCAAGGCCCTGGGAATTCGGTGGATCTCTTGGGATATGTCTGAAAGCAGCCAGGGTTACGTGTGCTTGTGCCCCGAAATGCCACCTGAGAGCCGACTGCGTGTATCCATCTGATCCCATCATGTGTGCTTGGCTTTGACCTTGTCCCTGCGTTGAGATGAGCTTCAGGGAAGACTGGCATTGTGGGTGGCTGAGATGGGCAGGGCAAGTCTCCCCTGTTGCTTGTGATTGTGGGCCGAGTCCATTTCCTGCAGCATCAGCAGACAGTTTGGGCTTGTGTGCTTTAGCGTGTTGATCCCTGTTTGTGAATGTGACCCCATGCTGAGCAGTGGGACTGGATCACATCCTACACCCTGGGGGTGTATGGGGCTAGGTTGCACCTGCAAAGGGGCCCCCCTGCATCAGGGCTCATCTCTTTTCTGAGGGACTGGAGGGAGCGGTGAGCACAGCCAGCTGGCTGCTTCTCCTTGGCACAACCCCATGCCTTGAAACAGCCACCGTGGACCAAGTTCCCTGAGCCTGCCCACCCTTCCTCAGCAGCTCAGATGGCTCACAGCTGCCCAGAACAGAGGCACTTTCTGCCTGCACTTTTGTCCCTGTGTCCTGGAGAGCAAGACTTGGGACATCTGGTGTTCTCCTGGGTCTCCACAGCCACAAACAATGGTGGCACTCCTGGACTGAGGAGAGTGAGAGCGTGAGAGAGAGAGAGGGAGAGAGAGAGCGCAAGAGAGAGCGCGAGAGAGAGCTGTGGCATGAATCCTGATGGCTTTCTGAGGGGACCATTGATGTCTTTGAAAGTTTCATTGTGTCTGCAAGACTTGTCTAATGTAGAGTGCATTCTGAATAGCACCTTCCTGGCCCACATCTGGAGCCCTTCCTTGCCTAGTGCTTCTCCACTGCCTTTTGCAATGGGAGCTGCACACAAGCTAGAGGCAGGGACAGGAAGCAAGCTTGCACAGTGGGCAGACATGAAGCCGTAGTGTGGTTGAGAGGCTGAAGTGATCTTCCCACCCATCACTCATGACTCATGACTCCTGGTTTGATTCTGCATCAAGGTATCCTTATGGTGCCTCAGGGAGAACAGGCAGGGGTTCCACAGGAGCTGAGAGTGATGCCTGGGTGGACATCAGGCTGGTTCCTGCTTTCTGATGTGACTAGGAGACTGTTGTGTGTCCCTATACTGAGATGAAGTTGCTTTGTTCTTCCACAGTGCCGGACCTGCCCAGTCCCGCACCGGAGGCACAACCACTATCTGGTATGGAGAAGGAGCTATGCTAGGTCCTGGGAGTCAATGGGAACATGAGCTTGGTACAAGCCCATATGGCTTCTGTCCTCGGTGCTCTGAGTTTCAGCAGGGTGGCAAGGGTGTGGTGACTTAGCATGTCTCTCATGGTCTGTCCCATCTGGAGACCCAGATACGTCATGTGAGACGTGACACCGAGTTGTCCTTAGCATCTTGAGATGGTCTTCTTCTCGCCAGGAGGGATGGAGTTGCATGGGAGAGAAGGGGCCCTGTTGCATGAAGAGCAAGGCTGCCATTGGGTATGGAGAGAATGTGTGGGCTGCCCGCTGCCACCCAAAAGGCTAGTCTCCCTTTGCTGTCTTGGCCTAGGAAATGCTTGGTACAAATCAGCTAAGCCTGGCTTCCTTTTCCTGGAGGTGCGGGGGCATGTGTGCACCCACAAGCAGAGCTACGTAGAGAATGCTCCCTCCAAGAATGAGTAGAACATGGCAACCAGCATGGCTCCATCTGCATGTACCCACGCTCCTTTGCTAGTGTGCCATGCCAGGGAATTTCCAGTGGGACATACTTCACACCCCTCCTGAATCTCCACTTAGGAGATGGTGGGAGTCGGGGGTAAGAGGCTGCGTGTGGCTGTTTCCAGATGTCAAGCGGGGCTGTGCTATGCAAATGCACTCAGGCGCCTTCTTGTTTTGTTTTATCCTTCAGACTCGACCATCGACACTGAACTGGATTCGTGCCTGGATGCAGGTATGGACAAAGAGCTAGGGCTCCTCGCACAAAGTGCTGCCAAGCCCATGGTTGAGGGGCACTTATGTCATCCTTCCTCTGTGACTGAGACACTGAAGGGTGCCTGTCAGCCATGTGTCTGAGGAGAAGTAGCTTTCATGTTCACTACCATGGTGTGACGTGGCCTGGAAAGGTTCTTTCTTCCTGATGGATGGGCTGAGTTCCATCAGCGCTTTGGGGAAGGGCAGCGGCTCTCCCAGGGGACATGAGCGACAGCCCTGGGCCAACTGGAATGCCCTCAGAAAGAAGCTGCAAGGGCATGTGTCTGCCCTCAGACGCGCTTGGAGCCTGGTGCATCCTGTCATGCTCCACGGTTGCGTGTAGTTGAGGCTGTGTCGGTACTCTGCTAGAAATCCATTTTCGGGGCCCATGGGCCTCTGGATCCTGGCACCTTTTCTGGCGCGTGAGCTGACATGCAGGGGACTCTGTTGTCGGGAGGTGCAGGGGAGCCAGGAGTAGTTTTCTGATCCTGGTCCAGAACACGGTAGGGGAGGGGAGTGAGCCCAATGACAAGAAACAGCCCCGAAGCCAGAACACCCTGGCTGGCCAGGGCCTGCAATTGTCTCATAGCCTCTGCCTTCTGAACTTTTCAGGAAGTCACTGAGCCACATGGCTGCTGCAGATGGCTTGGTCTCTCTTGCGAGGCTCAGGGTTATGGGGCAGGTTTCTTGTGTGGCCCTGTTGGCCTTCTTGGTGCATTCTAGCATTTGTCTTCTGCCCAGGAAGGATGGCATTTTGACGGTCCTGTTCCCAGAAGCATGGGATTGAGGGGCCCACTTTTCTCAGGGTTCAGCTGCTAGGAAGCTTCTTAGGACACAGTTTCCAAGGCCCTGGGAATTCGGTGGATCTCTTGGGATATGTCTGAAAGCAGCCAGGGTTACGTGTGCTTGTGCCCCGAAATGCCACCTGAGAGCCGACTGCGTGTATCCATCTGATCCCATCATGTGTGCTTGGCTTTGACCGTGTCCCTGCGTTGAGATGAGCTTCAGGGAAGACTGGCATTGTGGGTGGCTGAGATGGGCAGGGCAAGTCTCCCCTGTTGCTTGTGATTGTGGGCCGAGTCCATTTCCTGCAGCATCAGCAGACAGTTTGGGCTTGTGTGCTTTAGCGTGTTGATCCCTGTTTGTGAATGTGACCCCATGCTGAGCAGTGGGACTGGATCACATCCTACACCCTGGGGGTGTATGGGGCTAGGTTGCACCTGCAAAGGGGCCCCCCTGCATCAGGGCTCATCTCTCTTCTGAGGGACTGGAGGGAGCGGTGAGCACAGCCAGCTGGCTGCTTCTCCTTGGCACAACCCCATGCCTTGAAACAGCCACCGTGGACCAAGTTCCCTGAGCCTGCCCACCCTTCCTCAGCAGCTCAGATGGCTCACAGCTGCCCAGAACAGAGGCACTTTCTGCCTGCACTTTTGTCCCTGTGTCCTGGAGAGCAAGACTTGGGACATCTGGTGTTCTCCTGGGTCTCCACAGCCACAAACAATGGTGGCACTCCTGGACTGAGGAGAGTGAGAGCGTGAGAGAGAGAGAGGGAGAGAGAGAGCGCAAGAGAGAGGGCGAGAGAGAGCTGTGGCATGAATCCTGATGGCTTTCTGAGGGGACCATTGATGTCTTTGAAAGTTTCATTGTGTCTGCAAGACTTGTGTAATGTAGAGTGCATTCTGAATAGCACCTTCCTGGCCCACATCTGGAGCCCTTCCTTGCCTAGTGCTTCTCCACTGCCTTTTGCAATGGGAGCTGCACACAAGCTAGAGGCAGGGACAGGAAGCAAGCTTGCACAGTGGGCAGACATGAAGCCGTAGTGTGGTTGAGAGGCTGAAGTGATCTTCCCACCCATCACTCATGACTCATGACTCCTGGTTTGATTCTGCATCAAGGTATCCTTATGGTGCCTCAGGGAGAACAGGCAGGGGTTCCACAGGAGCTGAGAGTGATGCCTGGGTGGACATCAGGCTGGTTCCTGCTTTCTGATGTGACTAGGAGACTGTTGTGTGTCCCTATACTGAGATGAAGTTGCTTTGTTCTTCCACAGTGCCGGACCTGCCCAGTCCCGCACCGGAGGCACAACCACTATCTGGTATGGAGAAGGAGCTATGCTAGGTCCTGGGAGTCAATGGGAACATGAGCTTGGTACAAGCCCATATGGCTTCTGTCCTCGGTGCTCTGAGTTTCAGCAGGGTGGCAAGGGTGTGGTGACAGCATGTCTCTCATGGTCTGTCCCATCTGGAGACCCAGATACGTCATGTGAGACGTGACACCGAGTTGTCCTTAGCATCTTGAGATGGTCTTCTTCTCGCCAGGAGGGATGGAGTTGCATGGGAGAGAAGGGGCCCTGTTGCATGAAGAGCAAGGCTGCCATTGGGTATGGAGAGAATGTGTGGGCTGCCCGCTGCCACCCAAAAGGCTAGTCTCCCTTTGCTGTCTTGGCCTAGGAAATGCTTGGTACAAATCAGCTAAGCCTGGCTTCCTTTTCCTGGAGGTGCGGGGGCATGTGTGCACCCACAAGCAGAGCTACGTAGAGAATGCTCCCTCCAAGAATGAGTAGAACATGGCAACCAGCATGGCTCCATCTGCATGTACCCACGCTCCTTTGCTAGTGTGCCATGCCAGGGAATTTCCAGTGGGACATACTTCACACCCCTCCTGAATCTCCACTTAGGAGATGGTGGGAGTCGGGGGTAAGAGGCTGCGTGTGGCTGTTTCCAGATGTCAAGCGGGGCTGTGCTATGCAAATGCACTCAGGCGCCTTCTTGTTTTGTTTTATCCTTCAGACTCGACCATCGACACTGAACTGGATTCGTGCCTGGATGCAGGTATGGACAAAGAGCTAGGGCTCCTCGCACAAAGTGCTGCCAAGCCCATGGTTGAGGGGCACTTATGTCATCCTTCCTCTGTGACTGAGACACTGAAGGGTGCCTGTCAGCCATGTGTCTGAGGAGAAGTAGCTTTCATGTTCACTACCATGGTGTGACGTGGCCTGGAAAGGTTCTTTCTTCCTGATGGATGGGCTGAGTTCCATCAGCGCTTTGGGGAAGGGCAGCGGCTCTCCCAGGGGACATGAGCGACAGCCCTGGGCCAACTGGAATGCCCTCAGAAAGAAGCTGCAAGGGCATGTGTCTGCCCTCAGACGCGCTTGGAGCCTGGTGCATCCTGTCATGCTCCACGGTTGCGTGTAGTTGAGGCTGTGTCGGTACTCTGCTAGAAATCCATTTTCGGGGCCCATGGGCCTCTGGATCCTGGCACCTTTTCTGGCGCGTGAGCTGACATGCAGGGGACTCTGTTGTCGGGAGGTGCAGGGGAGCCAGGAGTAGTTTTCTGATCCTGGTCCAGAACACGGTAGGGGAGGGGAGTGAGCCCAATGACAAGAAACAGCCCCGAAGCCAGAACACCCTGGCTGGCCAGGGCCTGCAATTGTCTCATAGCCTCTGCCTTCTGAACTTTTCAGGAAGTCACTGAGCCACATGGCTGCTGCAGATGGCTTGGTCTCTCTTGCGAGGCTCAGGGTTATGGGGCAGGTTTCTTGTGTGGCCCTGTTGGCCTTCTTGGTGCATTCTAGCATTTGTCTTCTGCCCAGGAAGGATGGCATTTTGACGGTCCTGTTCCCAGAAGCATGGGATTGAGGGGCCCACTTTTCTCAGGGTTCAGCTGCTAGGAAGCTTCTTAGGACACAGTTTCCAAGGCCCTGGGAATTCGGTGGATCTCTTGGGATATGTCTGAAAGCAGCCAGGGTTACGTGTGCTTGTGCCCCGAAATGCCACCTGAGAGCCGACTGCGTGTATCCATCTGATCCCATCATGTGTGCTTGGCTTTGACCGTGTCCCTGCGTTGAGATGAGCTTCAGGGAAGACTGGCATTGTGGGTGGCTGAGATGGGCAGGGCAAGTCTCCCCTGTTGCTTGTGATTGTGGGCCGAGTCCATTTCCTGCAGCATCAGCAGACAGTTTGGGCTTGTGTGCTTTAGCGTGTTGATCCCTGTTTGTGAATGTGACCCCATGCTGAGCAGTGGGACTGGATCACATCCTACACCCTGGGGGTGTATGGGGCTAGGTTGCACCTGCAAAGGGGCCCCCCTGCATCAGGGCTCATCTCTCTTCTGAGGGACTGGAGGGAGCGGTGAGCACAGCCAGCCGGCTGCTTCTCCTTGGCATAACCCCATGCCTTGAAACAGCCACCGTGGACCAAGTTCCCTGAGCCTGCCCACCCTTCCTCAGCAGCTCAGATGGCTCACAGCTGCCCAGAACAGAGGCACTTTCTGCCTGCACTTTTGTCCCTGTGTCCTGGAGAGCAAGACTTGGGACATCTGGTGTTCTCCTGGGTCTCCACAGCCACAAACAATGGTGGCACTCCTGGACTGAGGAGAGTGAGAGCGTGAGAGAGAGAGTCAGAGAAAGAGAGAGAGAGAGAGAGAGAGAGAGCAAGAGCGAGCGCGAGAGAGAGCTGTGGCATGAATCCTGATGGCTTTCTGAGGGGACCATTGATGTCTTTGAAAGTTTCATTGTGTCTGCAAGACTTGTCTAATGTAGAGTGCATTCTGAATAGCACCTTCCTGGCCCACATCTGGAGCCCTTCCTTGCCTAGTGCTTCTCCACTGCCTTTTGCAATGGGAGCTGCACACAAGCTAGAGGCAGGGACAGGAAGCAAGCTTGCACAGTGGGCAGACATGAAGCCGTAGTGTGGTTGAGAGGCTGAAGCGATCTTCCCACCCATCACTCATGACTCATGACTCCTGGTTTGATTCTGCATCAAGGTATCCTTATGGTGCCTCAGGGAGAACAGGCAGGGGTTCCACAGGAGCTGAGAGTGATGCCTGGGTGGACATCAGGCTGGTTCCTGCTTTCTGATGTGACTAGGAGACTGTTGTGTGTCCCTATACTGAGATGAATTTGCTTTGTTCTTCCACAGTGCCGGACCTGCCCAGTCCCGCACCGGAGGCACAACCACTATCTGGTATGGAGAAGGAGCTATGCTAGGTCCTGGGAGTCAATGGGAACATGAGCTTGGTACAAGCCCATATGGCTTCTGTCCTCGGTGCTCTGAGTTTCAGCAGGGTGGCAAGGGTGTGGTGACTTAGCATGTCTCTCATGGTCTGTCCCATCTGGAGACCCAGATACGTCATGTGAGACGTGACGCCGAGTTGTCCTTAGCATCTTGAGATGGTCTTCTTCTCGCCAGGAGGGATGGAGTTGCATGGGAGAGAAGGGGCCCTGTTGCATGAAGAGCAAGGCTGCCATTGGGTATGGAGAGAATGTGTGGGCTGCCCGCTGCCACCCAAAAGGCTAGTTTCCCTTTGCTGCCTTGGCCTAGGAAATGCTTGGTACAAATCAGCTAAGCCTGGCTTCCTTTTCCTGGAGGTGCGGGGGCATGTGTGCACCCACAAGCAGAGCTACTAGAGAATGCTCCCTCCAAGAATGAGTAGAACATGGCAACCGGCATGGCTCCATCTGCATGTACCCACGCTCCTTTGCTAGTGTGCCATGCCAGGGAATTTCCAGTGGGACATGCTTCACACCCCTCCTGAATCTCCACTTAGGAGATGGTGGGAGTAGGGGGTAAGAGGCTGCGTGTGGCTGTTTCCAGATGTCAAGCGGGGCTGTGCTATGCAAATGCACTCAGGCGCCTTCTTGTTTTGTTTTATCCTTCAGACTCGACCATCGACACTGAACTGGATTCGTGCCTGGATGCAGGTATGGACAAAGAGCTAGGGCTCCTCGCACAAAGTGCTGCCAAGCCCATGGTTGAGGGGCACTAATGTCATCCTTCCTCTGTGACTGAGACACTGAAGGGTGCCTGTCAGCCATGTGTCTGAGGAGAAGTAGCTTTCATGTTCACTACCGTGGTGTGACATGGCCTGGAAAGGTTCTTTCTTCCTGATGGATGGGCTGAGTTCCATCAGCGCTTTGGGGAAGGGCAGCGGCTCTCCCAGGGGACATGAGCGACAGCCCTGGGCCAACTGGAATGCCCTCAGAAAGAAGCTGCAAGGGCATGTGTCTGCCCTCAGACGCGCTTGGAGCCTGGTGCATCCTGTCATGCTCCACGGTTGCGTGTAGTTGAGGCTGTGTCGGTACTCTGCTAGAAATCCATTTTCGGGGCCCATGGGCCTCTGGATCCTGGCACCTTTTCTGGCGCGTGAGCTGACATGCAGGGGACTCTGTTGTCGGGAGGTGCAGGGGAGCCAGGAGTAGTTTTCTGATCCTGGTCCAGAACACGGTAGGGGAGGGGAGTGAGCCCAATGACAAGAAACAGCCCCGAAGCCAGAACACCCTGGCTGGCCAGGGCCTGCAATTGTCTCATAGCCTCTGCCTTCTGAACTTTTCAGGAAGTCACTGAGCCACATGGCTGCTGCAGATGGCTTGGTCTCTCTTGCGAGGCTCAGGGTTATGGGGCAGGTTTCTTGTGTGGCCCTGTTGGCCTTCTTGGTGCATTCTAGCATTCGTCTTCTGCCCAGGAAGGATGGCATTTTGACGGTCCTGTTCCCAGAAGCATGGGATTGAGGGGCCCACTTTTCTCAGGTTTCAGCTGCTAAAAAGCTTCTTAGGACACAGTTTCCAAGGCCCTGGGAATTCGGTGGATCTCTTGGGATATGTCTGAAACCAGCCAGGGTTACGTGTGCTTGTGCCCCGAAATGCCACCTGAGAGCCGACTGCGTGTATCCATCTGATCCCATCATGTGTGCTTGGCTTTGACCGTGTCCCTGCGTTGAGATGAGCTTCAGGGAAGACTGGCATTGTGGGTGGCTGAGATGGGCAGGGCAAGTCTCCCCTGTTGCTTGTGATTGTGGGCCGAGTCCATTTCCTGCAGCATCAGCAGACAGTTTGGGCTTGTGTGCTTTAGCGTGTTGATCCCTGTTTGTGAATGTGACCCCATGCTGAGCAGTGGGACTGGATCACATCCTACACCCTGGGGGTGTATGGGGCTAGGTTGCACCTGCAAAGGGGCCCCCCTGCATCAGGGCTCATCTCTCTTCTGAGGGACTGGAGGGAGCGGTGAGCACAGCCAGCTGGCTGCTTCTCCTTGGCACAACCCCATGCCTTGAAACAGCCACCGTGGACCAAGTTCCCTGAGCCTGCCCACCCTTCCTCAGCAGCTCTGATGGCTCACAGCTGCCCAGAACAGAGGCACTTTCTGCCTGCACTTTTGTCCCTGTGTCCTGGAGAGCAAGACTTGGGACATCTGGTGTTCTCCTGGGTCTCCACAGCCACAAACAATGGTGGCACTCCTGGACTGAGGAGAGTGAGAGCGTGAGAGAGAGAGTCAGAGAAAGAGAGAGAGAGAGAGAGAGAGAGCGCGCAAGAGCGAGCGCGAGAGAGAGCTGTGGCATGAATCCTGATGGCTTTCTGAGGGGACCATTGATGTCTTTGAAAGTTTCATTGTGTCTGCAAGACTTGTCTAATGTAGAGTGCATTCTGAATAGCACCTTCCTGGCCCACATCTGGAGCCCTTCCTTGCCTAGTGCTTCTCCACTGCCTTTTGCAATGGGAGCTGCACACAAGCTAGAGGCAGGGACAGGAAGCAAGCTTGCACAGTGGGCAGACATGAAGCCGTAGTGTGGTTGAGAGGCTGAAGCGATCTTCCCACCCATCACTCATGACTCATGACTCCTGGTTTGATTCTGCATCAAGGTATCCTTATGGTGCCTCAGGGAGAACAGGCAGGGGTTCCACAGGAGCTGAGAGTGATGCCTGGGTGGACATCAGGCTGGTTCCTGCTTTCTGATGTGACTAGGAGACTGTTGTGTGTCCCTATACTGAGATGAATTTGCTTTGTTCTTCCACAGTGCCGGACCTGCCCAGTCCCGCACCGGAGGCACAACCACTATCTGGTATGGAGAAGGAGCTATGCTAGGTCCTGGGAGTCAATGGGAACATGAGCTTGGTACAAGCCCATATGGCTTCTGTCCTCGGTGCTCTGAGTTTCAGCAGGGTGGCAAGGGTGTGGTGACTTAGCATGTCTCTCATGGTCTGTCCCATCTGGAGACCCAGATACGTCATGTGAGACGTGACGCCGAGTTGTCCTTAGCATCTTGAGATGGTCTTCTTCTCGCCAGGAGGGATGGAGTTGCATGGGAGAGAAGGGGCCCTGTTGCATGAAGAGCAAGGCTGCCATTGGGTATGGAGAGAATGTGTGGGCTGCCCGCTGCCACCCAAAAAGCTAGCTTCCCTTTGCTGCCTTGGCCTAGGAAATGCTTGGTACAAATCAGCTAAGCCTGGCTTCCTTTTCCTGGAGGTGCGGGGGCATGTGTGCACCCACAAGCAGAGCTACGTAGAGAATGCTCCCTCCAAGAATGAGTAGAACATGGCAACTGGCATGGCTCCATCTGCATGTACCCACGCTCCTTTGCTAGTGTGCCATGCCAGGGAATTTCCAGTGGGACATGCTTCACACCCCTCCTGAATCTCCACTTAGGAGATGGTGGGAGTCGGGGGTAAGAGGCTGTGTGTGGCTGTTTCCAGATGTCAAGCGGGGCTGTGCTATGCAAATGCACTCAGGCGCCTTCTTGTTTTGTTTTATCCTTCAGACTCGACCATCGACACTGAACTGGATTCGTGCCTGGATGCAGGTATGGACAAAGAGCTAGGGCTCCTCGCACAAAGTGCTGCCAAGCCCATGGTTGAGGGGCACTAATGTCATCCTTCCTCTGTGACTGAGACACTGAAGGGTGCCTGTCAGCCATGTGTCTGAGGAGAAGTAGCTTTCATGTTCACTACCGTGGTGTGACGTGGCCTGGAAAGGTTCTTTCTTCCTGATGGATGGGCTGAGTTCCATCAGCGCTTTGGGGAAGGGCAGCGGCTCTCCCAGGGGACATGAGTGACAGCCCTGGGCCAACTGGAATGCCCTCAGAAAGAAGCTGCAAGGGCATGTGTCTGCCCTCAGACTCGCTTGGAGCCTGGTGCATCCTGACATGCTCCACGGTTGCGTGTAGTTGAGGCTGTGTCGGTACTCTGCTAGAAATCCATTTTCGGGGCCCATGGGCCTCTGGATCCTGGCACCTTTTCTGGCGCGTGAGCTGACATGCAGGGGACTCTGTTGTCGGGAGGTGCAGGGGAGCCAGGAGTAGTTTTCTGATCCTGGTCCAGAACACGGTAGGGGAGGGGAGTGAGCCCAATGACAAGAAACAGCCCCGAAGCCAGAACACCCTGGCTGGCCAGGGCCTGCAATTGTCTCATAGCCTCTGCCTTCTGAACTTTTCAGGAAGTCACTGAGCCACATGGCTGCTGCAGATGGCTTGGTCTCTCTTGCGAGGCTCAGGGTTATGGGGCAGGTTTCTTGTGTGGCCCTGTTGGCCTTCTTGGTGCATTCTAGCATTCGTCTTCTGCCCAGGAAGGATGGCATTTTGACGGTCCTGTTCCCAGAAGCATGGGATTGAGGGGCCCACTTTTCTCAGGTTTCAGCTGCTAGGAAGCTTCTTAGGACACAGTTTCCAAGGCCCTGGGAATTCGGTGGATCTCTTGGGATATGTCTGAAACCAGCCAGGGTTACGTGTGCTTGTGCCCCGAAATGCCACCTGAGAGCCGACTGCGTGTATCCATCTGATCCCATCATGTGTGCTTGGCTTTGACCTTGTCCCTGCGTTGAGATGAGCTTCAGGGAAGACTGGCATTGTGGGTGGCTGAGATGGGCAGGGCAAGTCTCCCCTGTTGCTTGTGATTGTGGGCCGAGTCCATTTCCTGCAGCATCAGCAGACAGTTTGGGCTTGTGTGCTTTAGCGTGTTGATCCCTGTTTGTGAATGTGACCCCATGCTGAGCAGTGGAACTGGATCACATCCTACACCCTGGGGGTGTATGGGGCTAGGTTGCACCTGCAAAGGGGCCCCCCTGCATCAGGGCTCATCTCTCTTCTGAGGGACTGGAGGGAGCGGTGAGCACAGCCAGCTGGCTGCTTCTCCTTGGCACAACCCCATGCCTTGAAACAGCCACCGTGGACCAAGTTCCCTGAGCCTGCCCACCCTTCCTCAGCAGCTCAGATGGCTCACAGCTGCCCAGAACAGAGGCACTTTCTGCCTGCACTTTTGTCCCTGTGTCCTGGAGAGCAAGACTTGGGACATCTGGTGTTCTCCTGGGTCTCCACAGCCACAAACAATGGTGGCACTCCTGGACTGAGGAGAGTGAGAGCGTGAGAGAGAGAGAGAGAGAGAGAGAGAGAGAGAGAGAGAGTTAGAGAGCGCAAGAGCGAGCGCGAGAGAGAGCTGTGGCATGAATCCTGATGGCTTTCTGAGGGGACCATTGATGTCTTTGAAAGTTTCATTGTGTCTGCAAGACTTGTGTAATGTAGAGTGCATTCTGAATAGCACCTTCCTGGCCCACATCTGGAGCCCTTCCTTGCCTAGTGCTTCTCCACTGCCTTTTGCAATGGGAGCTGCACACAAGCTAGAGGCAGGGACAGGAAGCAAGCTTGCACAGTGGGCAGACATGAAGCCGTAGTGTGGTTGAGAGGCTGAAGCGATCTTCCCACCCATCACTCATGACTCATGACTCCTGGTTTGATTCTGCATCAAGGTATCCTTATGGTGCCTCAGGGAGAACAGGCAGGGGTTCCACAGGAGCTGAGAGTGATGCCTGGGTGGACATCAGGCTGGTTCCTGCTTTCTGATGTGACTAGGAGACTGTTGTGTGTCCCTATACTGAGATGAATTTGCTTTGTTCTTCCACAGTGCCGGACCTGCCCAGTCCCGCACCGGAGACACAACCACTATCTGGTATGGAGAAGGAGCTATGCTAGGTCCTGGGAGTCAATGGGAACATGAGCTTGGTACAAGCCCATATGGCTTCTGTCCTCGGTGCTCTGAGTTTCAGCAGGGTGGCAAGGGTGTGGTGACTTAGCATGTCTCTCATGGTCTGTCCCATCTGGAGACCCAGATACGTCATGTGAGACGTGACACCGAGTTGTCCTTAGCATCTTGAGATGGTCTTCTTCTCGCCAGGAGGGATGGAGTTGCATGGGAGAGAAGGGGCCCTGTTGCATGAAGAGCAAGGCTGCCATTGGGTATGGAGAGAATGTGTGGGCTGCCCGCTGCCACCCAAAAGGCTAGTTTCCCTTTGCTGCCTTGGCCTAGGAAATGCTTGGTACAAATCAGCTAAGCCTGGCTTCCTTTTCCTGGAGGTGCGGGGGCATGTGTGCACCCACAAGCAGAGCTACGTAGAGAATGCTCCCTCCAAGAATGAGTAGAACATGGCAACCGGCATGGCTCCATCTGCATGTACCCACGCTCCTTTGCTAGTGTGCCATGCCAGGGAATTTCCAGTGGGACATGCTTCACACCCCTCCTGAATCTCCACTTAGGAGATGGTGGGAGTCGGGGGTAAGAGGCTGTGTGTGGCTGTTTCCAGATGTCAAGCGGGGCTGTGCTATGCAAATGCACTCAGGCGCCTTCTTGTTTTGTTTTATCCTTCAGACTCGACCATCGACACTGAACTGGATTCGTGCCTGGATGCAGGTATGGACAAAGAGCTAGGGCTCCTCGCACAAAGTGCTGCCAAGCCCATGGTTGAGGGGCACTTATGTCATCCTTCCTCTGTGACTGAGACACTGAAGGGTGCCTGTCAGCCATGTGTCTGAGGAGAAGTAGCTTTCATGTTCACTACCGTGGTGTGACGTGGCCTGGAAAGGTTCTTTCTTCCTGATGGATGGGCTGAGTTCCATCAGCGCTTTGGGGAAGGGCAGCGGCTCTCCCAGGGGACATGAGCGACAGCCCTGGGCCAACTGGAATGCCCTCAGAAAGAAGCGGCAAGGGCATGTGTCTGCCCTCAGACGCGCTTGGAGCCTGGTGCATCCTGTCATGCTCCACGGTTGCGTGTAGTTGAGGCTGTGTCGGTACTCTGCTAGAAATCCATTTTCGGGGCCCATGGGCCTCTGGATCCTGGCACCTTTTCTGGCGCGTGAGCTGACATGCAGGGGACTCTGTTGTCGGGAGGTGCAGGGGAGCCAGGAGTAGTTTTCTGATCCTGGTCCAGAACACGGTAGGGGAGGGGAGTGAGCCCAATGACAAGAAACAGCCCCGAAGCCAGAACACCCTGGCTGGCCAGGGCCTGCAATTGTCTCATAGCCTCTGCCTTCTGAACTTTTCAGGAAGTCACTGAGCCACATGGCTGCTGCAGATGGCTTGGTCTCTCTTGCGAGGCTCAGGGTTATGGGGCAGGTTTCTTGTGTGGCCCTGTTGGCCTTCTTGGTGCATTCTAGCATTCGTCTTCTGCCCAGGAAGGATGGCATTTTGACGGTCCTGTTCCCAGAAGCATGGGATTGAGGGGCCCACTTTTCTCAGGTTTCAGCTGCTAGGAAGCTTCTTAGGACACAGTTTCCAAGGCCCTGGGAATTCGGTGGATCTCTTGGGATATGTCTGAAACCAGCCAGGGTTACGTGTGCTTGTGCCCCGAAATGCCACCTGAGAGCCGACTGCGTGTATCCATCTGATCCCATCATGTGTGCTTGGCTTTGACCTTGTCCCTGCGTTGAGATGAGCTTCAGGGAAGACTGGCATTGTGGGTGGCTGAGATGGGCAGGGCAAGTCTCCCCTGTTGCTTGTGATTGTGGGCCGAGTCCATTTCCTGCAGCATCAGCAGACAGTTTGGGCTTGTGTGCTTTAGCGTGTTGATCCCTGTTTGTGAATGTGACCCCATGCTGAGCAGTGGAACTGGATCACATCCTACACCCTGGGGGTGTATGGGGCTAGGTTGCACCTGCAAAGGGGCCCCCCTGCATCAGGGCTCATCTCTCTTCTGAGGGA
Source organism: Ochotona princeps (assembly GCF_030435755.1). Taxonomy (NCBI): domain Eukaryota; kingdom Metazoa; phylum Chordata; class Mammalia; order Lagomorpha; family Ochotonidae; genus Ochotona; species Ochotona princeps. Next base: position 44,565 of record NC_080833.1, on the reverse strand, counting down.
CTGGAGGGAGCGGTGAGCACAGCCAGCTGGCTGCTTCTCCTTGGCACAACCCCATGCCTTGAAACAGCCACCGTGGACCAAGTTCCCTGAGCCTGCCCACCCTTCCTCAGCAGCTCAGATGGCTCACAGCTGCCCAGAACAGAGGCACTTTCTGCCTGCACTTTTGTCCCTGTGTCCTGGAGAGCAAGACTTGGGACATCTGGTGTTCTCCTGGGTCTCCACAGCCACAAACAATGGTGGCACTCCTGGACTGAGGAGAGTGAGAGCGTGAGAGAGAGAGAGAGAGAGAGAGAGAGAGAGAGAGAGAGAGAGAGAGAGTTAGAGAGCGCAAGAGCGAGCGCGAGAGAGAGCTGTGGCATGAATCCTGATGGCTTTCTGAGGGGACCATTGATGTCTTTGAAAGTTTCATTGTGTCTGCAAGACTTGTGTAATGTAGAGTGCATTCTGAATAGCACCTTCCTGGCCCACATCTGGAGCCCTTCCTTGCCTAGTGCTTCTCCACTGCCTTTTGCAATGGGAGCTGCACACAAGCTAGAGGCAGGGACAGGAAGCAAGCTTGCACAGTGGGCAGACATGAAGCCGTAGTGTGGTTGAGAGGCTGAAGCGATCTTCCCACCCATCACTCATGACTCATGACTCCTGGTTTGATTCTGCATCAAGGTATCCTTATGGTGCCTCAGGGAGAACAGGCAGGGGTTCCACAGGAGCTGAGAGTGATGCCTGGGTGGACATCAGGCTGGTTCCTGCTTTCTGATGTGACTAGGAGACTGTTGTGTGTCCCTATACTGAGATGAATTTGCTTTGTTCTTCCACAGTGCCGGACCTGCCCAGTCCCGCACCGGAGACACAACCACTATCTGGTATGGAGAAGGAGCTATGCTAGGTCCTGGGAGTCAATGGGAACATGAGCTTGGTACAAGCCCATATGGCTTCTGTCCTCGGTGCTCTGAGTTTCAGCAGGGTGGCAAGGGTGTGGTGACTTAGCATGTCTCTCATGGTCTGTCCCATCTGGAGACCCAGATACGTCATGTGAGACGTGACACCGAGTTGTCCTTAGCATCTTGAGATGGTCTTCTTCTCGCCAGGAGGGATGGAGTTGCATGGGAGAGAAGGGGCCCTGTTGCATGAAGAGCAAGGCTGCCATTGGGTATGGAGAGAATGTGTGGGCTGCCCGCTGCCACCCAAAAGGCTAGTTTCCCTTTGCTGCCTTGGCCTAGGAAATGCTTGGTACAAATCAGCTAAGCCTGGCTTCCTTTTCCTGGAGGTGCGGGGGCATGTGTGCACCCACAAGCAGAGCTACGTAGAGAATGCTCCCTCCAAGAATGAGTAGAACATGGCAACCGGCATGGCTCCATCTGCATGTACCCACGCTCCTTTGCTAGTGTGCCATGCCAGGGAATTTCCAGTGGGACATGCTTCACACCCCTCCTGAATCTCCACTTAGGAGATGGTGGGAGTCGGGGGTAAGAGGCTGTGTGTGGCTGTTTCCAGATGTCAAGCGGGGCTGTGCTATGCAAATGCACTCAGGCGCCTTCTTGTTTTGTTTTATCCTTCAGACTCGACCATCGACACTGAACTGGATTCGTGCCTGGATGCAGGTATGGACAAAGAGCTAGGGCTCCTCGCACAAAGTGCTGCCAAGCCCATGGTTGAGGGGCACTTATGTCATCCTTCCTCTGTGACTGAGACACTGAAGGGTGCCTGTCAGCCATGTGTCTGAGGAGAAGTAGCTTTCATGTTCACTACCATGGTGTGACGTGGCCTGGAAAGGTTCTTTCTTCCTGATGGATGGGCTGAGTTCCATCAGCGCTTTGGGGAAGGGCAGCGGCTCTCCCAGGGGACATGAGCGACAGCCCTGGGCCAACTGGAATGCCCTCAGAAAGAAGCGGCAAGGGCATGTGTCTGCCCTCAGACGCGCTTGGAGCCTGGTGCATCCTGTCATGCTCCACGGTTGCGTGTAGTTGAGGCTGTGTCGGTACTCTGCTAGAAATCCATTTTCGGGGCCCATGGGCCTCTGGATCCTGGCACCTTTTCTGGCGCGTGAGCTGACATGCAGGGGACTCTGTTGTCGGGAGGTGCAGGGGAGCCAGGAGTAGTTTTCTGATCCTGGTCCAGAACACGGTAGGGGAGGGGAGTGAGCCCAATGACAAGAAACAGCCCCGAAGCCAGAACACCCTGGCTGGCCAGGGCCTGCAATTGTCTCATAGCCTCTGCCTTCTGAACTTTTCAGGAAGTCACTGAGCCACATGGCTGCTGCAGATGGCTTGGTCTCTCTTGCGAGGCTCAGGGTTATGGGGCAGGTTTCTTGTGTGGCCCTGTTGGCCTTCTTGGTGCATTCTAGCATTCGTCTTCTGCCCAGGAAGGATGGCATTTTGACGGTCCTGTTCCCAGAAGCATGGGATTGAGGGGCCCACTTTTCTCAGGTTTCAGCTGCTAGGAAGCTTCTTAGGACACAGTTTCCAAGGCCCTGGGAATTCGGTGGATCTCTTGGGATATGTCTGAAACCAGCCAGGGTTACGTGTGCTTGTGCCCCGAAATGCCACCTGAGAGCCGACTGCGTGTATCCATCTGATCCCATCATGTGTGCTTGGCTTTGACCTTGTCCCTGCGTTGAGATGAGCTTCAGGGAAGACTGGCATTGTGGGTGGCTGAGATGGGCAGGGCAAGTCTCCCCTGTTGCTTGTGATTGTGGGCCGAGTCCATTTCCTGCAGCATCAGCAGACAGTTTGGGCTTGTGTGCTTTAGCGTGTTGATCCCTGTTTGTGAATGTGACCCCATGCTGAGCAGTGGAACTGGATCACATCCTACACCCTGGGGGTGTATGGGGCTAGGTTGCACCTGCAAAGGGGCCCCCCTGCATCAGGGCTCATCTCTCTTCTGAGGGACTGGAGGGAGCGGTGAGCACAGCCAGCTGGCTGCTTCTCCTTGGCACAACCCCATGCCTTGAAACAGCCACCGTGGACCAAGTTCCCTGAGCCTGCCCACCCTTCCTCAGCAGCTCAGATGGCTCACAGCTGCCCAGAACAGAGGCACTTTCTGCCTGCACTTTTGTCCCTGTGTCCTGGAGAGCAAGACTTGGGACATCTGGTGTTCTCCTGGGTCTCCACAGCCACAAACAATGGTGGCACTCCTGGACTGAGGAGAGTGAGAGCGTGAGAGAGAGAGAGAGAGAGAGAGAGAGAGAGAGAGAGAGTTAGAGAGCGCAAGAGCGAGCGCGAGAGAGAGCTGTGGCATGAATCCTGATGGCTTTCTGAGGGGACCATTGATGTCTTTGAAAGTTTCATTGTGTCTGCAAGACTTGTGTAATGTAGAGTGCATTCTGAATAGCACCTTCCTGGCCCACATCTGGAGCCCTTCCTTGCCTAGTGCTTCTCCACTGCCTTTTGCAATGGGAGCTGCACACAAGCTAGAGGCAGGGACAGGAAGCAAGCTTGCACAGTGGGCAGACATGAAGCCGTAGTGTGGTTGAGAGGCTGAAGCGATCTTCCCACCCATCACTCATGACTCATGACTCCTGGTTTGATTCTGCATCAAGGTATCCTTATGGTGCCTCAGGGAGAACAGGCAGGGGTTCCACAGGAGCTGAGAGTGATGCCTGGGTGGACATCAGGCTGGTTCCTGCTTTCTGATGTGACTAGGAGACTGTTGTGTGTCCCTATACTGAGATGAATTTGCTTTGTTCTTCCACAGTGCCGGACCTGCCCAGTCCCGCACCGGAGACACAACCACTATCTGGTATGGAGAAGGAGCTATGCTAGGTCCTGGGAGTCAATGGGAACATGAGCTTGGTACAAGCCCATATGGCTTCTGTCCTCGGTGCTCTGAGTTTCAGCAGGGTGGCAAGGGTGTGGTGACTTAGCATGTCTCTCATGGTCTGTCCCATCTGGAGACCCAGATACGTCATGTGAGACGTGACACCGAGTTGTCCTTAGCATCTTGAGATGGTCTTCTTCTCGCCAGGAGGGATGGAGTTGCATGGGAGAGAAGGGGCCCTGTTGCATGAAGAGCAAGGCTGCCATTGGGTATGGAGAGAATGTGTGGGCTGCCCGCTGCCACCCAAAAGGCTAGTTTCCCTTTGCTGCCTTGGCCTAGGAAATGCTTGGTACAAATCAGCTAAGCCTGGCTTCCTTTTCCTGGAGGTGCGGGGGCATGTGTGCACCCACAAGCAGAGCTACGTAGAGAATGCTCCCTCCAAGAATGAGTAGAACATGGCAACCGGCATGGCTCCATCTGCATGTACCCACGCTCCTTTGCTAGTGTGCCATGCCAGGGAATTTCCAGTGGGACATGCTTCACACCCCTCCTGAATCTCCACTTAGGAGATGGTGGGAGTCGGGGGTAAGAGGCTGTGTGTGGCTGTTTCCAGATGTCAAGCGGGGCTGTGCTATGCAAATGCACTCAGGCGCCTTCTTGTTTTGTTTTATCCTTCAGACTCGACCATCGACACTGAACTGGATTCGTGCCTGGATGCAGGTATGGACAAAGAGCTAGGGCTCCTCGCACAAAGTGCTGCCAAGCCCATGGTTGAGGGGCACTTATGTCATCCTTCCTCTGTGACTGAGACACTGAAGGGTGCCTGTCAGCCATGTGTCTGAGGAGAAGTAGCTTTCATGTTCACTACCATGGTGTGACGTGGCCTGGAAAGGTTCTTTCTTCCTGATGGATGGGCTGAGTTCCATCAGCGCTTTGGGGAAGGGCAGCGGCTCTCCCAGGGGACATGAGCGACAGCCCTGGGCCAACTGGAATGCCCTCAGAAAGAAGCGGCAAGGGCATGTGTCTGCCCTCAGACGCGCTTGGAGCCTGGTGCATCCTGACATGCTCCACGGTTGCGTGTAGTTGAGGCTGTGTCGGTACTCTGCTAGAAATCCATTTTCGGGGCCCATGGGCCTCTGGATCCTGGCACCTTTTCTGGCGCGTGAGCTGACATGCAGGGGACTCTGTTGTCGGGAGGTGCAGGGGAGCCAGGAGTAGTTTTCTGATCCTGGTCCAGAACACGGTAGGGGAGGGGAGTGAGCCCAATGACAAGAAACAGCCCCGAAGCCAGAACACCCTGGCTGGCCAGGGCCTGCAATTGTCTCATAGCCTCTGCCTTCTGAACTTTTCAGGAAGTCACTGAGCCACATGGTTGCTGCAGATGGCTTGGTCTCTCTTGCGAGGCTCAGGGTTATGGGGCAGGTTTCTTGTGTGGCCCTGTTGGCCTTCTTGGTGCATTCTAGCATTCGTCTTCTGCCCAGGAAGGATGGCATTTTGACGGTCCTGTTCCCAGAAGCATGGGATTGAGGGGCCCACTTTTCTCAGGGTTCAGCTGCTAGGAAGCTTCTTAGGACACAGTTTCCAAGGCCCTGGGAATTCGGTGGATCTCTTGGGATATGTCTGAAACCAGCCAGGGTTACGTGTGCTTGTGCCCCGAAATGCCACCTGAGAGCCGACTGCGTGTATCCATCTGATCCCATCATGTGTGCTTGGCTTTGACCTTGTCCCTGCGTTGAGATGAGCTTCAGGGAAGACTGGCATTGTGGGTGGCTGAGATGGGCAGGGCAAGTCTCCCCTGTTGCTTGTGATTGTGGGCCGAGTCCATTTCCTGCAGCATCAGCAGACAGTTTGGGCTTGTGTGCTTTAGCGTGTTGATCCCTGTTTGTGAATGTGACCCCATGCTGAGCAGTGGGACTGGATCACATCCTACACCCTGGGGGTGTATGGGGCTAGGTTGCACCTGCAAAGGGGCCCCCCTGCATCAGGGCTCATCTCTCTTCTGAGGGACTGGAGGGAGCGGTGAGCACAGCCAGCCGGCTGCTTCTCCTTGGCACAACCCCATGCCTTGAAACAGCCACCGTGGACCAAGTTCCCTGAGCCTGCCCACCCTTCCTCAGCAGCTCAGATGGCTCACAGTTGCCCAGAACAGAGGCACTTTCTGCCTGCACTTTTGTCCCTGTGTCCTGGAGAGCAAGACTTGGGACATCTGGTGTTCTCCTGGGTCTCCACAGCCACAAACAATGGTGGCACTCCTGGACTGAGGAGAGTGAGAGCGTGAGAGAGAGAGAGAGAGAGAGAGAGAGAGAGAGTTAGAGCGCGCAAGAGCGAGCGCGAGAGAGAGCTGTGGCATGAATCCTGATGGCTTTCTGAGGGGACCATTGATGTCTTTGAAAGTTTCATTGTGTCTGCAAGACTTGTGTAATGTAGAGTGCATTCTGAATAGCACCTTCCTGGCCCACATCTGGAGCCCTTCCTTGCCTAGTGCTTCTCCACTGCCTTTTGCAATGGGAGCTGCACACAAGCTAGAGGCAGGGACAGGAAGCAAGCTTGCACAGTGGGCAGACATGAAGCCGTAGTGTGGTTGAGAGGCTGAAGCGATCTTCCCACCCATCACTCATGACTCATGACTCCTGGTTTGATTCTGCATCAAGGTATCCTTATGGTGCCTCAGGGAGAACAGGCAGGGGTTCCACAGGAGCTGAGAGTGATGCCTGGGTGGACATCAGGCTGGTTCCTGCTTTCTGATGTGACTAGGAGACTGTTGTGTGTCCCTATACTGAGATGAATTTGCTTTGTTCTTCCACAGTGCCGGACCTGCCCAGTCCCGCACCGGAGGCACAACCACTATCTGGTATGGAGAAGGAGCTATGCTAGGTCCTGGGAGTCAATGGGAACATGAGCTTGGTACAAGCCCATATGGCTTCTGTCCTCGGTGCTCTGAGTTTCAGCAGGGTGGCAAGGGTGTGGTGACTTAGCATGTCTCTCATGGTCTGTCCCATCTGGAGACCCAGATACGTCATGTGAGACGTGACACCGAGTTGTCCTTAGCATCTTGAGATGGTCTTCTTCTCGCCAGGAGGGATGGAGTTGCATGGGAGAGAAGGGGCCCTGTTGCATGAAGAGCAAGGCTGCCATTGGGTATGGAGAGAATGTGTGGGCTGCCCGCTGCCACCCAAAAGGCTAGTTTCCCTTTGCTGCCTTGGCCTAGGAAATGCTTGGTACAAATCAGCTAAGCCTGGCTTCCTTTTCCTGGAGGTGCGGGGGCATGTGTGCACCCACAAGCAGAGCTACGTAGAGAATGCTCCCTCCAAGAATGAGTAGAACATGGCAACCAGCATGGCTCCATCTGCATGTACCCACGCTCCTTTGCTAGTGTGCCATGCCAGGGAATTTCCAGTGGGACATGCTTCACACCCCTCCTGAATCTCCACTTAGGAGATGGTGGGAGTAGGGGGTAAGAGGCTGTGTGTGGCTGTTTCCAGATGTCAAGCGGAGCTGTGCTATGCAAATGCACTCAGGCGCCTTCTTGTTTTGTTTTATCCTTCAGACTCGACCATCGACACTGAACTGGATTCGTGCCTGGATGCAGGTATGGACAAAGAGCTAGGGCTCCTTGCACAATTTGATGGAGTTGTAATTTATGTGTTCCATCCAAGAGTCCCATTTCATTTCCTCTGATCCACCGGTGAGCTAGTTTGCATTGGAAATTTTGTAGTTGCCCCATGATTGTTTCTGATGATTGAAATCATCATTGTTGTTGTCATTGATTGTCCTTCCTGATTTCAGTTATGCCTTACAGACTCCTCTCATTGTGGCTCTCTAAGACTGTTAGTTGAAAAGTTGTATGCTCCCTGATGTTTGAGTGTCTGCTGTTTCTGAAGCATCTCATATAGATTTTGTCAGCCTTAGCTTGTTTTTAACCTCTCTGCTTATAGGAAATAAATAATTAAATAATAATAATAATAATAATAATAATGATGCTATTTAGATGAATGAAATTCTGCCATTTTCAAACATACTTTCCTAAGTAGAGAACATTAAATTAAGTTAATTATTGAATGTTAGGTGGACTAATTTTGTATTTTCTTTATTATATGTTACAAGCTTTATGCAGAATATATGGTTAATATGTTTTTCAGTAGTGTTTTCCTTCATGTCATGATTTTGGTATTTTAAAATTGTTTTTATTCAGGATAGGTATTTTCAAGATAATTATTTTCTCTAATTCACAGACGGTTGTTCTAACTAGTGACATTATGTTTTGTTGAAGGGTTTCATTTTGTTTATGTTCCCTCAACACATTGCTCATTTTGTAGCATGTGATTTAGGAAATGCTTCATACTAATCAGCCAAGTTTACAGTGTTGTAATTTTTTTGCTCTCCTCTGGTTTTTTTTATGTATGTATGCCTTTTCATTTAAAGGAATGCTTTGTAACTGTGTAATAGAGACTAGCATGTGCCTATTAAAAATATCATGTTATATGCATGTCTAATTCCAAATCAAAGATGGACTCACTGTGAAACTGTTAGATATATCGTCACAACAGGAACATGGACTATCTGCCCTTTCCATAAACACAATTCAAGGTACCATTAAATAGCAGAATGATGTACTTATGATAGCCTGTGTTGGACCATACTCTTGCAGTAAAATATAAGGGAAATCACTGTAGGGGGAGGTATTTTGGCGAGGGCTAGGGGAAATACCAGAGCTTATGGAATTGTAAAGTTTGAACAGCAATGAAATAATAAGAAATAATTGAAAAAGGAAAAATAATGAAATAAATAGTGAAGGAAAGAAAGAAGAAAGGTGATGAAGAAAGCAAGAAAAGAAAGAGAAAAAGGAAGAAAGGAAGAAAGAAAGAAAAATCTATGATGTAGAAGAGCTTTGTGGATGTGTATACAAATATTATGTTTCCAATGTATGTTAATATAATCCTTTTGCAAGAAATCAAGATCATTCCCCCAAATTTCAAGGATATCTCCCAATGACCTCATAATTTCATACCTTGGATCTCATTCAAATGGGAGGAAATAATCATGCAACAGTCTTTTGCTGTGCCCTCATATTAGTAGTATCCCAATTCACAGTGATTAAGATGAAATCAACCCAAACATTCCTCCACAAATTAATGCATATACAATGGAGTATGTATACATTATGATATACTATTCATCTCTATAAACAGTGACTCATACAATGAAGGAAGCATTGCGATTTGGGAAATAAGCCACTCTTCCAAAGTCAAATCTATATTCTCTGAGAGGTTACACTCAACATAGAACAATAGTATACACATACATATATGAACATTTATTATTGTAATCAACATCTTGCCATATGATTGTTTGGTTCTTTTTTGCTCCCTCTTTCATCTTGTTGATTATTTTGGTACTGGCGAAGCCAACCTGTAATTGTAGAGTAAATTGCAAGTATATATTTGCACACATAAAGGAAAGAGAGAAAGATCAAATGGAAATTGAGAGAATGTGAATGGAAGAATTACAGTTGCCTTAGAATTGTACCATTAATACATCAAGTATGTTATCTTTATAGTCATAGTTTTTAACAGATTAAATCTATTTGCTGGATTCTCACAATAGGTATTTTCCTAAAGAGCATGAGTTATCAGAAAATCCCCATAAGTAGTGCATGAGCTTGGGATGTTAAGACAGTGGGTTTTATGTCTGATATTGTAATGAGTATGTTTCCTGCATATATTCTTAGACACTTTTAGACTTGTCTGCAATGCAATCAACATAGCCAACATGGTAATCTGAGCCAGTGTCAAGAATGTGCCTACATTGTATCTTCTCATCTGGATATGATAGTCTTTATTACACAGTTACTGTACATTTCCTTAAATGAAAAGGCATAAAACAGTTAAAAATCAGTATCAGAAAGAAAGTTTAAAAATTTACAACACCATGAGGTTACCCAATGAAACTGTTAAATAGGATGCTGAACTTTGTCATTGTCCATACCTACAATGTCCGGGTACACTTTAATAGAGAAGGATGAGCTTTTGACTGCTTATGAAGGACTATACTAGTCTAATATAGAGGGAATCATTGGGGGGAAGGTATTTGGGGCGTGCGTAAGGAAAATCCTAGAGCCTATGAAGCTGTATCATAAAATAGTAATAACAACAATAATAATAATGAAAGAAAAAAAGGAGTATGGCTTAGCAGAACCTCCACTAGGTGAGGATGCCATGCTCAATTTTCAGACAAGACCACCCCACATTTCTTACCTCTGTCTGATGGGTTGCTGAAGTGAAGATTTGGCTTGATGCCTAAGTGTTTTCTCCTGTCTTCCCTACATGTAATGGAGGCTTTCTAAACTTGCTGAAATATTTGAACAATCTTCCCAATATGGGTTGAACTTATCAGTCAGTTCCTGTGGAGGAGGGACAAATGGTTGATGTATAGTTGGCTTTGTGGTTCCTAAGCGGAGGCAATGGTGATGCTTCCCATTTTTCTTGACTTGGCTCCCACAGAAACACTGCAAATGCTCTCTCCAGAGTATCAGATTCTTTCATTTTATTCTTTCTTGTGATTATGATTTCTGGAAAGGGAAATTGTATTGTTTTCAGACAAAATGATATCGAAGGATAGAAGGGAAGCATCTGAGGAAAAAATTTAAATAGATATCTCTTTGGCTTAAGGAAACTAAATCTGAAGCATTTTTCAATGATATGTGGCTTTGGATCTATGTGTGTATTGAATCCAAAATGTCATGTAAATCCACTGCATACATGTATCATATTTGAATTCAGGATAATTTCTTTGCCAGATGGCTGCTGTGGAGAGTGGTGTGATGCTGGAACATATTCCAGGATAAGTTTGGTTTTTGTTCACCAGGAAATTTGACACTTCACTGGCGGTGTGACACAGTGTGGGCTGAAAAGAAATCATGCCAGAGCTGAGTGCAGCGGGGTCGGAACCGGTTGCTCTGACACCTGCATTCTGAGCCTTTGCTGTGCTCTTTTCATTCCCTTGAATTTCCTTTTCTGTCCTTTATCAATATTATAACAAAACTTAAGTATCTTCTTTTCCACAAATGTTTCTATTTGTATATCCCAACTTGGCTTGCTTCTTCCAGCTTCTATCCTAGGTGGATAGAGTTTCTCAAAGAAAATTGCCCAAGAGACATATACCCCAAGGCAGCCATTTCCCTCAGGTGGTAGAGTGACAGTTTCACAGTTGCACAGAACCTGTGAAACCTTCCTCACCTGGATTAATTCCTCAGAGTTGTGCAGCATAGGCCAACTTGCTGAGTTGAGATTGTATTTGTGTCCTGGAAACCGAGACCGTGGTCATCTGTTCTGTCCTTGACTTCCACCGCAGCACAGAGTGGGCATTCATCTACCTCCCAGATCCCTTCATTTCCTGGTTTTTTTTTGTTTGTTTGTTTGCTTTTGGTGAAACCACAAGGGTAGTTCTTAAAACACAAAGCAGGACCAATAACAAATCGCATCTCCAGATATTATTTGAACAGAATGAGAGCTATGGTCCAAAATTGATTGGCATCTCCCTGCCAGTCTCTCATAGATTACTTTGAAAAGACTTTTCCTCATCAAACCTCAGATATGTCATGGGTCGCCTCATCGGAGACCATGGTATCTGAGTGTATGAATATGTGTGATGCTGTTCCCAATTGTGGAGATGAGTCTTGTCTAAAAATACATTCAGATGATTTGTTTTGAGTTCCCTTCGACAGAACACAATTGATGGATTTGGCTCAGACCCAGGTATGAAAAAAAGTTTGGGTTCCCAGTGAAAACTGGTGCCAAGGCTGAGCTTGGGTTGCATGTCTACCATAATTCTGTGACATAACTCTTATGGTTCCTTTCTTCCACAGCTTGGCCTGATTTTTTATCAATGTCTTTGACATCCTCAATTTCTACCCAGGAGGGATAGCTTTTCTGGACAGAGAAGTGCTCTGCTGGCACATGTCCTGAGACCCTTGATTTGTGCAATTATGCCGTTTTCAATGGACAACTGCCCACTGAACAGGTACTCCGCATGTTGCCAGAGTCTGAGCATTTCCAGCTGTGTCATGTTGCTGCAATATGAAGAATACATCAGAAGTAAAGTGAAAATGACAAGTGTTTATTCAGAACCTCTATTGCCTCTAAGCTTCACATTCCCAGTGCATTTTACATTCTCTCTCTCTCTCTCTCTCTCTCTCTCTCTGGTCTCAAGCAATTGATGACCCATAGAATGATGCTTGGGTGTCCAGTGGTCTAAATGAACAGAGTTCTCATGTGAACATGCATTAGCAGATGCCAAATCTGGGGGCTAATTTGGCCCATTCTGCCTCCTTTTCTATGTCTCTGGTGAGCCCCAGGGGCATGGTAACCTCAGGCTTCTCCTTCAATGCCCTGCATCACCTAGCCCCTCGCATGAAATTCTCTCTTGCACCAAAGTTCACAGGAGGTTTTTCTCTTTGTTGACTCTGTCATGTGATGTGCAGGAAGAGTGGCAATCCTTTCAGGAAATTGCTTGGATGTTCCCTACCCTAAGACAACCAGGATTCTATTGTCTTCCTCCACACCACCATGAAACAATGCATGAGCATACTCTGCCTCCAGACCTGGTCATCTCGCCTTTCTCTATCCCTTTGCCTTGTGAAAGTAGACTGGATATTCAGGAGAAAATGGTGGTAGCCATGGACCAGTTGAAACGCTCTCAGAAATACCATGCAAGGGGATGCGTATTTTCTCACATTCAATGCGATCCAACCACTATTCCCCTTGCTACATGTTTGCATGTACTTCAGGATAGTCACAGGCATGGATGGTGTCTTTATTATAGGCAGTTTTATTGCCTGTGATCTGATGTGCAGTTGACCCTGTTGTTTGGAGCTCAAGTAAGGTGGGTATTGTGTCAGGTCAGTACAGTGAGCCAGAGGCCTGTGATGCCAAGCCTGAATTTGCTATGGGGCCAGATGATCTTCTAAGCTCTGCCCTCTCACTATTCAGGTGCTCACTATTGGTGTGCAAATTCTTTGTTGAATCACCTTATGTTCTCCACCAATCCAGAGAAGTAACAATAACAGCTGTTTGTTGTATTTGTTTTTGTGGGTTTTTTTCTTTTTTGCAACATTGGCCCTGGTGCTTTCCAACATTCGTTTCTGACTGAGAAGGATTGTATTTTGGGTGGCCAGTTCCCACAAGGCACATACACGGAGGGAAGCTTTTTCCTTCATCTGATGCTAGGGTGGGCTCTTAATGGCACACTCAAAAGGCACTTCCCAAGACTCCAGGTGGTTTGTTGGTTTCTCTCTTGTTATGCTTTGGCTTCTGAAAACGGTAACTGCAAGGCTCTGGAAGTCAGTCTGTCAATCAAAAATATGCATCTGAGAGGAAGTTGGGAAGGAGCTTGCTGAACTTTCAAATGGCTCCATCATGGAATTGTCTCATGATCTTTGCTTAACTTTGTTTTTTTTTTCTGAGGCTTCACTAAATCTCACAGAAAACTCCAATGCAGTTGCTTGATGTTGAGAGGACAAATCTCCCGTGTGTGCTTGGACGCTGAGATGAGTCAATTTTCTGAACACATACATAGGCATCCTCAGCATTTCTGCCCTGTCACCATGAAACCCACTTGGGAACGCCACCCAGTGTCCAGAGGTGGGGCTGCACAAAATCCTCCAAGCATAGGTGGATAGGCAAGACCCAAGTTTGAGAAGAGGCTCACCTCTATCAGATGTCCTCTGTCTTCTGAGGGACTTCAGGGAGTGGTTTGAATGGTTTCTTGGCCTTTTCTCCTCCTTTCTGCCCTATAATTAGTTAGCAAGTAAGTTGCCTAACTCTGAGTAACCTTCCTCACCTGGAAGAATTCCTCAGCACTGCCTGGATGAAACAGAGCAATGAATACGCACTTTCCTCCTTATTATATTCTTTCCTTTTTTAATGTATTTATCTTTGTTCTTTAATGGTGTATAACTACACTGGTTAAGACATAATTGTATTCAGAAAAATTAGAAATCTAATAATGCGTTTTAAATTGGCATTTGTGTTGCTCTGAAATCATCAAAAGTATGAACTCTTTTATCATGGCATAAGTTTTCCTAAAGTGTGTCATATGTTAAGAAAAGTCATGAACACCCCATTGTGAGAATAAGTTTCTTTGGTGTAAAATATTATGCTCCAGTCTTCAGTTGGTAAAATGATATTGGAAAACATCGTAAGAATTTATTGATCTCCAATGTTCAACAGATGATCTCCTGCCAGTATGGAGTCTGCGACCTTGCCAGGTATGTTGACTGAGCAAAGTATTTCAATGGCAATTGATGACTTCTGTCCCTTGCCCTCTTAGTCACTATAGCATAGTTTGTTAGCATTTTCTTTCTTTTTCCTTGAGTGAGCTTTAATGCAACACAAAGGACAACTCTGTCAAAACTACACGTTTGAGTTTTCTAGGTTCACTTGGAATCTGCAGCTTCCACATAAGAAAGATGGAGTTCTTTGTGGGAGAATTGGCCCAGAGGCACCCAAACTGAGATGACCCTTTGGTTTCATGTTTTGCTGTCACTCGCTTGTTGTGGAACACTGAATGGGCATTTCCAGCTGCCTTTCCCCTTTAGTTGTGTCCCTGACCTTTTCCTTCACCAAAGTGTGGTTGTGATGCAGAGTACAGAAACGCGATCATTGACAAAGATTTAAAATCTGAAAATGAACTTAGCATATGAGACAGTTTTTCTCCAAAAAATACTCAGTCTAGGCATCAAATTCCCATCAACCGTTAACTGTGGTAACTGATCGCTATTATGTCTCAGAAACCTCCTGAGTTCCGCAGCATGGGCTGATTGTGCCTGGATATTCTCTCACTGCTCTTCAGTATTGAAATGAGTGTATTGTCTTGAGCTACACAAAGAAAATTCCTGGCTCTGCTTCAGCAGAAAAAAAGTATGTCATCACTGACAACTGGATGTGTCACACATGAGGACTGGCCAAATTTCTTGAGTGGGAGCTGATGCTAAGCCTGACCTACATGAGCCCATCCATGCCAACCGTGCTCTGTCTACTGAGTTTCAAAAGAGCACAGTTGACATTGTTCTTCAAGATTTCATTTCCCCAACACTTCCTTTGACCTCACATTAAGGACTACTTTTTCTAAAATGCTTGCATAAGTTCTCTAACACTGCTTGAAATCTTTTATTTTTATCCATGAGGAATGGGTGGGATTCCTTAGGAGACAATGCCCAAGAGGCAGCTACACTAAGACAACCGTTTTAGTTCAGGTTATTCTATCATCATCTCACAGTTGCATACTGAATGGACACACCCTTTTTGCTATATTGAATGTAAACCCAATTATATCTACACAAATGGTATTCAAAGGTAAAAAGAAAACATATTAAAATGAATCCAGAATACGAATGTGCTTTGGCTAAAGACGAAGTTTTAAATCTACCGATTGTAGTCTCATAACACATATTGTGCTGAACTCATGTGTGAAGTCTCAAACTCACATGAAACCTGCAGTGTGCATGCTGCTGGCATTCAGAATCATTTACTTTACCACTGTCCAGTGGTATCTGTTTTTGTAAAATTTGTAAATACAGATTTCATGTTCCTGCAACACATTTAAACATCTCCGTTGGAATTCCACCCAATGTTCAAGAATGGTGACTGAACAAAATGCAGCCACTGAGAGAGGATGCCAGGCCTGAGTTCATCCCAGGAGCATTGTCCATGAGGCCCACAGAGGAAGACAGCCACTCATGCTCCAGGTTGTTCTGTTCTTAGCTCCCAGTGGGCACACCACTTTTCCAGTTATCAGACCATTGGGTTTCATCTTTACCTTTTGTTCCTATGAAGGTAATTGTAAGTCTACAAACACCAATGGTATTCAAGGATCGAAAACAATGAATGAATTAGAATCCCTTTTTTTCAAACAAAAAGTTATTAAAGTCATGAGCCTTTTTGTTATTATACCTATTTGAAGAAGAGAATCCTAGAGATGTGTCAGAAAACTAATGATAGTCTGCTAAAGGAGCCTGTGCTGTTTCCATTTCAAGTAATTTCTTTTGCTGCCATCAGATATGGACTTGGGTCTGTTATCTAGAAGTATCTTGACAAGTTTTAATTTTTTTTCTTCAACAGATCATGTAATATGGCTATGAGCAGTGAGCCAAAGCTAGGTATGTTGAATAACAAAACTCCCAGTGTCAAAAAATGCCTAGCCTGATACTATATGAGCCTGCCTGTGTCTTCTGTCTGCTACTGTTAGCGTCAATGAAAAGCTGATTTAGCATAAACCCTGGGGAATATTTAAAAATTGTCTCCATAGTTTAGGCAAAGGATTACTTTTTCAGCATGTTTCACTTTTCTAACTTTTCTAACTTTGCTGAAGTCTTAAGTCTATCCATAAATGGTGACACCTAAACTAAGACTGCTGTTACTCTTCATGTCTCTCGAATGCTGGTTTTCAGTGGGACCTTGAACTGGCACTTTTCAGCTGGGCCCGGTGCTGTGGCTTAGTGGGTAAAGTCCTCTCCTTGAATGCGCCAGGATCCCATATGGGTGCCGGCTCTAATCCTGGCAGCTCCACTTCCCATCCAGCTCCCTGCTTGTGGCCTGGGAAAGCAGTCGAGGATGGCCCAAAGCCTTGGGTTTCTGCACCCACATGGGAGACCTGGAAGAACGTTCCTGGCTCCTGGTTTTGGATGGGTGCAGCACCGGCCATTGTGGTCACTTGGGGAGTGAATCATCGGATGGAATATCTTCCTGTCTCTCCTTCTCTCTATATATCTCACTTTGCAATAAAAATAAAATAACTCTTAAAAAAAGAAATAATTTATTAACCGGAATAATATTTCATTCTTTTTCTTCAACAGAAAATCAAAATCAAACTGGCAACTTGAAGACCAACTGACTGGCAAGGCTCAAGAAATTCAAAATTCAGCTGCCAGAAACACCTACTATGGGACACACATCTTTTCAAAATCTTTTTTCCTATCTATTCAATTTTACTGTTTTTCACACTTCCTATACACTAATTTTTACAAATTCCAATATCAGGCCAAAAACTAATTTAGAAAAAAAAATGCAAAAGATTCAAAAATTTGGATGAAACTCATGTCCAGAAATAACCAAATCAACTACATAGGAATCACCAAAAACTCAAATTTTATTTTATTTTTTTTAGCATGGAGAAACTTTACTCTATATGGAACATGCAGGAATAAGCTGTTTTCAAAACAGCTCAACAAATTTTTTCTTTGGTTTCCAACTTCTTTTGACCAGGGAAGTATCGCCTATCTAATAGTGGAAGATAAAGTAAAAAATATAAGAATGGACTAAAAATATGAGATGATATTGGTACAAAAACTTTAAGTCTATGCATACATTTTATAGTGTGTATTTTCATAAACTTTTTTCTGACTGTCTCAGTTAATATATGCATTATATTCTGAGATCTCAGAAAAAAGTTCATGAAAATGCATACCATAGAAATTTATGCATATATTTAAATTTTTTGTACCAATATCAACTCAGGTTTAATTTCATTTTTATGTTTATTACTTATCTTTTGCTATTTTTAGTTTGTGATTTTGGTTCATCTGTAGGCTTTTTATTTAATTATGCTTCTATACCATTCATGAACTGACATCCCCAGGACAAAGGACATTTAAAATATTGTAGGAACCGAAGATTAAATATGAATTTTATCATTTGATTGGCAAATTACACCAATGCCATAAGTGAAATCTAGTATGTGAATGCATGGTTCCAACTCAACATTGACATTAGCTGAGCAAACTGGATAGTAAAAATCCAAAGATTCGATACAGTGGATAATTCAATACTACACCATTTCCAGAGCAAAAACTCAACCATAACAGCTTATCAAACATGTCTTTTAAATTTTAATTCCTGGAATATATTTATCCATTTTAAAATCATTTGTCAAAAGATCAAATATATGGCCTTTGATGTTCACAAATGTTCATTATACAAGTCCCATCCAATAGTCCAAAATTATTTTCTAAAAAGTATCATATACAGATTCATAATACAAATCACTTGAAATATTTTAACTCACAGAAAGTTTGTGTGATAATAAAGAACTTAGTCGCTATCATATACACTAACAGTTGGAATTTCAAAAACCGGACTGACGCAGCAATAGTACCATATTTACTGAAATAGGGTACTGTTCACTTTTACCGATATTGAGCTACACCACTTTGGTTTCCACCTATTTTGACCTATTCGAGAAATGATTTTAAGAGCAAATGTACCAACCAAAAGCCCAGTGAGGGCTGCTCTTAAAACCTTAGTTTTCTAATACCGGACTTTATGCGTTACAGAAATAACCTCTACATGAGACCAACATTTAGTAGAGAAAGACACAGGCCTAAATTTGAACAAGGTCTAAGTCAAGTATACTATAACAATATGTATTGTACAAATTTTATGAACCTATTCATCTATAAACATATTCATACTGATTTCCTCCTATCAGACTGAACTTTTACTTATATTGACCTACACCACTTTGGTTTCTACCTATTTTGACCTATTCAAAAAATGATTTTAAGAGCAAATGTACAAACCGAAAGCCGAGTGAGAACTGCTCTTAAAACCTTAGTTTTCTAATACCGGATTTACTCGTTACAGAAATAACCTCTACATGAGACCAACATTTAGTAGAGAAAGACACAGGCCTAGGTCTAAGTCATGTATACTGTAACAATATGTATTCTACAAGTTTTATGAACCTGTTATTCTATAAACATATTCATACTGATTTCCTCCTATCAGAGTGAACTTATTAATACAACATCAAACTCTAATCCTACAAACTATTTCTTATTTCTATATTTCTTCTTATTGAAAATGCATTTTCAATGCTCTGTCCATGAAATTCTAGATTTTATTATGAAAACCTTTGCTCACACAATAAAATTATTCCATCACCTACTGGCTTTGATCATTTGATTTGCTCATGATTATAGCTTTACCAGAGGTCTAGCTCACTTGGGTATTTCTGGTCTCACTGGGTCATTTAAGGGCCTGCAGTCAACTGACAATGTCACTGGGGGTATACAGAGAGGAGGAGAGACAGAGAGGAAGATCTTCCATCTGATGATTCACTCCCCAACGGAGCTGCAACGGCAGGTGCGTGCCGATCCAAAGCCGGGAACCTGGAACCTCTTCTGGGTCTCCCACGAGGGTGCAGGGTCCCAAAGCTTTGGGCCGTCCTCCACTTCTTTCCCAGGCCACAAGCAGGCAGCTGGATGGGAAGTGGAGCCGCCGGGACTAGAAGTGGTGCCCATATGGGATCCCGGCGCGTTCAAGGTGAGGACTTTAGCCGCTAGGCTATGGCGCCGGGCCCCAAGCTGCCTTTCTACCCCTGGTGGGCTCAGGCCTTCTGAGCTCTAGACAGCCCAACCCGAGGCATCCTAGCGTCGTGTGGGAGTCCCGGACAGTATTCCGGGGCACGTGTTGTTGGAAGATCAGGGCTCCAATGCCAAACAGCCACTAGGCCACGCTGATGGGCCCCGGCTTCATGTATTTTTGCCTGTGTGGGGTGGCGGTTAGGGTGATGTGATACACTACTCGGCCTTCCTCGGCCTAGCTGGGTGGTGTCTGGGCATGTGGGCTCCTAAGCCAGGAGCAGGTGGATGGAGAAGTAGGCACCAGAGGTCAGCAGCCATCTGCAATAGGAAGTCCCAGGCCCTAGCTGCTGTGGAGAGCACCCTGCACCATGCAGCCCTGCTGCCCAGCACATCTGATGATGGCCAGGGAGCCACCAAGGCCCGCACAAGGGAGGGCTTTCAGGGCCTGTGCTGCCTGCACACGACAGGGTGCACGAAGCTGCCCTTTCTACCTCCAGCTAGCACTTGAGGGGTCAGCCATCCCTGTCATGTGCTTTGGAGGCAGGAATTTGGCCTCACAGCCTCCAGCCAGATGCTGCTGCCCTCTTGTTCACCAGGGAGTGCTTCACCCTCCTCCAAGGATCCTTCTGGATTCAAGACTCTTTCTCCTGCTGGTCAGCTGTGGACCGTCGGCCTCTGCTGATGTGCCACCTTCCACAAGACATCCCAACAGCTGACATCTGTTCTTTACAGAGGTCCTTCTCCCCAGGACAGGTAGAGTCGCAACATGCCTGGATCCCTCGTCTGTACCGGCCGCTCTCACAGCACGCAACGGCATAAGTTGTGCAAGCCAGGGGGACAGGCACCTTCAGCAGCCTGGTGAAGGAGCTGCTGAAGGGTCCAGCGAGGATTGCTGTGGTGTGGTGTGGTGTGGTGTGTGGTGTGGTGTGGTGTGGTGTGGTGTGGTGTGGTGTGTTGGTGCGGGGTATTGTCCGAGCGGGTCAAGCCTCAGCCTGCCAGGTGGATGGCCTGAATGGGTGCTGCTTTGAATCCTGGGTGCTTCCCCTGCAGTCCAGCTCCCTGCCGATCCTCCTGGGAGATCAGCAGAGGATGCTGCCAGGGCTTGTGCCCCTGTGCCCCTGTGCCCCTGTGGGAGATCTGGCAGAAGCTCCTGGTTCCTGGGCTTGTCCTGACCCAGCCACAGCTGGCTCGGGTGGTGGTCCTTGGGGAAGTGAGCCAGCAGATGCCAGAAAGATTGCTGTCTCTCCCTCTCTGTTCCTGTGTGCTTCCAAGAAAGGAGGCAGAGGGAGGCAGGAGGGAGGAAGGAAAAGACAGAAAGCTGCCGGCCTCCTGCAAGGGAGCATGCTGTGTGCTGTGTGCTGTGTGCTGTGCTGTGCTCTAGACTGCTTTGTCTGTCAATGCAGACCGCCAGGGGGTGCATAGGGCTTCCGTCATGGGTCTCGTGTGCAAGTTCTAAAAAGAGTGTCCTTGAGAGAGAATGCCTCTCTGAGCTGGAGCTGTGCTGCTTCCCTTGATTTGGCAGGAGAGCCTTGGATGAGCGTCCTGCAGTGAGTGCTGGTGGCCACGAGAGGGCACGCTAAGCTGCCTTTTGTTTTTTTTTTTTTTTTAGCAGATTTATTTATTTCATTACAAAGTCAGATATACAGAGAGGAGAAGAGACAGAGGAAGATCTTCCATCTGATGATTCACTCCCCAACGGAGCTGCAACTCCAGGTGCGTGCCGATCCACAGGTGGGAACCTGGAACTTCTTCTGGGTCTCCCACGAGGGTGCAGGGTCCCAAAGCTTTGGGCCGTCCTCCACTTCTTTCCCAGGCCACAAGCAGGCAGCCGGATGGGAAGTGGAGCTGCCAGGATTAGGACCGGTGCCCATATGGGATCCTGGCGCGTTCAAGGTGAGGACTTTACCAGCTAGGCTATGGCGCCGGGCCCCAAGCTGCCCTTTCTACCCCTGGTGGGCTCAGGCCTTCTGAGCTCTAGACAGCCCAACCCGAGGCATCCTAGCGTCGTGTGGGGTTCCCGGACAGTATTCCGGGGCACGTGTTGTTGGAAGATCAGGGCTCCAATGCTGAACAGCCCACACACCATGGCCTGGGAGGGGAGGAGGTAGATTGGGGCCTAGCATCAGCGCGGGCCTGTGAGATAGGAAGTGTCAGGGTGCCTTTAATAGCAGGGCACTTAAAGAAGCCTGGGAGGTGGAATACGTCAGCATGCCCACAGGCCCTCTGGGAGCTGGAGTCCTATGTCAGCGTGCCCACAGGCCCTCTGGGCGCTGGAGTCCTACGTCAGCATCCCCACAGGTCCTTTGGGAGCTGGAGTCCTACGTCAGCGTGCCCACAGGCCCTCTGGGAGCTGGAGTCCTATGTCAGCGTGCCCACAGGCCCTCTGGGAGCTGGAGTCCTACGTCAGCGTCCCCAGAGGCCCTCTGGGAGTTGGAGTCCTACGTCAGCATCCCCACAGGTCCTCTGGGAGCTGGAGTCCTACGTCAGCGTGCCCACAGGCCCTCTGGGAGTTGGAGTCCTACGTCAGCGTCCCCACAGGCCCCCTGGGAGCTGGAGTCCCATTCCTGCGTCCCCAGAGGCCCTCTGGGAGCTGGTGTTACACACCAGCCGACTGGGGTTGTACTTTGCCAGATCAGGTCCCGGGAAACCTTACCGCCACCCCCATTCCTCGAAGATCACCCTGAGATGCAGGCTCCGGGAGTTCTTTGGCAAGTGGCGCAGCTCCCCGATGGGCTGTCGACAGGGCTTCCTGGATTTTTTTTTTATTTCAAAGTCAGATATACAGAGAGGAGGAGAGACAGAGAGGAAGATCTTCCATCTGATGATTCATTTCCCAACGGAGCTGCAACGGCAGGTGCATGCCGATCCAAAGCCGGGAACCTGGAACCTCTTCTGGGTCTCCCACGAGGGTGCAGGGTCCCAAAGCTTTGGGCCGTCCTCCACTTCTTTCCCAGGCCACAAGCAGGCAGCTGGATGGGAAGTGGAGCCGCCGGGACTAGAAGTGGTGCCCATATGGGATCCCGGCGCGTTCAAGGTGAGGACTTTAGCCGCTAGGCTACGGCATTGGGCCCCAAGCTGCCCTTTCTACCCCTGGTGGGCTCAGGCCTTCTGAGCTCTAGACAGCCCAACCCGAGGCATCCTAGCGTCGTGTGGGGGTCCCGGACAGTATTCCGGGGCACGTGTTGTTGGAAGATCAGGGCTCCAATGCCAAACAGCCACTAGGCCACGCTGATGGGCCCCGGCTTCATGTATTTTTGCCTGTGTGGGGTGGCGGTTAGGGTGATGTGATACACTACTCGGCCTTCCTCGGCCTAGCTGGGTGGTGTCTGGGCATGTGGGCTCCTAAGCCAGGAGCAGGTGGATGGAGAAGTAGGCACCAGAGGTCAGCAGCCATCTGCAATAGGAAGTCCCAGGCCCTAGCTGCTGTGGAGAGCACCCTGCACCATGCAGCCCTGCTGCCCAGCACATCTGATGATGGCCAGGGAGCCACCAAGGCCCGCACAAGGGAGGGCTTTCAGGGCCTGTGCTGCCTGCACACGACAGGGTGCACGAAGCTGCCCTTTCTACCTCCAGCTAGCACTTGAGGGGTCAGCCATCCCTGTCATGTGCTTTGGAGGCAGGAATTTGGCCTCACAGCCTCCAGCCAGATGCTGCTGCCCTCTTGTTCACCAGGGAGTGCTTCACCCTCCTCCAAGGATCCTTCTGGATTCAAGACTCTTTCTCCTGCTGGTCAGCTGTGGACCGTCGGCCTCTGCTGATGTGCCACCTTCCACAAGACATCCCAACAGCTGACATCTGTTCTTTACAGAGGTCCTTCTCCCCAGGACAGGTAGAGCCGCAACATGCCTGGATCCCTCGTCTGTACCGGCCGCTCTCACAGCACGCAACGGCATAAGTTGTGCAAGCCAGGGGGACAGGCACCTTCAGCAGCCTGGTGAAGGAGCTGCTGAAGGGTCCAGCGAGGATTGCTGTGGTGTGGTGTGGTGTGGTGTGTGGTGTGGTGTGGTGTGGTGTGGTGTGGTGTGGTGTGTTGGTGCGGGGTATTGTCCGAGCGGGTCAAGCCTCAGCCTGCCAGGTGGATGGCCTGAATGGGTGCTGCTTTGAATCCTGGGTGCTTCCCCTGCAGTCCAGCTCCCTGCCGATCCTCCTGGGAGATCAGCAGAGGATGCTGCCAGGGCTTGTGCCCCTGTGCCCCTGTGCCCCTGTGGGAGATCTGGCAGAAGCTCCTGGTTCCTGGGCTTGTCCTGACCCAGCCACAGCTGGCTCGGGTGGTGGTCCTTGGGGAAGTGAGCCAGCAGATGCCAGAAAGATTGCTGTCTCTCCCTCTCTGTTCCTGTGTGCTTCCAAGAAAGGAGGCAGAGGGAGGCAGGAGGGAGGAAGGAAAAGACAGAAAGCTGCCGGCCTCCTGCAAGGGAGCATGCTGTGTGCTGTGTGCTGTGCTGTGCTCTAGACTGCTTTGTCTGTCAATGCAGACCGCCAGGGGGTGCATAGGGCTTCCGTCATGGGTCTCGTGTGCAAGTTCTAAAAAGAGTGTCCTTGAGAGAGAATGCCTCTCTGAGCTGGAGCTGTGCTGCTTCCCTTGATTTGGCAGGAGAGCCTTGGATGAGCGTCCTGCAGTGAGTGCTGGTGGCCACGAGAGGGCACGCTAAGCTGCCTTTTGTTTTTTTTTTTTTTTTAGCAGATTTATTTATTTCATTACAAAGTCAGATATACAGAGAGGAGAAGAGACAGAGGAAGATCTTCCATCTGATGATTCACTCCCCAACGGAGCTGCAACTCCAGGTGCGTGCCGATCCACAGGTGGGAACCTGGAACTTCTTCTGGGTCTCCCACGAGGGTGCAGGGTCCCAAAGCTTTGGGCCGTCCTCCACTTCTTTCCCAGGCCACAAGCAGGCAGCCGGATGGGAAGTGGAGCTGCCAGGATTAGGACCGGTGCCCATATGGGATCCTGGCGCGTTCAAGGTGAGGACTTTACCAGCTAGGCTATGGCGCCGGGCCCCAAGCTGCCCTTTCTACCCCTGGTGGGCTCAGGCCTTCTGAGCTCTAGACAGCCCAACCCGAGGCATCCTAGCGTCGTGTGGGGTTCCCGGACAGTATTCCGGGGCACGTGTTGTTGGAAGATCAGGGCTCCAATGCTGAACAGCCCACACACCATGGCCTGGGAGGGGAGGAGGTAGATTGGGGCCTAGCATCAGCGCGGGCCTGTGAGATAGGAAGTGTCAGGGTGCCTTTAATAGCAGGGCACTTAAAGAAGCCTGGGAGGTGGAATACGTCAGCATGCCCACAGGCCCTCTGGGAGCTGGAGTCCTATGTCAGCGTGCCCACAGGCCCTCTGGGCGCTGGAGTCCTACGTCAGCATCCCCACAGGTCCTTTGGGAGCTGGAGTCCTACGTCAGCGTGCCCACAGGCCCTCTGGGAGCTGGAGTCCTATGTCAGCGTGCCCACAGGCCCTCTGGGAGCTGGAGTCCTACGTCAGCGTCCCCAGAGGCCCTCTGGGAGTTGGAGTCCTACGTCAGCATCCCCACAGGTCCTCTGGGAGCTGGAGTCCTACGTCAGCGTGCCCACAGGCCCTCTGGGAGTTGGAGTCCTACGTCAGCGTCCCCACAGGCCCCCTGGGAGCTGGAGTCCCATTCCTGCGTCCCCAGAGGCCCTCTGGGAGCTGGTGTTACACACCAGCCGACTGGGGTTGTACTTTGCCAGATCAGGTCCCGGGAAACCTTACCGCCACCCCCATTCCTCGAAGATCACCCTGAGATGCAGGCTCCAGGAGTTCTTTGGCAAGTGGCGCAGCTCCCCGATGGGCTGTCGACAGGGCTTCCTGGATTTTTTTTTTATTTCAAAGTCAGATATACAGAGAGGAGGAGAGACAGAGAGGAAGATCTTCCATCTGATGATTCATTTCCCAACGGAGCTGCAACGGCAGGTGCATGCCGATCCAAAGCCGGGAACCTGGAACCTCTTCTGGGTCTCCCACGAGGGTGCAGGGTCCCAAAGCTTTGGGCCGTCCTCCACTTCTTTCCCAGGCCACAAGCAGGCAGCTGGATGGGAAGTGGAGCCGCCGGGACTAGAAGTGGTGCCCATATGGGATCCCGGCGCGTTCAAGGTGAGGACTTTAGCCGCTAGGCTACGGCATTGGGCCCCAAGCTGCCCTTTCTACCCCTGGTGGGCTCAGGCCTTCTGAGCTCTAGACAGCCCAACCCGAGGCATCCTAGCGTCGTGTGGGGGTCCCGGACAGTATTCCGGGGCACGTGTTGTTGGAAGATCAGGGCTCCAATGCCAAACAGCCACTAGGCCACGCTGATGGGCCCCGGCTTCATGTATTTTTGCCTGTGTGGGGTGGCGGTTAGGGTGATGTGATACACTACTCGGCCTTCCTCGGCCTAGCTGGGTGGTGTCTGGGCATGTGGGCTCCTAAGCCAGGAGCAGGTGGATGGAGAAGTAGGCACCAGAGGTCAGCAGCCATCTGCAATAGGAAGTCCCAGGCCCTAGCTGCTGTGGAGAGCACCCTGCACCATGCAGCCCTGCTGCCCAGCACATCTGATGATGGCCAGGGAGCCACCAAGGCCCGCACAAGGGAGGGCTTTCAGGGCCTGTGCTGCCTGCACACGACAGGGTGCACGAAGCTGCCCTTTCTACCTCCAGCTAGCACTTGAGGGGTCAGCCATCCCTGTCATGTGCTTTGGAGGCAGGAATTTGGCCTCACAGCCTCCAGCCAGATGCTGCTGCCCTCTTGTTCACCAGGGAGTGCTTCACCCTCCTCCAAGGATCCTTCTGGATTCAAGACTCTTTCTCCTGCTGGTCAGCTGTGGACCGTCGGCCTCTGCTGATGTGCCACCTTCCACAAGACATCCCAACAGCTGACATCTGTTCTTTACAGAGGTCCTTCTCCCCAGGACAGGTAGAGTCGCAACATGCCTGGATCCCTCGTCTGTACCGGCCGCTCTCACAGCACGCAACGGCATAAGTTGTGCAAGCCAGGGGGACAGGCACCTTCAGCAGCCTGGTGAAGGAGCTGCTGAAGGGTCCAGCGAGGATTGCTGTGGTGTGGTGTGGTGTGGTGTGTGGTGTGGTGTGGTGTGGTGTGGTGTGGTGTGGTGTGTTGGTGCGGGGTATTGTCCGAGCGGGTCAAGCCTCAGCCTGCCAGGTGGATGGCCTGAATGGGTGCTGCTTTGAATCCTGGGTGCTTCCCCTGCAGTCCAGCTCCCTGCCGATCCTCCTGGGAGATCAGCAGAGGATGCTGCCAGGGCTTGTGCCCCTGTGCCCCTGTGCCCCTGTGGGAGATCTGGCAGAAGCTCCTGGTTCCTGGGCTTGTCCTGACCCAGCCACAGCTGGCTCGGGTGGTGGTCCTTGGGGAAGTGAGCCAGCAGATGCCAGAAAGATTGCTGTCTCTCCCTCTCTGTTCCTGTGTGCTTCCAAGAAAGGAGGCAGAGGGAGGCAGGAGGGAGGAAGGAAAAGACAGAAAGCTGCCGGCCTCCTGCAAGGGAGCATGCTGTGTGCTGTGTGCTGTGCTGTGCTCTAGACTGCTTTGTCTGTCAATGCAGACCGCCAGGGGGTGCATAGGGCTTCCGTCATGGGTCTCGTGTGCAAGTTCTAAAAAGAGTGTCCTTGAGAGAGAATGCCTCTCTGAGCTGGAGCTGTGCTGCTTCCCTTGATTTGGCAGGAGAGCCTTGGATGAGCGTCCTGCAGTGAGTGCTGGTGGCCACGAGAGGGCACGCTAAGCTGCCTTTTGTTTTTTTTTTTTTTTTAGCAGATTTATTTATTTCATTACAAAGTCAGATATACAGAGAGGAGAAGAGACAGAGGAAGATCTTCCATCTGATGATTCACTCCCCAACGGAGC
This sequence comes from Ochotona princeps, assembly GCF_030435755.1. NCBI lineage: Eukaryota > Metazoa > Chordata > Mammalia > Lagomorpha > Ochotonidae > Ochotona > Ochotona princeps. The sequence goes on along the minus strand of NC_080833.1, from coordinate 17,614 downwards.
TGCAACTCCAGGTGCGTGCCGATCCACAGGTGGGAACCTGGAACTTCTTCTGGGTCTCCCACGAGGGTGCAGGGTCCCAAAGCTTTGGGCCGTCCTCCACTTCTTTCCCAGGCCACAAGCAGGCAGCCGGATGGGAAGTGGAGCTGCCAGGATTAGGACCGGTGCCCATATGGGATCCTGGCGCGTTCAAGGTGAGGACTTTACCAGCTAGGCTATGGCGCCGGGCCCCAAGCTGCCCTTTCTACCCCTGGTGGGCTCAGGCCTTCTGAGCTCTAGACAGCCCAACCCGAGGCATCCTAGCGTCGTGTGGGGTTCCCGGACAGTATTCCGGGGCACGTGTTGTTGGAAGATCAGGGCTCCAATGCTGAACAGCCCACACACCATGGCCTGGGAGGGGAGGAGGTAGATTGGGGCCTAGCATCAGCGCGGGCCTGTGAGATAGGAAGTGTCAGGGTGCCTTTAATAGCAGGGCACTTAAAGAAGCCTGGGAGGTGGAATACGTCAGCATGCCCACAGGCCCTCTGGGAGCTGGAGTCCTATGTCAGCGTGCCCACAGGCCCTCTGGGCGCTGGAGTCCTACGTCAGCATCCCCACAGGTCCTTTGGGAGCTGGAGTCCTACGTCAGCGTGCCCACAGGCCCTCTGGGAGCTGGAGTCCTATGTCAGCGTGCCCACAGGCCCTCTGGGAGCTGGAGTCCTACGTCAGCGTCCCCAGAGGCCCTCTGGGAGTTGGAGTCCTACGTCAGCATCCCCACAGGTCCTCTGGGAGCTGGAGTCCTACGTCAGCGTGCCCACAGGCCCTCTGGGAGTTGGAGTCCTACGTCAGCGTCCCCACAGGCCCCCTGGGAGCTGGAGTCCCATTCCTGCGTCCCCAGAGGCCCTCTGGGAGCTGGTGTTACACACCAGCCGACTGGGGTTGTACTTTGCCAGATCAGGTCCCGGGAAACCTTACCGCCACCCCCATTCCTCGAAGATCACCCTGAGATGCAGGCTCCAGGAGTTCTTTGGCAAGTGGCGCAGCTCCCCGATGGGCTGTCGACAGGGCTTCCTGGATTTTTTTTTTATTTCAAAGTCAGATATACAGAGAGGAGGAGAGACAGAGAGGAAGATCTTCCATCTGATGATTCATTTCCCAACGGAGCTGCAACGGCAGGTGCATGCCGATCCAAAGCCGGGAACCTGGAACCTCTTCTGGGTCTCCCACGAGGGTGCAGGGTCCCAAAGCTTTGGGCCGTCCTCCACTTCTTTCCCAGGCCACAAGCAGGCAGCTGGATGGGAAGTGGAGCCGCCGGGACTAGAAGTGGTGCCCATATGGGATCCCGGCGCGTTCAAGGTGAGGACTTTAGCCGCTAGGCTACGGCATTGGGCCCCAAGCTGCCCTTTCTACCCCTGGTGGGCTCAGGCCTTCTGAGCTCTAGACAGCCCAACCCGAGGCATCCTAGCGTCGTGTGGGGGTCCCGGACAGTATTCCGGGGCACGTGTTGTTGGAAGATCAGGGCTCCAATGCCAAACAGCCACTAGGCCACGCTGATGGGCCCCGGCTTCATGTATTTTTGCCTGTGTGGGGTGGCGGTTAGGGTGATGTGATACACTACTCGGCCTTCCTCGGCCTAGCTGGGTGGTGTCTGGGCATGTGGGCTCCTAAGCCAGGAGCAGGTGGATGGAGAAGTAGGCACCAGAGGTCAGCAGCCATCTGCAATAGGAAGTCCCAGGCCCTAGCTGCTGTGGAGAGCACCCTGCACCATGCAGCCCTGCTGCCCAGCACATCTGATGATGGCCAGGGAGCCACCAAGGCCCGCACAAGGGAGGGCTTTCAGGGCCTGTGCTGCCTGCACACGACAGGGTGCACGAAGCTGCCCTTTCTACCTCCAGCTAGCACTTGAGGGGTCAGCCATCCCTGTCATGTGCTTTGGAGGCAGGAATTTGGCCTCACAGCCTCCAGCCAGATGCTGCTGCCCTCTTGTTCACCAGGGAGTGCTTCACCCTCCTCCAAGGATCCTTCTGGATTCAAGACTCTTTCTCCTGCTGGTCAGCTGTGGACCGTCGGCCTCTGCTGATGTGCCACCTTCCACAAGACATCCCAACAGCTGACATCTGTTCTTTACAGAGGTCCTTCTCCCCAGGACAGGTAGAGTCGCAACATGCCTGGATCCCTCGTCTGTACCGGCCGCTCTCACAGCACGCAACGGCATAAGTTGTGCAAGCCAGGGGGACAGGCACCTTCAGCAGCCTGGTGAAGGAGCTGCTGAAGGGTCCAGCGAGGATTGCTGTGGTGTGGTGTGGTGTGGTGTGTTGGTGCGGGGTATTGTCCGAGTGGGTCAAGCCTCAGCCTGCCAGGTGGATGGCCTGAATGGGTGCTGCTTTGAATCCTGGGTGCTTCCCCTGCAGTCCAGCTCCCTGCCAATCCTCCTGGGAGATCAGCAGAGGATGCTGCCAGGGCTTGTGCCGCCGTGCCCCTGTGCCCCTGTGGGAGATCTGGCAGAAGCTCCTGGTTCCTGGGCTTGTCCTGACCCAGCCACAGCTGGCTCGGGTGGTGGTCCTTGGGGAAGTGAGCCAGCAGATGCCAGAAAGATTGCTGTCTCTCCCTCTCTGTTCCTGTGTGCTTCCAAGAAAGGAGGCAGAGGGAGGCAGGAGGGAGGAAGGAAAAGACAGAAAGCTGCCGGCCTCCTGCAAGGGAGCATGCTGTGTGCTGTGTGCTGTGCTGTGCTCTAGACTGCTTTTGTCTGTCAATGCAGACCGCCAGGGGGTGCATAGGGCTTCCGTCATGGGTCTCGTGTGCAAGTTCTAAAAAGAGTGTCCTTGAGAGAGAATGCCTCTCTGAGCTGGAGCTGGGCTGCTTCCCTTGATTTTGAAAGAGTCTGGTTGAGCGTCCTGCAGTGAGTGCTGGTGGCCACGAGAGGGCGCGCAAAGCTGCCTTTTTTTTTTTTTTTTTTTAGCAGATTTATTTATTTCATTACAAAGTCAGATATACAGAGAGGAAAAGAGACAGAGAGGAAGATCTTCCGTCCGATGATTCACTCCCCAACGAAGCTTTGGGCCGTCCTTGACTGCTTTCCCAGGCCACAAGCAGGCAGCTGGATGGGAAGTGGAGCTGCCAGGATTTGGACCGGTGCCCATATGGGATCCTGGCGCGTTCAAGGCGAGGACTTTAGCCGCTAGGCTATGGAGCTGGGCCCCACGCTGCCCTTTCTACCCCTGGTCGGCTCAGGCTTTGTGAGCATGCTGTGTGCTGTGGTGTATCTCTAGACTGCTTTTGTCTGTCAATGCAGAGCCCCCGGGCGTGGGTAGGGTTTCCGTGCAAGCTCTAAAAAGTGTGTCCTTGAGAGAGAATGCCTCTCTGGGCCTGGCTGATTCCTTTGATTTTGAAGGAGACTCTGGTTGAGCTTCCTGCAGTGAGTGCCGGTGGCCATGAGAGGGCGCGCAAAGCTGTCCTTTCCACCTTTGATGGCTCAGGCCTTTGAGCTCGAGGCAGCCAGCCTGAGCCATCCTAACCTCACGTCGGGGTCCCAGTGTTCCTGGACACGTGTGGTTGGAAGATCAGGGCTCCAAGGCCGAACAGCCCGCATACCAAGGCCCGGGAGTGGGTGGAGGACACTTGGGGCTTTGCATCTGCTGGCCCACTGTGGAAAAAGCGGCAGGGTTCCTTTAATAGCAAGGTACTATGTCATAGCACCCAAAGAACCCTGGGAGCTAGAGTCCCACCTCAGCGTGACCACGAGCACTCTGGGAGCTAGAGTCCCACGTCAGCGTGCCCATGGGCGCCCATGGGAACTAGAGTCTGACTTCAGTGTGGGCAAGTGCACTGTGGGAGCTGCAGTCCCACCTCAGAGCACCTAAGTACTCTAGCCGCTGGAGTCGTGAGGCATTTTGGGAAAAGGTGTTCCACTAGGTAGCCTTCGAAGGGGCGCTCTGGGACAAGAGACACCATCCCCTTGTCTCTTGATGTGCATCGTGGGACGTATATTCCCAGCACCTCTTTTCCCGCCGAGCCGAGGCTCAGCCGAGGCACAGCTGAGCACAGCCGAGCACAGCCGAGCACAGCTGAAGTCAACCGAGCACAGCCAAGGCACCTCCGAGCACCCCCCGAGCACAGCCGAGCACAGCCGAGCACAGCCGAACAGGCACAGCCGTGCAGGCATGCAGTGCCTTGTCCATGTTACAGTGCAAGGAGATGGTCAGGGTTTTGGAGCAGACTTGGGAACTTGTGGTGTAGGTGGCAGAAGTCATGAGCAGGTATGACGGTGAGCGGGGAGGCACCTGGGCCTGGACAAGGGAGCGCTTTCAGGGCCTGTGTTCCCGGCAGCACAGGCCTGGATCCCTGACAGTTTCCCCGCAGCCCTTCCTGCGATCTACCCTGAAGCCTTCTTTTGGGGACACAACTATGTGGAGGTGCTCCCCCGCATCCCTGCCCTCTACTCAGACACCTGTCACCCCTTCCCCACCTGCCCCTGCCTTGGCCATGCACCCCATCGCTCCAGGAGGCCCTCACAACTGCCCTGTTTGTGTGGTATGGGGTCGTGGTGTGGCGCGGGATGGTGCTTGCTGCTGTCCCAGTGGGTCAAGCCTCAGCCTGCCAGGCGGATGGCCTGTATGTATGGGTGCTGCTTGAAATCCTGGCTGCTTCCCCTGCAGTCCAGCTCCCTGCCGATCCTCCTGGGAGAGCAGCGGAGGATGCTGCCAGGGCTTGTGCCCCTGTGGCCCTGTGGCCCTGTGGCCCTGTGGCCCTGTGGGAGATCTGGAGGAAGCTCCTGGTTCCTGGGCTTGTCCTGACCCAGCCTCAGCTGGCTCGGGTGGTGGTCCTTGGGGAAGTGAGCCAGCAGATGCCAGAAAGCTTGCTGTCTCTCCCTCTCTGTTCCTGTGTGCTTCCAAGAAATAGGACAGGGAGAGACAGGCAGGCAGGTAGGAAGATACAGAAAAAAGAGAAAGCTGCTGGCCTGCTGGGAGGGAGCATGCTGTGTGCTGTGTTCTGTGCTGTGGATCTGGACTGCTTTTGTCTGTCAATGCAGAGCCCCAGGGCGTGCGTAGGGTTTCCGTAACGTGCAAGCTCTACAAAGTGTGTCCTTGAGAGAGAATGCCTCTCTGGGCCTGGCTGCTTCCCTTGATTTTGAAAGTCTGGTTGAGCATCTGCAGTGAGTGCCGGTGGCCACAAGAGGGCTCCACCTTTGATGGCTCAGGCCTTTGAGCTCGAGGCAGCCCAGCCCAAGCCTTCCTAAGCTCAGGTGGGGTTCCTGGACAGTGATCCTGGACATGTGTGGTTGGAAGATCAGGGCTCCAAGGCCGGACGGCCGCATACTAAGGCCCGGGAGGGAAGGAGGGCCCTTGGGACCGAGCATCGGCCTGGGCTTCTGTGATAGGAATTGTCAGGGTGCCTTTAAGAGCAGGGCACAATGTCAGGGAACCGAAAGAACCCTGGGAGTTTAAGTCCCAAGTCAACAGGCCCTCTGGGAGCTGGAGTTACACACCGGATGACTAGCACTGATCTTTTGCAGATGAGGTCCCTGGAAACCTTTCCACTACCCCCGTTCCTCACAGAGCTACTGAGGGCCAGGGCCTGGGCTTTGTTTACCCAGTGCAGCAGCTCACCCAGTGGAGAGGCCTCCATGTATTTCTGCATGTGTGGGGTGGCAGTTAGGGTGGTACAGCACTCGGCCTTCCTCTGCCGTCCTGGGAGGCATCTGGGCAGGTACGCACAGCCGAGCAGAGCCGAGCAGAACCGAGCAGAGACCTGCAGAGACGAGCAGAGACGAGCAGAGACCGAGCAGAGACGAGCAGTGACGAGCAGGGCCGAGCAGAGACTAGTACAGCCGAGCAGAGACGAGCAGAGACCGAGCAGAGCCGAGCAGAGCCGAGCAGAGACGAGCAGAGACTAGTACAGCTGAGCAGAGACGAGCAGAGACAAGCAGAGACCGAGCAGGGCCGAGCAGAGACGAGCACAGCCGAGCATTGATGAGCAGACACGAGCAGAGACCGAGCAGGGCCGAGCAGAGACGAGTACAGCTGAGTATAGCCGAGCACAGCCGAGCACAGCTGAGCAGAGACAAGCAGAGATAAGCAGGCACAGCTGAGCCGGCTGGCAGTGCTATGTCCGTGTTGCAGTGCGAGGAGATGGTCCGGCTTTTGGAGCACACTTGGGAACTTGGGACATTGTACTGCAGGAGGCAGAAGTCATGAGCAGGTAAGACAGAGGCCGGGGAACCTCTGAGGTGTGTGACGGGGGCCGGGAAGCCTCTGAGGTCTGTGACGGGGGCCGGGGAGCTTCTGAGGCCCGTGACGGGGGCCGGGGAGCCTGTAGGCCCGTGACGGGGGCCGGGAAGCCTCTGAGGTCTGTGACGGGGGCCGGGGAGCCTCTGAGGCCCGTGACGGGGGCCGGGAAGCCTCTGAGGTCTGTGACGGGGGCCGGGGAGCCTCTGAGGCCCGTGACGGGGGTTGGGGAGCCTCTGAGGCCCGTGACGGGGGCCGGGGAGCCTCTGAGGCCCGTGACGGGAGTTGGGGAGCCTGTAGGCCCGTGACGGGGGCCGGGGAGCCTGTAGGCCCGTGACGGGGGCCGGGGAGCCTCTGAGGCCCGTGACGGGGGCCGGGGAGCCTCTGAGGCCTGTGATGGGGGCGCTGGGGAGCCTCTAGGCCTGTGATGGGGGTCGGGGAGCCTCTAGGCCTGGGGTAGCAGGTCCCTTGAATTGTCAGGATTGTGGAGGTCATGGTTGCTCTCCTAGCCTTCCAGTTGCCCTCTTCACCCCCGCAGACTCTGCCTGGCTGCTCTGAGCCCGGGCCTGTGTGCGTTGTTGCTTCTGCTTCACCTGCTTACCCCAGCTCAGGGCCTGGGTTTCCAAGGCTCGCCTCCTGGATCCCGTGTCTGGCCTTTCAAGGGTGCCTGAACAAATTACACGTGTGCACAGCCACGTGGGCTGAGGCTCTTGGCTTGGGAGAGCATTTAGAACCTAGAGAGAAGTTGCAAGGTGAGTAGCAGACCTGGAACACCACGCCCCAGCCCGAGCTGCAGTTACTGTGTTTCTAGGTGTGCTTTTTATGTTTTTTTTTCTCCCCTCGACCTTTTGAGATTGCTAGCTTGCTCCCTCCTGCCCTCTCCCACGACCCTCTGTAGAATTCATCTTGGTTTTTTTTCCCCTTTCTTTAAGGATTTTGCTCCCCAAGAAAGCTGGGTTGGAAACAGCAGCGATGGCCTCTTTGCAGCACCCCAAACCCGCATCCCCTCCTCAGGCAGAGGGGCGCCAGATGAGGGGCGGGGGAGGCTCCTTTAGCCCAGGGTGGTGAGAACAGGCCTTAGAGTCTCCCCAACTCCTGTCACAGGCCCTGGGGAGCCTCTAGGACTGTGAGGGAGACGGGGGAGCCTGCGGGGCCTGTGACGGGGGTTGGGGAGCCTCCTGTCCCCCTGTGCCTTGTCCCGCTTTTGGCCTCCTCATTTCTGACTCAGCCATCTTTTTCCAGTTCATTTTCTTGTGTTTTGTGATTGACTTATGGCTTGGGCTGAACGTTCATGCCATGTTCCTGTTTTTCTTTTATTTTTTAAAGATTTATTTATTTTTATTACAAAGTCAGATATACAGAGACAAGGAGAGACAGAGAGGAAGAACTTCTATCCGATGATTCACTCCCCAACTGAGCCGCAACGGCTGGAGCTGAGCCGATCCGAAGCCAAGAACCAGGAACCTCCTTCAGGTCTCCCATGTGGGTGCAGGGTCTCAAGGTTTTGGGTCGTCCTCGACTGCTTTCCCAGGCCACAAGCAGGGAGCTGGATGGGAAGTGGAGCTGCCGGGATTAGAACCGGTGCCCATATGGGATCCCGGTGAGTTCAAGGCGAGGACTTCAGCCGCTAGGCTACGGCGCCGGGCCCAGGTGCCTGTTCCTGACATCGCACTGTGGCCAGATGGTCTTGACTGTCTCGTGCAGGGCCGTGTCCTCAGTGTTGGTTGATTTTTATGCATCACTTGAAAATGCTGTAGCTGGAGCTGTGCGAGCTCGACGGGTGTTGTGCAAACCCCGTCTCACTATCGGGGCGTTGCTATCGGCCGTGTCCTCTGTGATTGGGGGAGGCTCAGGCCGGATGTGGGCAAAGGGCAGTGTGACGGGTCACGGGTGGTGTCAGTGTTTGTGTGTGTCTGTGCTGGGCACGCCCAGGGGCGTTGCCACGTCAGCATGAAGTCACCATGCCTGCAAGGACCCCCGCAAGTTCAAGCCCCACGTTGGCCGACTCGCTGGTGCAAATGGCTGGAGACCCGGGCACATGACAAGGTAAGTGGGTTCTGGGATGGCGGGTGGGTGTGCGCTATTTAGGGGTTAGGGTTTAGCTAAGCATTTTATTGGTTAAATTTTAGTATAGGATTTAGAGTTTGGTAATATGTCTGGGTCTTGTTTATGGTCTTGGTTAGGGTTAGGCGTTCTGGTCTTGGTTAGAGGCTTGTGCCCCTGTGCCCCTGTGCCCCTGTGCCCCTGTGGGAGATCTGGAGGAAGCTCCTGGTTCCTAGGCTTGTCCTGGCCCAGCCTCAGCTGGCTCTGGTAGTGGTCCTTGGGGAAGTGAGCCAGCAGATGCCAGAAAAATTGCTGTCTCTCCCTCTCTGTTCCTGTGTGCTTCCAAGCAAATAGGACAGAGAGAGACAAGCAGGCAGGTAGGAAGATACAGAAAGAAAGAGAAAGCTGCTGGCCTGCTGGGAGGGAGTGTGCTGTGTGCTGTGTGCTGTGTGCTGTGCTGTGGCTCTGGACTGCTTTGTCTGCCCATGCAGACCCCCAGGGCGTGGGTAGGGCATCCGTAATGGGACTCGTGTGCAAGCTCTAAAAAGTGTGTCCTTGAGAGAGAATGCCTCTCTGGGCCTGGCTGCTTCCCTTGATTTTGAAAGAGTCTGGTTGAGCGTCCTGCAGTGAGTGCTGGTGGCCACAAGAGGGCTCCACCTTTGATGGCTCAGGCCTTTGAGCTCGAGGCAGCCCAGCCCAAGCCTTCCTAAGCTCAGGTGGGGTTCCTGGACAGTGATCCTGGACATGTGTGGTTGGAAGATCGGGCTCCAAGGCCGGACGGCCGCATACCAAGGCCCGGGAGGGAAGGAGGATGCTTGGGACCGAGCATCGGCCTGGGCTTCTGTGATAGGAATTGTCATGGTGCCTTTAAGAGCAGGGCACAATGTCAGGGAACCGAAAGAACCCTGGGAGTTTAAGTCCCAAGTCAACAGGCCCTCTGGGAGCTGGAGTTACACACCGGATGACTAGCACTGATCTTTTGCAGATGAGGTCCCTGGAAACCTTTCCACTACCCCCGTTCCTCACAGAGCCCCTGAGGGGCAGGGCCTGGGCTTTGTTTACCCAGTGGAGCAGCTCACGGTGGGCTGTGGAGAGGCCTTAGTGTGTTTGTGCTTGTGTGGGATGGCAGTTAGTGTGATACAGCACTCGGCCTTCCTCTGCCGTCCTGGGAGGCGTCTGGGCAGGTACGCATAGTCGAGCAGAGCCGAGCAGGACCGAGCAGGGCTGAGCAGGGCCGAGCAGGGCTGAGCAGGGCCGAGCAGGGCTGAGCAGGGCCGAGCACTGCCGAGCACTGCCGAGCACTGCCGAGCAGAGACGAGCAGCGACAGCTGAGCCAGCTTGCCATGCTTTGTCTGTGTTGCAGTGCGAGGAGATGGTCAGGGCTTTGGAGCACACTTGGGACCTTGGGACCTTGTACTTCCGGAGGCAGAAGTCGTGAGCAGGTATGACGGAGGCCAGGGAGCCTCTGAGGCCTGTGAGGGAGTTCGGAGAGTCTGCGGGGCCTGTGAGGGAGGCTGTGGTGTCTCTGAGGCCTGTGAGGGAGGCCAGGGAGCCTGTGTGGCCTCTGACTGAGGCTGGGGAGTCTCTGGGCCTGTGACGGAGGCTGGGGAGCCTCCGAGGGCTTCGACGGAGGCCGGGGAGCCTCAGGCCCTGCACAGGAAGAGCTTTCGGGGCCTAAAGTCCCTGCACACGAGCTGGCACAAGCAGCCATCCTCTCTACCCCTGCGCTGGCACTCGAGGGCTCAGGCGCCTTCGTCGTTTTAAACAGGTTAGAGTTTTTGTCCGCACAAGGCTGCGATGTAATCTCGCGCTTCTCCTCCCCGCGGGCTCCTTCTTCACCCTGAGCTGAAAACAGAGGGGGCAAAGAGGAAGCTGAGGAGGCTTGTTCCAGCAGGGCAGGAGCGGGGTGTCCTCTGTTGCCCTGTCCCACTGTCCAATTTTCCCCCTGTCCCCTTGTCCCACTGTCCCCCTGTCCCCCTGTGCCATGAGCCCCTGTCCCTTGTCCCTGTCCCCCTGTCCCCCTGTCTCCCTGTACACCTGTCCACCTGATCCCCTGTCCACTTTGTTCCCCTGTCCCCTGTCCCCTGTCCCGCTGTGCCCCTATCCCCCTGTTACTCTGACCCCCTGTGCCCAGGTCCGCCTGTGTTCCAGTCCCCTGTGCCCCTCTCCCCTGTCCCCTGTGCCCCTGTCGCCCTGTGCCCCTGTTGCCCTGTGCCCCTGTCACCCTGTGCCCCTGTCCCCCTGTCCTCTGTCCCCCTGTCCCCCTGTACTCCTGTCCCTATATCCCTCTGTCCCCTGTCCCCTGACACCCTGTGCCCCTGTCCCCTTGTCACTGCCCCCATCCCTCTGAGCCCCTGTCCCATGTCCCCTGTCCCCTGTGCTCCTGTCCCCCGTCACTGTCCCCCTGTCCCTCTGTCCCCCTGTGCCCCCTGTTCCCCTGTCCTCTGTCTTGCTGTGCCCGTCTCCCCTGTCCCCCTGTCCCCTGTACTCCCTTCCCCCTGTCCCCCTTAGCCCCTGTGCCCCTGTCCCCTGGCCTCTGTCCCCTGTCCTGTGTGCCCCTCTTCCCTGTCCCCCGTGCCCCTGTCCCCCTGTCCCATGCCCCCCTGTCCCCCTGTCATTCTTTCCCCCATCCCCCTGTCCCCTGTCCCCTTCCCCCTGTCCCCCGTCCCCTTCCCCCTGTCCCCTGTCCCCCTGTCCCTCTCTGCCCCTGTTGCCCTGTCACTGTTTCCCTGTCATCTGACCCCCTGTCCCCCTGTCCTCTGCCCCCCTGTGATGCTGTGACCCTGTCCCCCTGAGACCTCTCCCCCAGTCCCCATAATCCTGTCCCCCTGTCGCCCTGACTCTCTGACCCTGTCCCCCTGTGCCCCTGTCCCCCTGTCACTCTGTCCCCATGTCCCTCTGACCTCCTGTCCCCTGTCCCCCTGTGCCCCTGCCCCCCTGCCCCCCTGTCCCCTGACCTCCTGTCCCCTGACCTCCTGTCCCCTGTGCCGCTGTCCCCCTGCCCTTTGTCTCCCCGACCCCCTCTCCCCTGTCCCCTGTCGCCCTGTCCCATGTCCCCCTCTGCCCCGTCCCCCAGTCCCCCGTCCCCCTGAGCCCCTGAGCCCCTGTTCCCCTGTCCCCGTCACCCTGTCCCACTGTCCCTCTGACCCGCTGTGCCCCTGTCCCCCTGTGCTCCTGTGCCCCTGACTCTCTGTAAACTGTCCCTCTGTGCCCCTGTCCTTCTGACCCCCTGTCCCCCTGCCCGCTGTCCCCTGTCTTCAGTCCCCCTGTGTCCCTGTCCCCCTGTCACTCTGTCCCCCTGTCCCTCTTACCTCCTTTCCCCCTGAACCCTGTGCCCATGTCCCCCTGTGACCGGTCCCGTTGTCCACTGTCCCCTTGTCCCCGTCTCCCTGTCCCCTTGTCCACTGTGCCCCTGTGCCCATGTCCCCCTGTGCCATTGTGCCCTGTCCCCCTGTCCCCCATCCCCCGTCCCCCTGTCCTCCTGACCCCCAGTACCCCTGTCCCCCTGTGCCCCTGTCCTCTCTCCCACTGTCCTTCTGTCCCCCTGTCCCCAGTACCCTGTCCCCCTGTGCCCCTGTCCCCTTTCCCCTGTGCCTCTGTCCCCCTGTGCCATCTCCCCCTCACCTCCTGTCCCCCTGTGCCCCTGTGCCCCTGTCCCTCTGAACCCCTGTCCCCTTGTCCCCCTGTCCCCCTGTCTCGCTGTCTCCTGTCTTGTCACCCTATGCCCCCATCCCCGTCACTCTGTCTCCCTGTCCCTCTTACCTCCGTTCCCCAAGTCCCCCTGTGCCCCTGTCTCTTGTTACCCTGTGCTCTGTCCCCTGTCCCCTGTCCCCGTCTCCCTGTCTCACTGTCCCCGTCTCCCTGTCCCACTGTGACCCTGTGCCCGGTCCCCTGTCCCCCATCCCCCTGTCCCCCTCTCCCTCTGACCACCTGTCTCCCTGTTCCCATGTGCCCCTGTGCCCTGTCCCCTGTCCCACTGTGCCCCTGTCCCCTGTCCCACTGTGACCCTGTGCCCCTGTCCCCTTTCCCCTGTCCCCCATCCCCCTGTTCCCCTGTCCCCTCTCCCCCTCCCCCCTTTTCCCCCTGTGCCCCGTGTCCCCTGTCCCCCGTCCTCCTGTGCCCCTGTCCCCCTGACCCCCTGTACCCTGATCTCCTGTCCTCTGTCCCCATGTTTTCTGTCCCCCTGTCCCCATTTCCTGTCCCCCTATGTCTCCTCTCTCCTGTCCCCCTGTCCCAAGTCCCCCTTTCCCCTGTCCCCCTGTGCCCCTGTCCCCTGCACCCTGTTTCCTGTCCCCCTGTGACCCTGTTCCCTTTTTCCCTGTCCACTGTCCCCTCTCCCTTGTCCCCCTAACCATGTGTCCCCTGTCCCGCTGTCCCATCCCCGTCACCTCTCTGCTGTCTCCCTGTGCCCCTGTACCCCTGTGCAACTTTCCCCTGTCCCCCTGTCCCCCTGTCACCCTGTCCCCCTATTTCTCTGTGCCCCTGTGCCCCTGTGCCTTGTCCCCTGTGCCTGTCCCCTATTGCCCTGTCCCCCTGTCAACCTGTGCTCATGTCCCCCTGTCACTCTGTCCCCCTGTGCTCCTGTCCCCCGTCCCCTGTCCCGCTTTGCCCCTGTCCCCCTATCTCCCTGTCCCCTTGTCCCTGCCCCCGTCCCCTGTCCCCCGTCACTCTATCGCCCTGTCACCCTATTGCCCTGGTCCCCTGTCCCCGTCCCCTGTGCCCCTGTCCATCTGTACCCTGTCCCCCAGACCCCCTGTCCCCCTCTGCCCCTGTCCCCTGTCACCCTGTCCCTAGGACCCCGTCTCCCTGTCCCACTATTCCCCTGTCCCTGTCCCCCTGTGCCCCTGTCCACCTGTCACTGTGTCCCCCTGACTTTCTGACCCCTGTCCCCTGTCCCACTGTGCCCCTGTGCCCCTGTCCCCTTTCCCCTGTCCCCCATCCCCCTGTTCCCCTGTCCCCTCTCCCCCTCCCCCCTTTTCCCCCTGTGCCCCGTGTCCCCTGTCCCCCGTCCTCCTGTGCCCCTGTCCCCCTGACCCCCTGTACCCTGATCTCCTGTCCTCTGTCCCCATGTTTTCTGTCCCCCTGTCCCCATTTCCTGTCCCCCTATGTCTCCTCTCTCCTGTCCCCCTGTCCCAAGTCCCCCTTTCCCCTGTCCCCCCTGTGCCCCTGTCCCCTGCACCCTGTTTCCTGTCCCCCTGTGACCCTGTTCCCTTTTTCCCTGTCCACTGTCCCCTCTCCCTTGTCCCCCTAACCATGTGTCCCCTGTCCCGCTGTCCCATCCCCCTGTCACCTCTCTGCTGTCTCCCTGTGCCCCTGTACCCCTGTGCAACTTTCCCCTGTCCCCCTGTCCCCCTGTCACCCTGTCCCCCTATTTCTCTGTGCCCCTGTGCCCCTGTGCCTTGTCCCCTGTGCCTGTCCCCTATTGCCCTGTCCCCCTGTCAACCTGTGCTCATGTCCCCCTGTCACTCTGTCCCCCTGTGCTCCTGTCCCCCGTCCCCTGTCCCGCTTTGCCCCTGTCCCCCTATCTCCCTGTCCCCTTGTCCCTGCCCCCGTCCCCTGTCCCCCGTCACTCTATCGCCCTGTCACCCTATTGCCCTGGTCCCCTGTCCCCGTCCCCCTGTGCCCCTGTCCATCTGTACCCTGTCCCCCAGACCCCCTGTCCCCCTCTGCCCCTGTCCCCTGTCACCCTGTCCCTAGGACCCCGTCTCCCTGTCCCACTATTCCCCTGTCCCTGTCCCCCCTGTGCCCCTGTCCACCTGTCACTGTGTCCCCCTGACCTTCTGACCCCTGTCCCCCTGTCCCTCTGTGCCCCTCTGTGCCCCTGTCCCCCTGAGAACTGTCCCCTGTCCCCCGTCCCCCTGTCCCCAGTCCTCCTGTCACTCTGTCCCTCATCACTCTGTCCCCCTGTCCCCCTGACCTCCTGCCCCCTGTCCCCCTGTGACCTGTCCCCCTGTCGCCTGTCCCCCAGTCCCCCTGTCCCCCAGTCCCCTGTCCCCCCATCCCCCTATCCCCCTGTACCCCTGACACCCTGTCCCCCTGTGTCCCTGCACCCTGTGCCCCTGTCCCCCTGTCCCCCTTTCCCCTGTTCCCCCTGTTCCCTCTCCCCTCTCCCCCTGACTCCCTGTGCCCCTGTCACCCTTACCCCCTGTCTTCTGACCCCCTGTCCCCTGTTCCCATATCCTTGTGTACCCCTGTCCCCCTGACCCCCTGATCCCCTGACCCCCTGTCCCCCTGTCCTACTGACACCCTGTCTCCCCGTCCCCCTGTCCCCATGTCCCCCTGTGCCCCTGTCCCCTGACTCCCCTGTCCCCTGACTCCCTGTCCCCCTGACCCCTTGTCCCGCGTCCAGCCTCCTCGTTTCTGAATCAGCCATCTTTTCCCAGTTTGTTTTCTTGTGTTTTTTTGATTAACTTACGGCTCGGGCTGAACCTGCCTGCCATATCCCTGTTTTTCTTTCTTTTTTCTTTTTTAACAATTTTTATTTTTATTACAAAGTCAGATATACAGAGACAAGGAGAGACAGAGAGGAAGATGTTCCCTGTAATGATTCACTCCCCAAGTGGCCACAACAGTTGGAGCTGAAGCAATCTGAAGCCAGGAGCCAAGAGCCTCCTCCAGGTCTCCCATGTGGGTGCAGGGGTCTCAAGGTTTTGGGCCGTCCTCTACTGCTTTCCCAGGCCACAAGCAGGGAGCTGGATGGGAAGTGGAGCTGCCAGGATTAGAACTGGTGCCCATATGGGATCCCAGTGCATGCAAGGCGAGGACTTGAGCCACTATGCTATGGCGCCGGGCCCAGGTGCCTGTTCCTGACATCGCACTGTGGCCAGATGGTCTTGATGTCTCATGCAGGGCCGTGTCCTCAGCGTTGGTT